>NW_027491657.1:600000-1035670 GCF_021521415.1 Bidens hawaiensis | reverse complement strand
ATTGATCTTAATTTCCTAATTGGTTACGTCGGTAGGCCTCAATAAGAATGTATAGCACGTATATTTATTCAATTTCCATGTTGACAACAAGAATTGAGGTTCAGGAAATCTATTTGGATCATCGGGTACGAGTAAACGGTTTGAGTAATGGGTTTTTGGATTTGTTGTAAAAGTTTGGCAGGAATTGCGAAATGGTCCTCCAACTATAGAGGTGGATATAAAATCAGTTTAAAGAAAGGTTTAAGATTAAAAATGTAAAATTTTTAAAGTTGTTTTAATAGTTAAATAAGTATTTAAACCCTAATATTAAATAATAATGACTCGACAAATGCGATATTTTACGGATAATAATTTTCCGAACAAGAAAGCGGGTTGCGTCATATAAATTGGAAAATCCGAGTATTTACAGAATGGAATACCGTGATTTATGAGCTTCGGGCATAATGAATGTGCGAAGATTGTTATGATCAGGTATCCATACGTGATTAAGAAAATAGAGCAAACCATTGGGCTTGGATTCCAATTGATTTTTTGCACCACGCGACATCTCGTCATACATATTGCCCTCGGTGATGGATTCGTATTGAGCGTCCAGTATACGCTTTCCTAGATCACTTTGAATAAGAATGCAAGTAACATGGATGGATTTCACTTGCTTTTTACGACTGAGAGCGTTACCCACCACATTCGCTTTACCGGGTTGGTAGCGAATTTCGCAATCACAGTCGCTGTGCAACTCGACTCATCGACACTGTCTTATATTGAGATCTTTTTTTTTTATCAAATATGCATTGGAGACTCTTGTGGTCGGTATACACTACACATTTGGTACCATAGAGATAGTGACTCCAAATCTTTAAGGCGAATAACACATAACCAAGTTCCAGATCGTGCCTCGTATAATTCTTTCCGTGTACCTTGAGTTTTCTTGAAGCTTATGCGATAACCTTGCCTCGTTGCATAAGGACACAACCGAGACCTTGGTTGGAAGCATCATAAAAAACGAGGAAGCCTTCATTACCTTCTGGAAAACAAGAATAGGAGCATTGCAAAGCATGCCCTTTAGAGTTTGAAAGGCTTCTTCTTGCTTTGACCCCCCACACATGAGGTTTACCCCTGTGTGTTAAAGCGTTGAGGGGTAACACTATTTTTGAAAAGTTCCGAATAAAACGACATTAAGTACCGCCAAACCAAGAAAAGATCGGACGTCGGTGGGAGAAGTCGGTGTTTCCCAATTCTTGACGACTTCAATCTTTGTGGGATCGATATGGGTACCTTTGCCGTGGACAATATGACCCAAGAATTGAACTTCTTTAAGCCAAAACTCGCACTTGGAAGACTTGGCATACATTTATTCCTTCCAAAGGAGGTCAAGAATAGCATGAAAGTTCTTTTTATGAATACTTTTGGTCTTAGAGTAGATCAAGATATCATCGATGAAAACAATTACAAACTTATCCATGTAGGGTTTACACACACACGGTTCATGAGATACATGAGAATCGCGGGTGCATTGGTTAGCCCAAATGACATAATACGAATTTTGTAATGCCCACAGCAACTACAGAATGCGGACTCAGGGATGTCGTCTTCATTAACGCAAAGTTGACGATAACTCGAATGGAGATCGATCTTCGAGAAGCATGCGACTCCTTGAAGGTTGATCGAAAAATCATCGATTCAAGGAATCGGATAATGGTTCTTGACAGTGAGTTTACTGAGTCCGTGATAGTCAATACACATGCGGAACGGGCCATCTTTCATCTTCACAAACAGTACTGGTGTGCCCAAGGGGGAGAAATTTGGCGAATAAAACCCTTGTCCGAGAGTTCTTTCAACTGATTAGAAAGTTCTTTCATTTCGGAATGTGCAAGGCGATAAGGTGCTTTGGCAATGGGGTTTGCTCCAGATACAAGATCAATACGAAATTAGACTTGGCGAATTGGAGGAAGTCTAGAAAACTCATCAGAAAAGACGCAGGGAAAATCACGCACAACCGGAAATCTTGAATCTGCTTTTCTTAATGCTCTTTTTCCTACACGAGAGCTAAGAAAGCAACACACTTCTTAAGCAAATAACATTAAGCTTGGAAACACGACTTGAGATTAAGCTTAGAAGTTGGCGCATTACCAAACACATTAACAGTACGACCATCTTTGAGGGGAATATGAAGAAATTTCTCAAAACATACAACTTCAGCACGACTTAAAGTGAGCCAATTCATTCCACGGATGACATCGAAACTACCCATTTGTATAGAAATGAGATCAATATGGAAGTTGGCCTTAACCGAATCAATAATTATAGAGTTCCCATTTGCTCACTTCTACGGTAAAAGGCTTATTAATAATATACACAAAATCCAAGGAAATAAAACTCTTATCGACACAAGTATCAAATAACACCGAATCTAAATGATCATTAATAAGGAACACACTATTCACCACATCTTTTGATTTTGAGCTTTCTTAATGTTCATAATAAAGGCACATCCTTTAGAACTTTGTGGTGCTTGAGCCACTTGATTTGATGGAAGAGCTTGGATAGAAGGAACTTGAACTAGTGGAGCTGGAGAGGCCATGAGCTGTGGAACTTGAGAGGAATATGAAGAAATTTCTCAAAACATACAACTTCAGCACGACTTAAAGTGAGCCAATTCATTCCACGGATGACATCGAAACTACCCATTTGTATAGAAATGAGATCAATATGGAAGTTGGCCTTAACCGAATCAATAATTATAGAGTTCCAATTTGCTCACTTCTACGGTAAAAGGCTTAGATAACTTATCCCGAGGCTTATCAATAATATACACAAAATCCAAGGAAATAAAACTCTTATCGACACAAGTATCAAATAACACCAAATCTAAATGATCATTAATAAGGAACACACTATTCACCACATCTTTTGATTTTGAGCTTTCTTAATGTTCATAATAAAGGCACATCCTTTAGAACTTTGTGGTGCTTGAGCCACCTGATTTGATGGAAGAGCTTGGATAGAAGGAACTTGAACTAGTGGAGCTGGAGAGGCCATTAGCTGTGGAACTTGAGGACCATAGGCTTGAGGTGCAAAACCTTGAGGGACTTTAAATTGATAGGTTTGGACTTCATAGGCTTGAGTAGTTTAGTAAGGTGCGGGTATACTTAGGCTTGGTGAGCATGGTTGGCGTAGTAAGGTGCATGCATAACTTGAGACAAATGAGCATGCGCGAGCTAGGGACACATGTTGCGGAGATGGTTAGGGTCTCCACAACTGTAGCAAGCAGGTGTGGCAGGTGCCCCGGGTTGAGCATATAGTGTAGTAGCGGGTCTAGGAGCAGGCGACGCAGACCGTTGTGGGGCGGTTTGCGCACAAGGCGGGGCACAAAAAACGTTAGCAAGGTGCTCGAAACGATGGAATTGAGTGCAAAGACGACACGAGGATTGGGCAGGATGGTGACGGTTGCAAATGGAGCATAATGGGTGAGGTTCGATAAAAGGTCTCTTGTTCGGGGCATTTTGGTTTTACTGAGGTTGGTGATTGGATTGGTTAACAACATAGTTTGGATGGTTGGACTTTTATGTGTTTTTATTGGTTTTGTTGTAGCGGTGAGAGTTGTTGTTTAGAGCGGGTCTGGGTTCGGCTTTAGCATTAGTTGAAGACTCCACTTTGGTTTTGTTAGGGGTAATTTTGGAATCTTTTCAGGAAAAGGTTCCATCCCTAACATGATCATCAGAAAGAGAAGCAGCAAGGGCAATAGCCTCACCAATGGAGAGAGGATCACAACTAACCATAACATCCTGGAAGATTGTTGGTAGACCTCGAATATATTTCCGAATACCACGGGACATGGGCTTACAAGGTGGGGTACAAGCAGGCTGAGCTCCATGAAATGGTTTGAGTAAGTAGAGTTATCACCACCATCTTGCTTGAGTTCCCAAAACTAGGCCTCAAGCATTTGCAACTCATGTTCAGGGCAAAATTCTTTCTTCATAGCTTCCATGCATTCATCCTAAGGCATGGCCATAGCCAACTAGGTTCCTTGGATGGTTTTGAACGCGTTCAGCCAAGTGAGAACGTCCGGACCTTCACAATGGATGAATACGTTTTCCATTTTCTCAAACCATTGGAGGAGTTGGTGGTATTCTCTTGCCAAGGTACTAGGGTGGTTTAGCACTAGGGAAATTCTTGAAGTGAAAGTTGTTTGGAGCAAAAAATGTAGCAGCACCAATCGAAATGTGGCTTTGGATTTGAGTTACGATCATAGGCATAGTAGTAGCAAATTCTTTGGTAATCCTAGTAGCCAGATGGCGGTCATGAGAACCAGATGAACGACGTTGGTTACGATGATGGTTTCTTAGAGAAAACATTCCGCGAGAACAAAAAAATGAAATTGCATAAGATGGAGGGTAAGTTGTGTAAATTTCATGAGTTGATGTGAAATAATGTGACTAGTGACAGATAACTAGGGGCACAAGCGAGATTTTTTTAGAACATAGAATTATTTCATAAAACAAATTCAAATATTTGATTAAATTTATTGTGTTGGGCTCCCCATGAGTTTTTCATGGCAATTTAAGAACCCAAATTAAATATTAAAAAATGCTTCTTGGGGTGGGCCTCCCATGCTCTTTCCATGGCAGTTTAAGTGACCCAAATATATAATGCAACAAACTTTGTGACTTGGGCCTCCCATCAGCGTTGCATGACATTTAAATGGCCCAATTAAAATAACATAGCTTCAATTTATTAGTTGGGCCTCGCATGAGTGCTCCATGACATTTTAAATGGCCAACTCATTAACGAATTATCAAAACAATTAAATTGGTCGGCCCATGAGCGTTCCATAGCATTTTAACCGATCCAACTAAATAACGAATTAACGAAACAAATGTCAGTAGTTGGAGCATCTCGTGAATTACCACGGCTGATAATGTTCCAATAGGACATGAAAATCAAAACGGTTTGAGAAATAGATAGTTGGAGTTTCCATCGGTTGATATAGATTTAACACCCGACAAAGCATTAAAAAAACCAATCATAATATAAATATTTGGAATTTGTTTCCAAATTTAGCCACGAACCACCATGAATTTGGTTTTTATATCAAGAATGTAACTATTTAGCTGGTTACGTTGATCGCTTAAAGTTCCCGTTGTATGACAATTGTTCCGCTTTGGCCTATAAGATCGAGTACTATGGTTGGGTTATCCTCCAAGTAAGGAATAGCATCTTACCTTTGATTCTTGATATCGTTTTGCCAATGCCCAACTCATAGTACTCTCCCATTCCAGTTACTACAGGAACTTGTTATATCCCCATGCTTTAAGGTGCGGGAGTAAAAACAACACAAGGGAATTCTTAAGGAATTTCTCGAAATAAAAGAAATCTAATAATTTATTAAAAGTCTTTTGAGAATGAGGCATAGCCTCGGTGTTTGTGTGTGTGGATGATAAAAAAATTAAATAAATAAATAATTCATAAATTAAATGAGTAAGCTAGAAACACATAAATAGAACACATAAGAGAGTCAAGTAAGCACGTATGGGGTCCTAAGCATGTTACTAGGGTACTCCAGCGACCTATCTTATAACCTTCATCCCTGATACCAATCTGTCACACCCCAACCTACGACAGAATGTCGGGGTGCGAACCGTTGGTTTACAGCTTATATGGTACTATCATGCAATGTAAATATGAAAATCTAATTTATTGTTTTAAATAATTCCAAGTAGACAAGTTCAAAGCAAATTACAAAACAAATTCAAAATAGCCAAACTATATCAAAAGGAATAAACCAAAGACAAATAGTCTTGTTTTTAACTTTATTTGAAGGCATCTGTAACTGTCCTTTGCCTTAATTTCAAACCAATTGATAACCTGCAAATGTGTACAAAATAATACATGTTTGTCAACACGAGTTTAAGTAATAAAGTCACTAGTTTATATATAAATAATAGGACAAAAATGATATTGTAAGAATAAGTCAATCAAACCATGAGCATATAAAAGGTGTCGGATGACCATGCCTCACGAACATGGGCTATGGCTACTATTACAGTCGTATGATCATACTCTAATGTAATTATCTTGGACCTCTCCAAATGCGATAATGTAAACCAACTAAACAAATAGCAGTTAGTCATTCAATTGATTAACGCACAATATTAACAGTTTTCTAGTGCATACATAATATAATATATACATACTAATAGGTACACATATGTCCCCAAAACGTTTAAAATCAGTAAAATGTGGAGAACGACTTCTCGCCTTATTACTTATGCGAGATTAGAGAATAATAATAAGAATAAATGAGAAACCGAACTTTAACACACTGACTGAGATAACCCAAACAAACTTGAAACTTAGAGATAATAAACTAGAATTAATACCGAGAATATACCCGCCGGAATCAATACAAACGGGCGTATAAAACTATGGTTATGAGATTTTTCAGTACATAAGCGAGCATAAGCGAGCTGGTACTAACAAGAACCTGAACTATGAGTTGGGAGTCGGGTTTTGGTTAGTAAATTCTAAATCTAAGAGAAAAACATAAAAATATTCTGCTCCAAAAGCTAGTTCTGACAAGAAGTGATAGAAATCGATTGGTCAAGTTTGTTGACTAATTTGCCCTTGAACGGGTCGGAGTCCAATTGACCTGATAAATCCCCTCAATCTCTGAAATTGATTGAGGGTTATTCATTATTGAATAAAAGTGAGCAATATTGCAGGAGACAACTTACCCAAACACGGATTAGTACTAGAAGAAATAGATGGTAAAAGATGTCTTGAACTTGAAAGTCAACTTAGTAAGTTTGAACTTGAAAATTTCTTGAAGAAGATGATGAAAAGAGGAGCGAAATTTAGTGGGTTTTGCTTGAGATGGCTGAGATAAAAGGTTTAAGGGTTTATGATTGTGTCTTGGTTAAGAATATAAAGAATATAACTAATTGTTTTAGAAATTACTCGATTAAGGTAACCAAATAATGTAATTAAGATGAAATCGGTTCATAGAACACATAAATTGATTCTTGTAGAAGGGGAAAATGAATGTGGAAATATACCATGGCTAAAGGGGTTTTGTGGACCTTAAAACACGATAATAGGGTCGAAAATAAGCAATTTTGCATTAAAAACCCGTAATTACCAAAAATATGATCTGTAGTATCCCAGTCGCGCTACAAGACCAACCCCCCCCCCCCCCCCGCGTGACATGGCATGGGGGGTGATTTGCACTTTCTGTTTTGGTCAGCTTTGGTCCCTGATGTCCATATAATGTACTTTTTGTCCTTTTTAAGATATTAAGCAATAAATGACAAGTTTAAATACTATGAAGGGTATGAAATGAATATACACATTCAAATACTTATAAATGAATACTTTTATTAATAAATCAAGATCCGAATTACATTCCTGGACGGATAATAAAATACGAAAACGAATACGAAATATCCGAAATGTTACAGGATCCATTAGGTTTCCTATAGTTTCGTATTTTTAGATCCGGGTTCTGCAGCATTTCTTGTAACCGATAAAAGCCCGAGTAGTCACAATTCGGATTCCTTGTCTAGGTAACCTCTTCTAATATTTGAACTTGTTAAATCTTATATTCGATAATATAATTTCTAGTTTAATTTCGTTTAATTAATTAATTAGGTTTAAATTAAAATAAAAATACAAAAATAATCTTTTTCTAAATTAGTTTAATAAGTTCTTTGATCTAGTTTCGTTAAATTCTTTAAGTGTTTATAGGGTCCGATATTCACGGACTTCCCATAGCTAGTCTGCACCCGGTAGGTTCACTTGCCTATTGCTAGTAGTTTGGTTTAGGTTATTCTAGGTTTTTATTACTCATTGTGCTTAGTTATTTATTGCTTAATTTATGTGTATATATATACCACTTTGTGCACATCAATTATTTATGTAATTTTACTCTCATTGATGATTAGGTTTCAAGTTTGAATGATGCAAGAGTAGACAACAAAGAATATTGGAGAAGCTTAATGAAAGATGAGTCCATGCCAAAGAGCATACAAGATGGTCTAAGCCATGATTTATTGGTGAAAGATTTCCATACAGCCATGCACAACCTAATATTAAGTTGTTCAAAAGAGATTTTAATGAAATCCTTAGTCTGAAGTATGAATCCACCTCTTCCTCGTAAGAATAACTAGTGGTGTTTAACAATCATCATAAAGCCATGCATTGTAATTAAGTTTTGTCTATTCTTTTCATGTAAACTAACTAGTAGATCATCAAAACTAGTTGAATAGAACATGTAGGTAATTGTCTAGAACACCGTTTACTTTGGTGAACACTGATGATTGTTAAATAACTACTAATATGTTTCTTTCGTTAACACGTTAGTAGCCACATTGATTATTTAAGTATAGCTCCTAAAATTTTACATTTTGTGCAATATATGACGCATCATAACATATCATAGCATAACATACCATGCCACGCTGCACCATGCCACACCATATCATATCATATCTTATTTGGGGATCACAACGAATCCCGAGCCTGATGGGAAAACTTGAGACTCGAAACATTTGGGATGGATATTACCCTTCCTGTTATGGTATGGGACGGGTTCGGGATAACTTTTGAAATTTTTCGCAGTTTGGGACATGTTTGGTATTTGTATGTAATTTTCCCAATTATCGAGTGTAAGTAAGATAGTCCCATTTTCCCGATTATATTCACGATTGTATCCGGCATAGTTTTCTTCTTTTTTTATTATTACATTTATAAGGGTTATTATAAGAATTTGAAAGTATTAGCCATCCCTTGATTTTTAAAATATAAACCACCTACCATAACGAAAAACATAAGAAATGAAGCCACTGTATTACATTTTCCCTTTGGACCATCCAATCAGAATTTGTGGTATGTCGTTTTGTATAAATAATTTGGGAATTTAATTAAACATATCATCCATTTAGTTTCTTGGTCACACTCGTTTCTTTTACTTTCTTTCTAATTATTTTATGATTTTTATGAGTTTGAAGTTCTATGGCAATTGGCTGTTTGTATATTAATAATAGTTACTCCATGGAATTAATTATTTTATTAGTTATATTTTATGGATTGGGATGGCTAACACAATATCTAAGCTAATTGTACACAAACACACCAATGTAACAGTAAATAACTAATCTAATCGTTTGAACCAATTAGTATCACTTTAATTGATTTCATATTTAAATTACAAAAGCATTTAGTATTATGAAATTAACAAAGTTAATCGTTGAAACTCATTCAAGTTAAACCACATGTTTCATGTGGAAGAAAAATTTATGCATTAACTATAATCGAATAATTTCAATATATTCCCCCCCCCCCCCCTCACAACCTTAGCTCATCATTCACACTTATTTTCTAGTATGATAGTACAACGATCATGTGAGTATTGTGATGTGTAAAAGTGTTAATGAATAAGAGACTCTCTTTTTCATTATATATAAGGAATATTGGATTTTAATAATCCCTATTAAATGGTATTAGACGATAATAATCCCTATTCATTTTATCGCCACTAGCGCTCCCAAATTTAAAAAAGTTGGCCCCCAATGGTCCTCCGTTAAAAATGACTTAACAACGTTATAGTTTTTTCATAATTCCGAACTTAAAAGTGTTAATGTTTTAGGGCTTTTGATCGTTAGGAGGATACGAGTCGATTGATGTAAAACTTAGCTCGAAACAATGATCCAAACGACTTCATTTTGGTTAATTGTAAGTTCAAATACCCGAATTGAAGCATTGTTTGGTCATTTTGAAGCACTATTTCAAACTAAATTTTACACCAATTGACTCGTATCCTCCTAACGATCAAAAGCCCTAAAAAATTGGTTTCAAAATTCAGAAAAAACTATAATGCCGTTAAGTCATTTTTAACAGGGGACCATTGGGGGCCAACTTTTTTGAATTTGGAACCGCCAGTGACGATAAAGCGAATAGGGATTATTATCGGCCAATACCATTTAATAAGGATTATTAAAATCCAATATTCCTATATACAATTGATAAACTATTGATGAGCAAAAGGTGAAAGCGACATCTAACAAAAATGGTTATAAACTACCGATGAATAAATTACAAACAGCTGAGTATCTTGAATGCATTTTTTGCTCCATTGTCTTATCTTGAATGCATTTTTTGGGTAAGTCTTTAATGAACTTTAGAAACTCAATACCCAAACTATCATCCTCTTCCATCTCCAATGGAAGGTCTAGTAAGCTTTTCAACAACTCATAAGTACATACTGAAGTACAACCCTTTTTGAATTACCAGAATCAAATTCGATGGTTACAAAGGAACTATTTTCGATTCTACTACATTTAATAACCTTAGGAGTTGACTGGCTTTGATCTTTAAGTGAAGCAGCAGCTAAAGTTGACAAAACATATGACGAAGACAATAGTTGTAGATCAAATTCGAATCCAATCCTGGCATCTTTGTGAAGATCCTTGATGGCTTGAAACTCTTCTTCTTTTGTTAGTTGTCTTTTTTTTATGGCCCGTAGGGTAATCTTCCTTGCAATGATCCTTTCTTGTGCAGAACTTGGAGTCAGGGCAGTTGTTTGAGCAGTTCTTTGCTTTTTGGGGAGCTTGATTGGTTATAGAGCTTTAGGTGCATGGAATTTAGTTGGGTTCTTCTTTCTTTCTTGATCAATATCCCTATAAGCAACCTCAGTTTATCAATTCCCCATCTGGCCTCTCTTTGAGTGAAATTTGGCCTAAGCCAATTCCATCTTTATCTTCAGGATTTCCTTATTTTCAGAATCTATTTCTTTTTACCTCCCAATCAGGTTCTGATTGAACATGATTAGGGTCTTATTCAATGTGCCTCTCCACTCTGCCACATTCAGTTTGTAGTTCTTCATATGTCCATCCTCTAAATTTGTGGAGAGTTACCTTGTATTTAGCATGCTCTTTAATCCACATAAGAGTTGCCTTCTTTGCTTCCATCAATACCTGCTTAACAACTATTGGTCTTTTAGAAACAGCTAGGCTTCTTTCATAGGTTTGTTGTTCAAGATCTCTTGTCTTCTGAAGCTCTTGTTGATATACTCTTGTTGCTTCTTCATCAAACATTATCATGGCTGCTCCTATCAAGGCTTTTGTTGCCTCTTGTCTTTATGAGCGATCAAGTAATCAACATTACTTAGCTTAAATATTTTGGCAGGAGGAGGAGGAGGTGGTGGTGAATCTTCTTCTTTTGGTAGAACCAATATTCTTATTTTAAAACTACTGTCCGAAACCTTTTATTGACTAGGCTTTAACTTCAAGGTTTCAACTACTATTAGACTAGTAGTTGGTTATTGTGTTACCTTAGGTGTATCAACAGTCTCTGAAACTACTGTTGGTTCTTGTGGTGCACCAGTAGTTTGTGTAGCAACAACAATTTTTGAAATTGCTAGTCTTGAGTCATTTGTTGGTGTAACAGCTGTTTGATCATTAACAGTTTGGTGAACTGATGGTATTTCTTTATTTTCATCAGTAGTTTGGGTAACTACTTATGTTGTTTTTTTTCCTCCTGGTAGATATGGTCTTTAGTCTTTTTGGGTTTGTAGGGCATATTTCATCAGGTTCTACTGTTAGTTGCTTGGCCGGAGCCCTTTCCTTGGCTTTCATTTTGATTTTTAACATTTTCTTCAACCTAGCAATCTCTTCAACACTTTTGTTAGCTGATTCATCTGTCTTCTTCCCAGCTATTTTCTTGAAGCATCAAGGATATTCTCCCTCTTTTTGGCATCAACATCAACCTGAGCTTGCTGTGGAAACCATGGTGCAGTAGGAGCAATACATGTAATATCTGCTAGCAGATTTCTCTGATCCATCCATTTGCTTTCTTAGTTCATTTTCAAGAGTGTTGAGTGAGTTTCTAAGAATGATGATATCAATGTTGGCTTTTTTTTTTTTTTGAAATTTATGTAATTGTGAGGCAATGAAGGATTATAGCTCAGCAAGCTTTGGGTTAGAGGTGGTTATACCCTCTTGAGTGCTGGAGCTTTGAGTGGCTGGTGGCTTTTGAGTGACCAATTATTGAGTACAAGATTGGAATTCACTCCGAATGGAGACCAACAATTGTGTATTATTATAATGTTGTTGGACTTGACATTGAGTCATGTTTGAGATGAGATTTTTGAGCTCCATGACCTTAGAGTTGAATTTGTGAACTTGATCCATAAATTCTTGAATAAATGTAGCATCAACTAACTTAGTAGTCTCATATGATGTCATGCTATCTGTAGTTTTACCTCATCAGCAGTTTTATCTGCTAAATAATTAGGGTTTTCATCATGAGATTGTACAGATACCCCTTTGTCTTAGTATCGGGGATTTCCAACTGTTGTTGATATAAATATATCATCAGTTGTTGCCGGATATGAGTCTTAGTTCCTAAACTACTATCCAACTATGATACATTTATTTCCATAGTTGTAGGAGTTACTCCAAATTCCATATCCAAGTCACCTGAAGTGGAAATGATATTAGCCTCTTCATGTTTTGGGTTAGTAATACCTATCACAACATCAACATGTTAAGGAGTGGTTTTCCTTTTAGTTGACGGGGGTGAAGAAAGTACCATTTTTACTGATTTTGGCACTTTGGTAATTACTTAAGAAACATGTTTGGTGGTGATGATATGATATTCCAAGTGAGGTGAATGAGAAGTAGCCCTGGGAGAGGGGCTTGGAGTTGGAGTGTAGAGTAACCCTTCAACCCTTTGATGTGGGTCCCCTGTGTTTTCAACAACTTCCTTTTCTGAGGAAAACTGAGGAGTTTGCATGGGTGGAGGTGTGACATATTATGAGGAAGTAACAACAGTCAATTGTCTTTGTGGGCTTTGTGATGCCAAAAGTGATTCAAGCACCACAACTTAGAGAATGACATTTTTGATTTTCTTTGTGGGTTTGGGTTTTGTGGATTTTCTAGAAGTATTTTTTAGTGTTAGGTGTGGGTTTCAAGACACTTGGTTGGGTACCATGATCACCCAGAGTAGTGGGCTCAACTGTAACTACTGGTGCCGAAGCATTAGTAGTTTGTTCAGGTTTGGTGTGTATGTAATGGTACAAAAAAAGTTGTTAATTTTTTCAAAGGTTTGTTCACACAATGTCTAGTTTTAAATTTATTAAAATAATTATTATCTTAACTTAAACCACACACAAATAGGCAAGTGTACCTATCATATATGTAGTAAAGCATAGGTAAGAATCAAGTATCGATCCACTGAAACACTTGTTTTATTTTTACTACAAATTCGTTATATTTAACTTAATCCGGAAGTGAATATCATATTGGTTTTGGTTTGATAAATAAGTTTTTTAAAGTGAAATATAAGACAATATTTTTGGGTTTGTATATTCGTTTTGAATGAAGATCAAATATAAAAATGTATCATCTTGGTTTAAACTCCTCTTAACTTTGGTTTAACAATGAATTAGTAAACATGTGATATTAGTTTTCTATAGTGATTAAATTTGGGAATAACACCTTTTTCCTAAGTCATGTTATTCCATAAAAATTAAAGAAAGAGATAAGCATAACTTCATGATCTCCACCAAACCATCATTTTATGTAAGCAAATGGTTGATGATAAATATTTATAAATATCTCAATTTTAAGATGAGACAATCCCTTAAATTAGTAATTGAATTTTACTTGATACTTTAGTAAAAATAACCTTTGTATTACACATAAAATTTCAATTACGATTATTTGAGTCGTAAAAGATTAACCTTGAATTACCAAATCTTAATCTGCACAAGTCTTGGACATTTATAAAAGTCATGTAATAACCACCCAAGAGTGGTTAAAATAGGTTATGTTGCACACTCACTTAACATGTAATTTACCGACCTAAGTGGATGAACACCAACAATCCATTTTCACAAACAATGTTGATGTTTCCCAATCTATAATAATTTATTACTACTAATATTCCACTTGGTCCATGTAAATATTAGGATTCATGTTTTTTTTCCCAACCAAGCCCTTACAAGAATGGTGATTCCTTAACTTATCATCAGGCTCAGAACTTGGCAACTCATTTAAAGATTCTTAAATTAATAACCAAGTCCTCACAAGAGTGGTAGCTCCCCGGATTAGCGTCAAGATCGGAAATTGGTGTCTATTTTTGGGTTCTCCAAGGCTTCGCAAGACTAGCAGTTTCTCGGCTTATCGTCAAGCTTGGCACTTGGGGTATCTTTTAAGAGTATTTTAACATTCCTTATCAAGTGATAATTGCAACACAAACATTAGTTATTAAAACCCGATCACATGTAAACTATAGTTAGGATTCATTAATAACCAAGATGATACTATGAAAGTTTAGCCAATAATAAACATAATGTTGATCCTCAAAGTAATAGATAAAAACATGATCAAATTGAAACAATCTAACTAATTTGGATGACTAATCTTTAATGCTAATTATTGGTCCCCGGATATGGATCACTCACACTCACAATCAAGTCATAACTCACACAATCAATGTGTCGACAAGAGAGTTAATGATGGGTTGCTAATTTGGGTAAGATATTTGTTTGTCAACGGCGGAATCATAAACAAACAAACTTGTTGCTAAAGAGGTTAATAAATGTAATAGACATAAACAATCACTCAAAATATTTCCATTTATATAAATGATTCATACAAATGTTAATCTATTAGGGTTTCTTCTATGGAATGTATTTTCAGTAATAACCTAGGACAGCCGTCACACTCAATCAGGAATATTCGATTAGGTCTGAAAAGTGTAAAGTAGTGAATCGTCCATCCGTCCTCTTGTCTGTAGGAGGCGTGCCCAAAAATATTCTATTTATAGGCCTGCCACCTCCTGACAGCTGTCATTCCTTCTAGAAACCCTAATGATTGGTACATAATCAAATTACATATTCAAAACTGAACAAAGTGTAAAAACAGGTCTTCCGAGTAGACTTTGTGATATTTGTCTTCTCCGATTAGGCTTGTCCTTGACGAGTAGACCTGGTAACCTTGATGTGTGCTCGGGTACAGTTCTCCGGGTAGACTTTACTTAGAGTATTTTCCTAAGAAAATACTCACCTAGCAGACTTGAATCTTCTTGACCATAGCAAACTTTGCTCGATATGGTCCTACGAGCAAACTTATTCTTCCGAGGTCCTTTCAACTCTTTGCTAGAGAATAACTTATTAGCAAAGCAAGGTGTGCTGTTAACACTGTAGCTTGCTCGGAGTTGAACCTTGCCCGATAAATCCTTAAGTTAATTTTCTATTAACTTTCATCAAGCATATTCGGACCACTGTTTTATTAATGAATACCTTGCTAGATCTTCCAAGTACTTGGCTTCAAAAGCTTGGTTTAGCCAAGGGTTTGCTAGTAAGAAAACTGTGCTCGGCTAGAAGAACACCTTTGCTAGATGAAGTGAACCCTGCTCGGATATACACTTAAGAAGACTTCAATAAGTTAACTTTGCCTGATAGGCAAAATATCATGCTCGGTCAAGTAAAACCCTGCTCGAATGTCCAAGTGTGCTCGGTTTTCCATACTTAGAGATTTATGAGGAGGTTGAGAAGATTCCAATCTTCCTTTGATTTACTTAGATCATTTCAAGTCAAATCTTGACTCAACAATATCCCCTTAGATTGGAACACCTCAGTTGACCCAAAACATCTCTAAAGGTTACATACACTTAGTAAAAATACATATCAAATCAAAGTTAAAATATTACATATTCAAATTCTATCCTTAGACATGACAAACAAACCCTATTCTATGAATTATCTTCTTCCTGCATTGTGGGTCGCTTGTCTTCTTGAAACAAGCACTGTTCCTGCTCTTTGCTGGAAGATGGAAAGTATCTAATAGTGAGGGTGGTTTGCAGGGATTGTCAATCCAACAATGTCATTCAGATCTTCCATATGCAAATAAGTCAGGTCTTTATCAGTTCTGACGATTCCCAAGATGAGTCCATCTGAATTTTGTAGAACGTAGTGGCCTTCATTTTCCTTGTATTCAACCATTGTTATTCGGCCAATTTTCTGGACTTCATAGTTGGGACGAGTCATTCTTCGTCCTATGCTTATGCACGTGTTCATGTATGACAGAGGATTGTTGTTTCTGACTTTTGAAACAAAGTCATACTCAGCATTTCTTATGTTCCTCAGCCTTGTTGCTCTTCTTGTCTTTTCATAATTTGTCAAATTCCACTTCTTCTTTTGATTAAGAAGTGGGAATCTTTTCTCAGCTTCACTTCTTAGGTACTTTGAAAGCTCATTTTGCTGTCTTCCGGCCATCTTTCTGCTATCATGATAATCATACAAATCAACTGTGGCCATCTTCTCAAGTTGTTCCCTAGTATAATCTGCAAAGTCATCTCTGAATATAATGTCTCTTAACTATCTACTCTGCATAATTACCTTAAATGATTGAGAGACTGAGTCATAATACATAGTCATAGGTAGATCCACATCAGATTGTGGTCTTGTTTCTCTTTGGGTTCCTGCTCTACTTGACTCACCTCTGCTGGTTGAGGCATGCATTCTTGAAGTAGAGGGCCTAGTTGGAATTGACTTCATTGGTTTTGTAGGCCCCATGACTTTAAAGTTTTCTTGTACATTGCAACAATCCTCTCAGCAGGTAAATTGATCAAATCAATAAGATTTTCATTACCCTCTTTGAACAACCTTGCAATCATCTCCATAATCTTTTAATCATGTGGTTGTCCAGCCGGTACAATTCTACCTCCAATGAAACTCCTTGGGTTTACACCCTCTAGCAACACTCTTTCCCATTCAGCCTTTTGTACAAAGAAGAGTTCCTTGAGTTGTGCTTTACCCAAGTTATCAAATACTTTCTCATTCATCCCCTTTTGGTTCACCATTATATTTCTCAAGATCTGAATCATCTCATCATTTTCCCATGGATCTGTTGGTTCTTCCACTGGTTCATCTTTGACTTCCACTGAGATAGGTGTGTCATGGGCTGTTGACCCTTTTGATTTTTCTTTTTCATTTTGAGCCCTTTGTTTCTCCCTTAGAATCATGATCTTTTTCTTCTTCACTAGGGGTTCATGTTGATCTTCCCTTGATTGTATAGCCGAAGGCTCAGGTTGCACTCTTTTCAGTTTATCATTCTTTTGTTGCTTAATGTACAGTGACTCAACAGCAGCTTTAGTTAAGCTATCAACCATTTCAGGTTGTATTCATTTATCCAACAAATAACCGCACTTGCCTGCAAACTTCTTTCTCAAAGATTCAATCTTTTCAGCCAGTTTAGTTTCCCTTCAAACTTTTCTTTTACATCTCTTGCAACAGCTTCTCTGGTGTTATTGTATACTTCTCTAAGCTTCTCAAACTTAAAATGAGTCAAATCCTTTTCAGAGTAACCATGACGTCTCAAATACTCTATAAACTTCTGACTGTCTCTGTTATTTTGTTGCATCTGTTTCTTAATAATGTCCCTCTCTCTATCCAATTTTCTTTGTAGTTCATCATCATTCAGGGAGACTAAATCTTCAAAATTAAATCCATGACTCATCAGCTTGATTACTAGAGGATTTTTCTTTTTAGCATCAATCAAGCTTTGCTGAATGTTTGCCCTTTGATCTTCTGTCATTGTTACTTGTGGGGACACAACATCAACATTTTCATCCACCTTACCCTAATTATTATTATCATCATCATCATCATCATCAGATGCATCATCCTGCTCTATTGATTCGTTCAAAGCATCAATCTTGGGTTCATTTGGATTTGGAACATCAACAGCTGGAATATTTGGAACTCCTTGAACTACTTCCTCTGGCCTCAAAGTTTGAAGATGAACTGGCCTTAATGGGATTTCTTGATTGTAACACCCCGACCAAAGGCGGATTATACATCGGGGCGCCACATATTGTTTCATTACTCGTGACACTATTTGGGTGTCAATATTTAATAAATATATTCATTCGCGCACGCGCAACGTAAACACAAGATAACATAAATCAACATAAATCATTATATTATAAGGCAAAATATTCGAACAACAATAACTTGTCTTGATACATTTTAATCTAGGTCCAAAAGTAAAAACGTCCTACGTGTCCACAAGCTCCAAATGTAGCTACAGCAAACCTGAACATGTGTTAAAATAAAACGTCAAACACTTGCGTGTTGGTGAGAAATCAAGTTTAATAGATAATAGATAACAATAATCACTGCGCGCAACACGTGTATGTCTGGTGTTTAACAAGGGTGTAATCAGATTGTGATCAAGCCTAAATAGATCATAGTTCATAGTTCAATCCGTGCTCCCAAATGAGCACAAAAACAAGAAAACATCTGTGCAAGTGTAAACAAAGAAAACCGTAAACGATAGGTCTCCCGTGTTCATCTAATGGATCCATGAAAACTTCAGAATAGGCCGAACAAAGCGGTTAATGATACACACATACAAATAAACAGCCAAGTAAACGTCCTCAACACATGGGATACTGCGCGACTAAAGTTTATAAACAAGTTTAAGACTCAAGTTTGTACGAACACATGAACATCCCAAAACATTAAAAATAAAAAGGGATTAGGTACGAGATTACTCACTTGATAAAGATGCGTTGAAAGATAATGCAAGAACCAACTTTAAACAAGCACAAGTTAATCTATAAATAAGATTATTGTTTTAATGATTTGTTTTAAGTCTTGAATATATGTTAGCATTATTAATAAGTAAATTATTATATATAATATATATACCGGAAAAGCAGGGCAGAACAGGGAGGAAGACGGAGGCAGAGAGGGAGGCGACAGAGGATCAACGGCAGAGAGCAAGGAAGAATAGGAGAGTTTAAGTGCTTTGTGTGTGTAGTGTTAAGAAAATAGCATTATTATTTATAGGGAAACCCTAGGGAACACAATCCCTAGAAAAGGGGAAAAGATCTTCAACAGGATCAAGCAAAAGATAACAAAAGCAAAAAGGTTCCAAAAGCAAAAGATATCAAAAGATATGGCAGCTGCAGGGGACAAGGAAAAGCTGACAGGTAACAGTAAACAGGCATGGGAGGGTCAGATAAAGGTACTGGTCAAGCATGGAAAAGCAGATCTCCAAAGATAATGTCAGTCACTTTTTCTGTCAACCAATGGGGTTGGTGCGCATGCTGCGCCAAAAGTGGCTTTTCAGACATAAGATAGGTCAGGTCAACAGCACAGAAGATAAGACATCACAAAAGTAAACGGCTAGATTAAACAGAAGGCTCAAAGGGTTTAGCGCGAGAAGGCATCGAGCGCGTGAGCGCGAAGGCAGACAGAACAAACCTTAGCGCACTGCGGGAAGAACTACAATTCTAAGCGCGCTGCGGGGACAGTTCGCCTCGCGTATCGCAGTAACAGATGGTCTTCACGCAGGCTTCCTTGTAAGGAGTCTGGCGCGTGGAGCAGCGCAGACATCCTTAGGCGGGAAGAAACAAAGGACACAAAATTAAGAGAAGGGGTTCAAGGCTTAAGGGCGGGACGGCGACAAGAGAGAGAAAGAGGCGGGACGGCAACAAGAGGGAAAAGAAGGCGGAGAGAAGAAGAGGGACGGGACGGCGGAAAGGAAGAGAGAGGAAGAGGCGGGAAGGAAAATATTATTAGTAATATATATATTTTAAATGTCAAGTTTTAAAAAGAAAATAATTAAATTTTAAATCATAAAAAGAATCGGATCAGAAAACGGGTACCTGGGTCGGGTCGGATTCGGGCAGATGTCACAGTCTCCCCTACTTTAAGAAATTTCGTCCCGAAATTATCTCGAAGTAGGCTGCGCAGAGAAAAGGTGCGGGTACTTGATCATCATCTGATCTTCCCTTTCCCAAGTGAACTCGGCTCCGCGCTTGGACTCCCAGCGAATTTTAACAATAAGGATACGACTGCGCTTGGTTTGCTTAACCTCGCGATCCATAATCTCAACAGGCTTCTCAACGAAATGCATGGATTCGTCAACTTGAACTTCATCAAGTGGAATGTGAAGGTTCTCGTCGGCTAAACACTTTTTGAGATTGGATACATGGAACGTTGGATGCACATTGCTGAGCGCGGGCGGCAGATCTAGTTTGTAGGCAACTTTTCCCACACGCACGAGAATCTTGAATGGCCCAACATAACGAGGAGCAAGCTTACCTTTCTTCCCAAAGCGGACAACACCTTTCCAGGGCGACACTTTGAGGAGAACAAGATCACCAACTTGAAATTCGAGAGGCTTTCGCCAGCGATCTGCGTAACTCTTCTGTCGGCTCCTGGCAGTCAGCAGATGATCACGGATCTTGGCGATTTTATCGGTTGTCTCTTGAACAAGTTCGGGTCCTGTGATTTAAGTTTCACCCACTTCGCTCCAACAAATCGGGGAGCGGCACTTACGACCGTAAAGTGCTTCAAATGGGGCCATACCGATACTGGAATGATAGCTGTTATTATAATAGAACTCGATCAAAGGCAGGTGCGAATCCCAATTACCTCCAAAATCAAGAACACAAGATCGGAGCATATCCTCAAGAGTTTGAATAGTTCGCTCAGACTGTCCGTCAGTCTGAGGATGATATGCAGTACTCATGGAGTTCCTAGTGCAGATTGGAGAGATTTCCAAAACTGGATATAAAACGGCCATCGCGATCGGATATGATGCTCAAAGGAGTACCATGACGGCAGACAATCTCTTTGACATAAAGCTGCGCGAGTTGCTCAACACGGTAGCTTTCACGAATGGGCAGAAAGTGAGCAGACTTAGTCAAACGATCCACTATTACCCAAATGCTATCATGTTTGCTTGCTGTCAAAGGTAACTTGGTAATAAAGTCCATCGCTATACTTTCCCATTTCCACGTAGGAATTTCTGGTTGTTCGAGCAAACCAGATGGGCGTTGGTGTTCAGCTTTTACCTTAGAACAAGTCAGGCATTTAGCTACGAACACAGCAATATCCTTTTTCATACCGGGCCACCAATAAGTAATGCGCAAATCCTTGTACATTTTATCGGCGCCGGGTGAATAGAATACCGAGATTTATGCGCTTCACTCAGGATATCAGCGCGAAGATTCTCATCAAAGGGAATCCAGATGCGATTGAGATAGCAGAGAATTCCACTCAGATTAGGGACAAAGTGAGCTTCCGTGCCACACGCTAACTCGGCGCGAAGGTTACCATTACTGATGGATGCGCGCTGCACGTCGCGAATGCGTGATTCAAAATTGCTCTGAATCGGCCGCTAAGTGAAGCTGCGTGCACGGCAAGATACAGTTAAGCTGACAGGGTTTGCGGCTGAGCGCATCGGCTGCCACATTAGCCTTACCAGGATGATACCGGATCTCACAATCGTAATCGCTGATGAGTTCGTTCCATCGGCGTTGCCTCATGTTGAGTTCCTTTTGATCAAAGATATGCTGAAGGCTTTTATGGTCAGTGTAGAGGATACACTTAGTACCATAAAGGTAGTGTCTCCAGATCTTCAAGGCAAATACCACTGCGCCTAGTTCGAGGTCGTGAGTTGTATAATTCTTTTCATGAACCTTGAGTTGCCTTGATGCGTAAGCGATAACCTTGCCTCGTTGCATAAGAACACAACCGAGACCTTGGTTGGATGCATCGCAATACACGACAAAATCTTCATTACCCTCAGGTAGCGCAAGGACAGGAGCTTCACACAACAAACGCTTGAGCGTCAGAAAGGCTTCTTCTTGCTTCGAGCCCCAAATATACGGTTTGCCTTTGTGCGTTAAAGCTGTTAAAGGCAAAGCGATCTTTGAGAAGTTCGAAATAAATCGCCGGTAGTAACCAGCTAAGCCCAAGAAGGAACGGATTTCGGTAGGAGTGGTTGGTGTAATCCAGTTCTTGATTGCTTCAATTTTGGATGGGTCGACATGAATACCCATCTTGTTCACAATATGGCCAAGGAACTGTACTTCATCAGACCATAATTCACACTTGGAGAGCTTGGCAAATAGCTGCTCGGCTCTAAGCTTTTGCAACACCAACCGAAGATGTTGCTCATGCTCGGCCTTGGTTTTGGAATAAATCAGAACGTCATCGATAAACACAATCACGAATTTATCCAAGAAAGGCCTACACACCCGATTCATTAGATCCATGAAAACGGCGGGTGCGTTGGTTAAACCGAAGGACATGACCAAGAATTCAAAGTGTCCATAGCGAGTACGAAAAGCAGTCTTGGGAATATCCTCTTCGCGGATGCGCAACTGGTGATAGCCAGAGCGGAGATCGATCTTGGAAAAACAAGAGGCACCTTGGAGTTGATCAAAGAGGTCGTCAATGCGCGGTAAGGGATACCGGTTCTTAATGGTGAGTTTGTTCAACTCGCGGTAATCAATACACATGCGAAACGAACCATCTTTCTTTTTAACGAACAACACCGGAGCACCCCAGGGCGAAGAGCTAGGGCGAATGAATCCTTTATCGGTCAACTCTTGAAGTTGACTTTCTAATTCTTGCATCTCAGCGGGTGCAAGACGATAAGGAGATTTGGCTACGGAGGAAGCACCAGGGACAAGATCAATACGAAACTCGACTTCACGAGCGGGAGGGATACCAGGAAGATCATCGGGAAAAACTTCAGGGAAGTCACGCACAATAGGGATTTCGCGAAGTTTCTTCTTTCCTTCATCGGGTTTAACCACATGGGCTAAAAATGCAATACACTTCTTCCGCATGAGTCTTTGGGCTTCGGCGCAAGACATAAGCTTAAGACCACTGGAGGGTTTCTCGCCGTAGATGTGAAGATCACCGTTTTCTCGAGGAATGCGAATCAACTTCTTGGCGCAAATAACTTCGGCGCGATTATTCGAGAGCCAGTCCATACCAATGATAACATCGAAACTTCCAAGCGGCATGGGGATGAGGTCGATTAGAAAATCGTGCTCATTAAGGCTAAGCGTGCAATCTTTAATCACGGAGTTAATTAAAACAGTTTCGCCATTAGCCAATTCAACTGAAAAATTTTCTTTTAAGTTTATGCGCGGTCGCGCAAGTTTCTGCTCAAATGCGTGAGAAATAAAACTTCTATCGGCGCCAGTATCAAAAAGTATGGATGCATATTGTCCGTTAAGCAAAAATGTACCATTAACTACGTCATTATTCGATTGCGCTTGGTGCGCGGTTATATTAAAAGCTCGTCCGCGCGTCACTTGGTTTGAGATTTGGTTAACTGGGTTCGCTTGCGTAATCTGAACTTGCAGTCTCGGGGCACGCGTTCCGGAAATGACTGGGATCACCGCAGTTGTAGCACGACCTGGGTCGTGGGTTTGGGTATGCTGGTTGCGGGTTTTGCGGGTAGGTTGGTGGTGTTTGCGCGATTGGGTTGGCGGGAGGGACTCTACAGAACTCGGCAGAGTGACCAACGCGGCCACATTGGTTACATTGTCGACACGGGGTTTGGGTTGGGTGGTGAAGTTTACAGGTTGGGCAAAACGGTTGGTTTCCTGTGTAGGGTTTCTTAGTTGGCGAGGCAGGGAGTGCCGGATTGGTTAAGGCATAGTTATGGACTACAGGGGGTGTTGGGTAGGTTGACAGTGGGGTAGGTGCGTAAACTGGCGGTAGGTAGGGTTGCTGGACAATGGGTGGGCTGGTAAGCGCATAAACTTGTCTGCGCCTACGCTTCGGGTTGTTATGGTTTGAGGGTTCTGGTTTGGTTTCTGTTGGTTCAGGGGCAGTCTTGGTGGGTTTGGTCTTCTCAGATCCCCGCAGGAACAGGGTTCCTGCTCTGACATGGTTGTCGCTGAGCACAGCGGCCAACTCAATGGCGTCAGAGAGGGTTACTGGGTTTCTGGCCCATACAGAATCTTGAATTTCCATGGGGAGACCCCCAAGGAATTTCTCGATGGCTCGGCGGGAAGGGGTAACAAGGTGAGGGACAAGCAGGCTTAGTTCATGGAAGCGCGTCGCGTACTCGCGCGCTTCGCCACTGTACTGCTTCAAGTTCCAAAATTCTTCCTCCAGGCACTTTACTTCGTTGGGAGGGCAGAATTCTCGCGTCAGAATTTCTTTGAATTCCTCCCAGGGCATGCTAGAAGCAGCCTCTGCGCCACGCGCATGAGCTACTCCATTCCACCATGTAAGCGCTCTAGATTCCAGGACACTGGAAGCATATAGGGTTCGTCTGTCAGGAGGGCATTGGGTATGGAGGAAAGTGTTTTCAATCTTCTCGAGCCATTGGAGCATCACGGTGGCTCCTTCAAGCCCTGTGAATTTCGGAGGGTTACCCGCATTAAAGGACTTAATGTTGTAACCGGAGGTGTTGGTATTGTTTTGGCTCAAAGCTTGGGCTATTGCGGCGGCCATTTCCTGGGAACGTTGCAGCGAACGTCTGCGCGAGGCTTCTCTCCTCTGATGACGGCGAGATAGCGGAGGCATTCTATAAAAGTTTTAGTTTTGTTAATATCTTAGCGCAAAGTATAATCTTATAAAGCTTGGTTTCGCGGGGTTAGATACCATCAACAGTTAAAGTAAAACATGAATTTGAATGCAAACTTAATACAGATAACAAATTCGAATCGAGAATCGACAATTCATGTATCACCATGACTTTCCGAATTCTCAATTTAAAATGACTAGTAAACGAGTATTGGAGATTGACGATTCATGTATCACCATGACTTTTCAATCCTCTATAAAATATACAAGAAAATGAGTATTGGAGGTTGACAATTCATGTATCACCATGACTTTTCAAGTCTCCAACCTCAGAACATAATCGTAAATGGAATTTGAAAATCAACTATTCATGTATCACCATGACCTTTCGGATTTTCAATCCCAACAAACGAATATGTAAGTAAAATCAATAAAAATCGAAATTCAGCAAAAATCGAAATATCGCGAAATAAAACATAAAACCATACGCTGCGTCTGCGCAAGCATATTTATAAATAACGAGAAATTAACAATAAGCGCGCAAACATGAGATTTCTCTCATGCACGAGAAGAGACTCTTAGGTATTCTAGGCCGTTACGTCTAACCACCTATCCTAAAGTCACGGAGCTCTGATACCAATCTGTAACACCCCGACCAAAGGCGGATTATACATCGGGGCGCCACATATTGTTTCATTACTCGTGACACTATTTGGGTGTCAATATTTAATAAATATATTCATTCGCGCACGCGCAACGTAAACACAAGATAACATAAATCAACATAAATCTTTATATTATAAGGCAAAATATTCGAACAACAATAACTTGTCTTGATACATTTTAATCTAGGTCCAAAAGTAAAAACGTCCTACGTGTCCACAAGCTCCAAATGTAGCTACAGCAAACCTGAACATGTGTTAAAATAAAACGTCAAACACTTGCGTGTTGGTGAGAAATCAAGTTTAATAGATAATAGATAACAATAATCACTGCGCGCAACACGTGTATGTCTGGTGTTTAACAAGGGTGTAATCAGATTGTGATCAAGCCTAAATAGATCATAGTTCATAGTTCAATCCGTGCTCCCAAATGAGCACAAAAACAAGAAAACATATGTGCAAGTGTAAACAAAGAAAACCGTAAACGATAGGTCTCCCGTGTTCATCTAATGGATCCATGAAAACTTCGGAATAGGCCGAACAAAGCGGTTAATGACACACACATACAAATAAACAGCCAAGTAAACGTCCTCAACACATGGGATACTGCGCGACTAAAGTTTATAAACAAGTTTAAGACTCAAGTTTGTACGAACACATGAACATCCCAAAACATTAAAAATAAAAAGGGATTAGGTATGAGATTACTCACTTGATAAAGATGCGTTGAAAGATAATGCAAGAACCAACTTTAAACAAGCACAAGTTAACCTATAAATAAGATTATTGTTTTAATGATTTGTTTTAAGTCTTGAATATATGTTAGCATTATTAATAAGTAAATTATTATATATAATATATATACCGGAAAAGCAGGGCAGAACAGGGAGGAAGACGGAGGCAGAGAGGGAGGCGACAGAGGATCAACGGCAGAGAGCAAGGAAGAACAGGAGAGTTTAAGTGCTTTGTGTGTGTAGTGTTAAGAAAATAGCATTATTATTTATAGGGAAACCCTAGGGAACACAATCCCTAGAAAAGGGGAAAAGATCTTCAACAGGATCAAGCAAAAGATAACAAAAGCAAAAAGGTTCCAAAAGCAAAAGATATCAAAAGATATGGCAGCTGCAGGGGACAAGGAAAAGCTTACAGGTAACAGTAAACAGGCATGGGAGGGTCAGATAAAGGTACTGGTCAAGCATGGAAAAGCAGATCTCCAAAGATAATGTCAGTCACTTTTTCTGTCAACCAATGGGGTTGGTGCGCATGCTGCGCCAAAAGTGGCTTTTCAGACATAAGATAGGTCAGGTCAACAGCACAGAAGATAAGACATCACAAAAGTAAACGGCTAGATTAAACAGAAGGCTCAAAGGGTTTAGCGCGAGAAGGCATCGAGCGCGTGAGCGCGAAGGCAGACAGAACAAACCTTAGCGCACTGCGGGAAGAACTACAATTCTAAGCGCGCTGCGGGGACAGTTCGCCTCGCGTATCGCAGTAACAGATGGTCTTCACGCAGGCTTCCTTGTAAGGAGTCTGGCGCATGGAGCAGCGCAGACATCCTTAGGCGGGAAGAAACAAAGGACACAAAATTAATAGAAGGGGTTCAAGGCTTAAGGGCGGGACGGCGACAAGAGAGAGAAAGAGGCGGGACGGCAACAAGAGGGAAAAGAAGGCGGAGAGAAGAAGAGGGACGGGACGGCGGAAAGGAAGAGAGAGGAAGAGGCGGGAAGGAAAATATTATTAGTAATATATATATTTTAAATGTCAAGTTTTAAAAAGAAAATAATTAAATTTTAAATCATAAAAAGAATCGGATCAGAAAACGGGTACCTGGGTCGGGTCGGATTCGGGCAGATGTCACATTGATCATCTGGGGTCTCAACAAAATATTGGTTCTTATCATCCCACTTCCCCCTTTTTACAGATTTAGTTCTTTCAGCTTGATCATGAGCTTTCCTCTTTCTCATATATATTTTTGCAAACCTATTGACTTTTTCTTCAAACTTTTCATGTAGCTTTGAAAGCTTTTCTTTCATTTGATCAATAGTTTCAATGGCTTCCCTTTCAGGTTCCTTTTGAGGTTGGTTTGTTGATTGTGCAAACATACTTACAACTATAGCTACGGAATTGTCAATTTCCTCAGCCTTCTTCAGATTGATCAATGTCTCTATCACCACCTGCTCTTCTTCATCTTCATTATCAAGAATTTTAGCAATGTTGGCTTGCTCAATAAGTGTTTCCTACTCTGCCAATTCCTCTTTTGATAGGGTTTGGGCAATGTGTTCCCTTTCCCTTGTTTCTCTTACAACTTGATTGAATCTCCTGGCAGCAACAGTGCTTTCATCTTCCTCTTCTTCTTCATCACTTTCCCTTTCAGGCTCATTCCCCTCCTCTTCCTCATCACAATAGCTTTTCCTTTATCAAGTCTTCTTTTCTTATCACTCTCAGTTTCTTAGGGAAAATCATCAATGTCTTTGTCCAACTGGTCCATCTCATCATCATGCTCTACCCTCTTGGAGCTTAATTGATCTGTTTCAGGTTCTGTGAGTACTAGCTCCTCAGTAGCAGCATCCTCATCATTTATAACATCAGTCTGCACCTCAGTTGAAGTTAAAACATCTGTTGCAATATCAGTTTGAATATCAGTGGCAACATCAGTGGTAGCCATATTATCATCAGTGTTCATCTTCTCAACTTCATCCTCTGTATCCTTCTCTCTCCTCAATTCATCATCATCTCTAGCTACAACATTCAATACTTCATTATTGACATCATAATTATGTTGTTCTCCCTCAGATTCATCGGCTTCATACTCATCCTCCAATATCATTCTTGGACCACTGTCCTCATCATCACTTTCATCATACGCATTCAGAATACAAGTCAAACGAACATCATCAGTTATCTTCACACCTGCATCTACCATCATTTCATCATTAGTATTAGCAGCATCAGTTGGCTCATTAATATTCTCCCCCTGTTTTGGGGCAGCTGAGGTATTCTCAACCTCCTAATCCAGGGTTTGAATTTTTGATTGTGCCAGGGTCAACTGAGACTTTAACACCTCATTCTCTTTTCTCAACTCAACATTTTCACCTTTTAGGTCAATGTTTTGGCATATTAGGTTGAAGTTTCTTTGTAAGAGAAAGGCATTAGAGGGAGGGGTATTGGTTGGTGATTCAAACGGTGGGGTTATAGGTTGGGCTTGTGAATGGGTAGGATCAGTGATAGGGCTTGGGGATCTACTTGGTTGGAATGGAAATGTATGTAGATGTGAGGGTAGGGTTTCTGGGATGTAAGGATCATGGGTAGGATGTGATTGGATAATTGGTTCAGGAAGGGGTTGGGTTGTGGTTTAAGGTGGGGTTTGGTGTAAGGTTTCAGTTTGGCTTTGGGTTAAGGTGGGTGTGTGAGTGGGTGGGAATTGGGTGGTTTGGTCATTTGGTGGTGGAGAGGAAGGTGGTTTTTGTGATGGGGTTTGATAGGTTTGATCAATTGGTGATGGTGGGTAAGGTGGTGTTTGTGGTGGAGTGCCAAATGGTGTGGTTGGTGGTGTTGGTATGATTTGGCACTCCCCCTGAGATTGTATTACATCATCAAAATTTGCATCACCCCTTTCTTCATTACCATCCTCATCATTATCATCATTTAAATCATCATCCCCATCATCTCCTTCTTCATCCTCACTCTCCTCATCCTGCTCTTCCTCCTCTGATATTAAATCTGGAATTGGGACAACTTCAAAACCCTCTAACCATGGAGCAATATCAAACACCTCTTCAGGATTAAATCTGCTTGTACTAGCCAAATTTTCAATTCTTGTGAAGGTATCTGGTTTTGCAGCACATGGGTTGTTCCAACAGTGGGTAATCATTCCAGCTCTTGGTTGAAAATAATCTGTAGGAACCTGGGATAGGCCAAAAATTTCTTCTTGTTTGTCTTTTTTATGTTTTGTACTATTCCTTCAAAGATCATATTGGATAAATTGAATGGTTGATTGAATAATACAGCAACAGTGACATTGGCCAGATCACGACTCATAAGAGTCCATGAGCCCTTTCTTGGAGCAAATCCATGAATGATGTGGTGGATTAAAAACTTGTATATATTGGGGAACATTCCCTTCTGGATTGCCCGTCATGTACATTCCCCTGATAGCCCATTGTTTGAACAAACACATTGAGCAGATGCTCTTTTGTAAGGTGAATAGGGTTGGGACTATCATCATTCAACTGTAAGCATCTTCTTATCACGGCTTCATTTACCCGTATCTCCTGGTTCGCAACAGTGGCATCGATCCTACTCCCGTTAACATCATCATGAAGCTTCGTTAACCTCCAAAAGTCAAGAGAATGATTCATGTATATCACTGGATTCTCAATTAAAGCGAAACAGATATTTGACCGTTGCAACCATCTGTCATTGAAGCGACTCTTCATTATCGGCAGTGATTTGTAACAAAGCGCACATATTGTGCTTATGCTCAAACGGATAGGTCGGTTGATCATCATCCGCCATATCTGAAAACACAAACACATTCAAAGTAGAAATTAGTCCTAAAGTTCACAACTTTAAGTAATTTCAAGTTATAATTTTGAAGAAGAATGAAAGAAATATCATTAAGAACCTGATCTTCGACAAGTTTATAACCTACACATAAAACAAAGGTTTAGTAATCATGAACAATCAGAGCCCATTATCACATAATCGTGGTCGGAAAACATTTAATTAAAGCTTACCGAGTCGGATTGTGAGGGCTGGTAAATTAGGGTTAGGGTTATGATGAATGCGATAAGTCAGTTTAGGTTTTCTGAGAGCAATCAGTGGAAGGAGAGAGAGAGAGAGAGAGAGAGAGAAAGAGAGAGGTAAAATAATTTTGAAAAACTTCTCTCAATCCCTCTTATATACATTTTGAAAGTGGATTTTAAATGCCTTTTGTCGTTTAGTGAGTTAATAGCTGTCATTCAGTAACCTTATCTATTAAAAGTTTTAACACATATAAACACCTTACTCTGTAAAGTTCGTTTAGCAAACCTTGCTCGGAAAAGTCAATTTTTGCGAAGTGTGCTAGGTATATTCCACTTTCATAAAGCTTGCTCATTTTGATGTATTAGAAATGAGTACAAGTAAAATGAAGGAAGCTTACTCGAGAAATAAATCACAAGACTAATAACCAAGTATAAATCAACAAGTAGGCAACCTTGCTAGGAATCAATTAAGAATCCCAAAATAATATCTTAACACATTCCTAAATATTAACCTTTCTTGCACTTCATAACACATACCGTACCCGAAAAATGCATAAACATCATATAGTCATTCACATAGTGTGCCCGAGACATTGTTCAATAAGCAAAGTGTGCAAGAGTTGAGTTCTAGACACAAAGTGTGCTCGAAACATAAAGTGTGCCCGAGAAACAAATTTTGCCCGAAAACACTTGTAATTTCAAATAAACATGTTCACAATAATCATTAAGTGTACTAGAATTTAAAGTTTACTCGAAGACAAATTTCAGCATACACTTAAAACACAAAGCTTGCTAGAATTTATTCAAACAGTCAATCACAAAAGTGTGCTAGATAGTTGAAAACATTAAAGCTTGCTCGAAGTGTCATTCATTCACAAAGCTTGCTCGACTGACTAACAAATCAAACAGTAAAGTTTAAAGATCATAAAGCTTTCTAGTGAATAGTAACATATCAAATAGCTTGCTAGTAAATAGTTGTATTCCTAAATAAATAGGTAAGGTTTGCTAGGCAATACAAACTAAATAAAAGCATGATAGAATTATCATATACATCATTTAAGATGCAAATCTTGCTAGAAACAAGAAATATCTTTCAAACAGTTAAGCGTGCTCGAAAAACTTGAACTTGTTAAAGCTTGCTGGAAAACTTATTCACACACAATGAGATATCAAGCCTACTCGGAAGAGTGAAATTTCAGATAAAATAGTAAAATCTACCCGAAAAGTATAAAAACTTCAAAGTATGCTCGAAAATCATGAACTTAGACCAAAACGTCTAAGTATTCTCGGAAAGGTTATAAAACTACAAACCTTACCCGAAAATACATATTCAACCTTTTTTAAGGTAAAATGCAACTTTTTGACTTAAACCAAATATCAATCATACTTTTCTTTAAAGATCATTGTTTAAGAGCAAATGGTACATTTAGAGATCAAATTTCAGTCATTTTTTCCTTTCAAAACATTTTCTTTCCTTTTTTGAAAAGATCTCAAGAATGGGATCATATTGACTAAGTAGCTTTCTCAATACTTCATTCTCAGCATTATTATGACAGTATAGTCAGGTTAACAGAAGGTCTAGACTTAGCATGAATTTCATTTTATTGGTGATATGATTAATGTTCAATTAAGATGCATAATACTTAATGGATAACACATATTGTTTTCTGATGCTCCATATCTATTCTCAAGGCTTATTTGGCTTTCTCTAGATCACCCCGATTTGACTTTGGCCCCCTGGATTTGGTTTAAAAAGTTTTAATGACAGAACTTATTTATTTTATTTTTATTTCAAATTTGCAAACATATTTTAGGTTGAGCGTTAGACTTATAGTTTAAATTAGCAAGCCTTTCATTCGGGATGTTAAAGGACTTATATTATTGCCTCCACCCTTGTAGTTCTGTTATTAACCCTCATGTTTGTGTTTTTCTCAAAAGCTTGTGAACTTTTATAAACTTTTGGTTGATTAAATATTTAAAGTAATTTTTGTTCACATTTGTTCTTTGTTATTCTTAATAAGATACATCATTCTGGGGACTAAATACCAACGGGCTCGTGTATGACTGGATAATCACTTTTCTTCCTATCATGCGGAAAGATTTGTCTTGGAACATGCATAGACAAAAATGTAACTCCACATAAAGCTTAGCAATATCTTTATGTTTATATCACCTTAGATTTTACACATCATGGAAAAGCAACCATACATGTTAGTGACTGTACTAAATGCCTTTTTAGCCTATTAAATCCATATGATTGGCTAAGTAGTCAATGTACTATCATTTTCCATTTTAACAGATTCAATCACCCCAAGTACTCTTAGCTTCCAAGTTAATGGCTATCCTGTCTATCTACAGGTAAACAGCACGACCAAACACACACATAAGTATATGTCCTTTTGGCTTAGAGTCAATGGCATATATTTAAGTTGAAGAATAAATCAAAATTGCCCCAAATGCTTTCAGTCTTTGGACTAATGGCTATCCTTTCAAATCTACAAGTAGATGATAGGACCAAACATATACAAGTATATGCTCCTCAGACTTGGGCAAATGACATAATTTTCAGCAAAGGTAATTCTTTTGAGACTTTTCATTGAAAATCCTTTTAAGCTTCTTTAAAGCTTGAACTGAATAGTATTATCATATCTCTACGCCATAAACAACTTGCTCATGTTTTGATCAAAATTTTGTGATTATGCAAAATTCATTTGAACATTTAATTTTGACATAAAAACACATTTTGACACAAACAGTTGTAACATATTCAAATCTTAATCATCAATGATATTATCATAACAAACAGACATTACTAGGATGCATAGTCTATCATATCCTAATAACATCATGTGATCAGATAACACACATACTCAAATATTTAATCAAGGATGTCAGATAAGCATAAACAATCAAATAACTCAAATCAAAATACTTATCATGACATCACACAAATATCAACTGACAAAACAGGCATAAGTATCAAAGATACCTAATTTTGCACATATAGTCAAATAAGCACATATCAGTTAACATCAAAAAGTATCATATTCAAACATATACACACAAATAACATTCATCAAGACTTTGAAAAGATAGTCAGTTTGCTCAACAATCACACATCATAAATCAGACTTCATTAGAGTTGATCATCCCAGAGCTTTCAGAAGAAAGTTGAACTTGGTTCTATCAAGTGGTTTTGTGAATAGGTCAGCCAAATTGTCACTTGTATCAACCCTTTTTACCTAAATTAAACCTTTTTCACTACAATCTCTTATGAAGTGATGTCTGATTTCAATGTGCTTGGTCTTGGAATGTTGCACAAGATTCTAAAAATAAAAGATGTGTTAGTGCACGGTTTGTGACTGGTGATTTGCAGTTAAAGTATTCAGGGTTAATATTATTCGATAGCTACGGAAAAGGGGGAGTCTGTTAGTGCACGGTTTCGGTGTCCGTAGCGATCGAATAAGTTATAGGCGGTTTAGTCTTCGTATTTAATCTATATTTATTGTGAATTGGGCTTTGGCCTATAAATAGGTAGATTATGTCATAATTTAGGTAGAGAACTTGTACATAGATCTAAGTTATCCTCTCCATAACTTATTATTCTCTCTAATGTATTCATCCATATCTATCAGTAAAGTATTATATTTAAAGTAAAAAAAGGAGTAAAATGGCAGGAAAAATTTTCTTGCGTAAATTTTTTCCTAAATACTCCTCGTAAGTGAGTTTTCATTCTTGAAAATTTTGACGTTAAAATTTATTTTTCGAAAATTTTCGGTGAATTTTTGGCGGGAAAATCGGGAAAAATTTTCTTAATCGAAATTTTTCTGGGATGTTCCTAATGTATTGGGTACTATTCTCTCAAATTTTGGTAATATATTTTCGGCTGATTGTTTATGCGTTTCGACTGGCCGAGGGGGAGATCTCGTGTAATTTAAGGAGGAGTGTGTTTGTTTGTGAACCTTGAAAATTATTTAAGACCTTGCCAAATTTGTCAAGAAAAGAGGGAGATAAAACTTTCATTTGAGATTATTTGGCTTGTATCTTCCTACATTTGCAAGGTTTCTTGAAAAATTATTACAATTCGGGTGGTAATTCATGCTTACAAAGCTACGTTTGACTGAGTTCAAGACTGCAAGTGTTCTTCGATTGGTGATTGATTTGTTCAAAGATTGAAACCTGACTATATGGGATACGAGTGTCTGTTCGTTTACTTCTTTCTGAGGGACCTTGATCATGACTATGTTGACTACGAGTAAATGGCGGATTACTTCTGTTGAAGGGGACGATTCTCGAACGAGTTTATCTTATTGAAGAATATACGAGTCTTGTCGTTGGATTGAAGAATTTGATCATTTGGGGTTTGTTAATGGAGGTTGGAAATCTGAATCTTATGATGCCCAAACATTAGTGCATCTTTGCGAATGAGATGTGGAAGAGCTTCAAAGAGTTATTTGGGATAAACGTTATCAAGAGAGGGAAAACCGAAGTGAAAGATGTTGAATGATCGAGTTGTTCATGAAGATGTGTGACGAGGTTAAACGTAAAGATAGGTTTGTCTTTACCGGTGCTGACGGATAACTGATGACTTGTTGTTGATTGTTGAAATATTGAACCATATCATACGCCAATGGATGATCGGAATGATCTCCAAGAGTTGCTCACTTTGAGGGGGAGATCTGATATGAGAGGCTACAAGTTGTTGGTTTGCTGAAAAGATTTAAAGATTGTTTGTCTGCACAAGCCCGAAAATCATCAGTCAAGGGGGAGTCTGTTAGTGCATGGTGATTTGAAGTTAAAGTATTCAAGGTTAATATTATTCGATAGCTACGGAAAAGGGGGAGTCTGTTTGTGCATGGTTTTGGTGTCCGTAGCGATCGAATAAGTTATAGGCAGTTTAGTCTTCTTATTTAATCTATATTTATTGTGAATTGGGCTTTGGCCTATAAATAGGTAGATTATGTCATAATTTAGGTAAAGAACTTGTACATAGATCTAAGTTATCCTCTCCATAACTTATTATTCTCTCTAATGTATTCATCCATATCTATCAATAAAGTATATATTTAAAGTATCGATTTCGTGTTGATGTATCGCATTTGCAGCTAGATCTTGCGCGAATTTTTTCCTGAATGCTCTTCGTAAGTGAGTTTTCATTCTTGAAAATTTTGGCGTTAAAATTTATTTTTCGAAAATTTTCGATGAATTTTTGGCGGGAAAATGGGAAAAAATTTTCTTAATCGAAATTTTTCTGGGATGTTCCTAAGGTATTTTCCTAAGGTATTTTCTTAATCGAAACTTTTCGTGTAAATTTTGGTAATATATTTTCCGGCTGACTGTTTATGCGTTTCGACTGACCGAGGGGGAGATCTCGTGTAATATAAGGAGGAGCGTGTTTGTTTGTGAACCTTGAAGATTATTCAAAGACCTTGCTTATTTTGTCAAGAAAAGGGGGAGATAAAACTTTCATCTGAGTTTATTTAGCTTGCATCTTCCTACGTTTGCAAGGTTTCTTGAAAAATTACTGCAATTCTGATGGTAATTCATGCTTGATAAACTACGTTTGACTGAGTTCAAGACTGCAGTTGTTCTTCGATTGGTGATTAATTTGTTCAAAGATTGAAACCTGACTATGTGGGATACGAGTGTCTGTTCGTTTACTCTTTCTGAGGGACTTTGATCCTAACTATGTTGGCTACGAGTAAATGGCGGATTACTTCTGTTGAGGGGGACGATTCTCGAACGTGTTGATCTTATTGAAGAATATACGAGTCTTGTCATTAGATTGAAGATTTTGATCATTTGGGGTTTATTAATGGAGGTTGGAACTCTGAATCTTATGATGCCCAAACATTAGTGCATCTTTGCGAATGAGATGTGGAAGAGTTTCAAAGGGTATATTTGGGATACACGTTATCAAGAGAGGGAAAACCAAAGTGAAAGATGTTGAATGATCGAGTTGTTCATGAAGATGTGTGACGAGGTTAAACGTAAAGATATGTTTTTCTTTACCGGTGCTGATGGATAGCCGATGACTTGTTGCTGATTGTTGAAAGATTGAACCATATCATACGCCAATGAATGATCGGGATGATCTCCAAGAGTTGCTCACCTTGAGGGGGAGATCTGATATGAGAAGTTACAAGTTATTGGTTTGCTGAAAAAGATTTACAGATTGTCTGTCTGCACAAGCCCGAAAATCATCAGTCAAGGGGGTGTATGTTAGTGCACGGTTTGTGACTGGTGATTTGCAGTTAAAGTATTAAGGGATAAAGTATTCGATAGCTACGGATAAAGGGGAGTCTGTTAGGGCATGGTTTCGGTGTCCGTAGCGATCGAATAAGTTATAGGCGGTTTAGTCTTTGTATTTAATCTATATTTTATTGTGAATTGGGCTTTGGCCTATAAATAGGTAGATTATGTCATGTCATAATTTAGGTAGAGAACTTGTACATAGTTTAAGTTATTCTCTCCATAACTTATCTCCACCATAATGTATATACTTCATATTTATCAATAAAGTAATATATTTGAAGTAACGATTTCATGTTGATGTATCGTATTAGCGGCTAGATCTTGGTCTCTATGACGTTCTCTCAACAAGTCTGTTAGTGCACGATTTCGGTGTCCTTATTGATAGATATGGATGAATACATTAGAGAGAATAATAAGTTATGGAGAGGATAACTTAGATCTATGTACAAGTTCTCTACCTAAATTATGACATAATCTACCTATTTATAGGCCAAAGCCCAATTCACAATAAATATAGATTAAATACAAAGACTAAACCGCCTATAACTTATTCAATCGCTACGGACACCGAAACCGTGCACTAACAAGATGCATCAGTATTATCAATGTAAATTGGGGTGTTTAGAAAGTACAAACCATAATCCAGCATTTGGTTCTGAATTCAGAGGACTTGTGCACAGCAGGCAGATGTAGCAATGTATTTAGCTTTTGCAGTTGAGATTGACACTGTGGTCTGCTTCTTGCATTGCCATGACACCAATCTGTCACCCAAAAATTAACACCCTCCTGAATTGGACTTCCTACTCATATTGCAGCCATCATAGTCACTGTCTATGTATGCAATTAGATCAAATGACTGGTTCTTTGGATACCAAATTCCCAAATCAGGTTTACCTTTCAAATATCTAAAGATCCTTTTAACTGCATTCATGTGAGAGACCTTAGGACTTGACTGGAATCTAGAACAGACACATATAACAAACATGATATCAGTCCTTGAAGCAGTTAGATACATCAGTGATCCAATTTTTGCTCTATATTCATGCTCATCCACTGGCTCCCCCTTTTCATCAGCTACCATCTTTTCTTTTGAATCCATAGGAGTTGAAGCTTTCTTCAGATCATTACATTTCAATTTGTCTAGTATGTCCTGTACATACTTAGATTGGTAGATGAAGATCCCATCAGCCTTCTACTGAACTTGTAAACCAAGGAAGATGTTCATTTCTCCCAATGAGCTCATACAATACTTGGACTTCATTACCGCTTCAAACTCCATACACATCTGTTCATTGGTTGACCCAAAAATAATGTCATCCACATAGACTGTAATAAGAGCAAATCTCTTCCTTTCTTCTTGTAAAAGAGTGTCTTGTTAATAGCTCCCCTTTGGAAACCATTTTCAAGTAGGTGATTTTAAAGTTCATCATACCAAGCTCTAGGAGCCTGATGAAGTCCACACAGGGCTTTATTTAGCTTATACACCCTGTTAGATAAATAGGGTCCTTAAAACCTGGTGGTTGAGAAACATACACCTCCTCTTCTATCTTTCCATTTAGGAATGCAGATTTGACATCAAGTTGGAATACCCTTATATTCTTTGAGGTAGCATAAGCCAAAAAAATTTCTTATTGCTTCAAGTCTTGCAACTGGTGCAAAGAATTCCTCAAAGTCAATCCCTTCTTCTTGTAGGCATCCCAAATCCACAAGTCTAGATTTGTTCTTAATCACTATACCCATTTCATCCCTTTTATTTCTGAACACCCATTTGGTTAATTGCATATCTGTTTCTTGGCCTGTCTACTAGTTCCCAAACATGTAGATCTCTGAGGTGTTGTTTGTTTTTCATATGTAAAATGTCTAAAGTCTGCGGACCACATCTGCCACCATCTGTAGTAGAAGAGGTGGACCAAAACTCTGCAGTCTGCAACAAGAAGACTGTTTGTTTTTTAACATCTGCAGACTGCTAAAATATAACCGAAATTTTTTAATAAGTTGAGATATATATAAAAAAAGTCGTTTTACGTATAAATGCCGGAAAACACCATGCCGTCACTGTTAGGGGGTTGCCGAAAACTTACCGGAGAAGAATTTTCACACTTTTTAACACAACAAAACACAATAATTAATCAAATTGAACTCAAAATTGAAACAAACACATGTAATTTCTCACTAAAATCGGGCAAATTACATGATTCCAGATCTAAAACATGGTGAAACTGAAACTAAAAAATAAATTATAATGTTTACATATATTTTTAACATAAGCTTAGATCTTGGAAGCTTGGATCTTGACGGGCTGGTGGACAGGTGGTGCCCGGTAGTGGCAGACCTTGAGCTTGCTATTTGTCAAATTTCTTTTAGTGATGGAGGAAGAAGGTGGAGTGCAGCTGTGAGTGGAGCAGCGGTTGTGAGTGGAGCAGTGCAGCGGTGGAGTGGAGGCCGCCGGCGGGGTTGCAGCTGTGGAGGAGTGGGGTATGGAGTTGAGGGTTGGAGATGATTAGGGTTTGGCTTTGGTTGGAGTTTGATGAAGGAAATGAAGGAAAAAGGAAGAAGAGGGGGAGAAGAGGTGAGAAGTAACAAAAACAACACTTCTAGGAGAAGAGGGCGCAGAGAGGTTTTTTAATGAAAAGAGTGGTTTGGAAGAGTTTTTGAGGAAAAACAAACAGCCCCTGAATTGAGCCAACTCCTCTTGCATTGCTTCTACCCAACTATTGTCCTTTAGTGCTTGAACAATGTTCTTTGGTTCTATTTGGGATAGAAAGCAGGAGTACAAATAAATGTTTGCAGATTCAGAATGACTTCTTGTAACTCTTTCATATATATTTCCAATGATGTGTTCAGAAGGATGATTCTTTTCAACATAAGGAGTTTGAACTATCATATCTGTAGACACAGTAGTGTCAAGATTTGATTCATTGAGATCTTGTTCTTCAATGACCAAATCAGTTGTTGCTTTATCAACTTCAGGTGCTTCTTCATTGTTCTGTCATGAGGTAGATGCACCAATATATTCTAAATTCATTCTTTCAAATAAATCTTGAAACCTTTCCCTTGTTGTAGTTTCTCCTTCACCAGTTTGATAGTTTGGATCTTCCTCATTTTGAACTTGATCATCTTGCACATCTTGATTATCTTGATTATTATCTGCTTGATCTTGTTCATGATTTTGATTGTGTAAGTCCCCCATCTGGATCACTACAACTATGATATCAATATACAAGTATAGGTGCGGAATACCTATACTCTGTGATTCAAGAACACGATATAACAATAAGAATGACACGGAATTGCTTCAAAACACACGTATATTATTGAATACGTCGGGTGCTTAAGCACTTACAATTCTTGATCAAAATACTAGGAATGAACAACCTTTAACCCTATACATAACATCTCTATATATAGGGATATCACCCAACTAGGCCGGCCCAAACAACCAAAAGCCCACGGAGAACACATAAGTGTTCTCGGCTCACCTACAAACCCAAAACCCAGAATCCAAACAAGTAGAAGTTAATACAAATTAAGCTCAAACCACAAAACTAGGCTCAACAATCTCCCCCTTGGTTTGTAGCTTTATATTTAATCTTGCTCCATGTAATCAATATCTGCATCCTTCAACTCTCCAGCCCAGAACTTGTTGTTGATAATAGATGCAACCATGCTTGTGTATTCTTTGGCGGCTACTTCAAAAAGCGGATCAGCAGTAATCTGAAACGTGCTGAGTGTTTTGATGTCCCTCTCTCCAAATTTCAACAAATCCTTGGGATCAACAAATCAAATTTGACCTTTTCCCTTTTTTAATCTGAAAACAACCGTGGTAGTAACGGAATCATAAAACCAGAATCTCATGTTTTCCAATGTGCCATCAGGAATGGCATCTGGCACAGGAATGTAAGTAGCTTTCTTTGTGGGAGGCCACATCACATTCACCATTGTTTTCCCGGTCCTTGGATCCAAGACGCCTTTTGCTTTCTTCAGGAAGGATTCGGCAGTTGTCATGTGTGGAAAGCCTTTATCAACTTGACGCTTGAGAAAATTTCAGAAATCTGTTCCTCTTTTGTCATTAGATGGACTGGTGAATGGAGAATTAATTTGATCACTCAAATCCACTTTAGTCCAGGAACTAAAGTCTTATATCTTCTTATAGTATTCAGTTTTTCCTGACTTTCTCTTAACCCACGACATATTATTGTCTGCATCAAAACCCCAAGATAGAACTCCAGATCGATCACCGTATCTGTCCGAAAAGCCCTTTTCAAGAGTAACGACAAACCTTTCAGGATGATCCGATGGTACAACGTTCTGATCAGAATTCTTTATCACCAGTAATTTCTTCTTTCCTTCTTCAAATAATTTCTTCTGAATTCTGCGTGATTTCTCTTTGGAGATTGGTGGTGCTTCCATGTATTGCCTTAAGGACTCTGATTCCTCTTATCTGCTAATATCAGTGTTTTCGACTGGACGAACAGTGGAATCTTTATCTTGGTCAACAGTGTGAGGTTGATACAGTACATCTTCATTACCCTTGAAGTCATCTCCAAATTTCTGAAATAACTTTTGTTGGAGATCGAGATACATAGCTGTTAAACATCCCATGCCAGACTGCAACTCTTTAATCTTGGAATATTTGTCTGAGTTGCTAGCCTCAAGCTCTTGAATACGGACATCCTTAATTACTGAATCCTGCTCGAGTTCAAAGACTTGTCGTTGCAGTGCCTGAATATCTACAGGAGCGTTCTCAAGAACCACACCTTTTCCCTTATTCTGAAAGTAGTTTTCCTGCATAGCAAGGATCTGAGCAACCTTATCTGAAACACCCGAGCTTGATTGACCGTGAACGGATGGACCGGATGAACCAGAGGGAATATCTGAAGGGTTTGAGTATGGAATTTCTTTCTCAAAGTCAAAATCACTGACAAAGTCACTAGACAGCAACTCCTGGAAAGATGGTTCAGCAACGGGGCTGGTAGTTGAATCTGGCGGTGGTATAGGTGTTGATTCTGGTGCTGGTGTTGGTGTTAGTGTCACGTTGGTTGTTTCGACTTCACTGTCCAACTCGGTGGATCTCAAATCATCCCTTTGTTGTTTATGATGAATGAGATCAGCAACTGGTTCTTCAACATAATCTTCCTCAATGTCTTCAGTAACTGTCTGAGGAGGCTTCAAAGCAGTTAGCTGAAATAATAGTTTAGCAGCTTCAATAGCTTTCATTCTTTCACCTTCAGTAAGATTGACTGATTCACGGTGTTCCTCTTCATCTTCTTCATCATCTGAAATTTCAAACGCTGCAGCACGTGGTTGAGCGGGTGCCACATGCTCGTCAGCAACCTGAGCTATGACAGGCTCAGCTTCGGTCCCAGAAAAACGACCGAATTTTACTAGGGATTTTAATCCCCTATAAACCACTTTGGCTCCCTTTCTCTATGCTTCATTAACCCAAAGGAATTGGGTCCCATAGACTTCATATCCAAGGTCTCAACATATTTAACCAAGTCGGTGTAATGAGAATAAAAAAATCATCTGTAAAAACCTTGGATACATCAAGAACATCTCTTTCTTCTTTGCCCTTAGGTTGCTCATCATTTCATTGAAAACGAATTTGGAATAGTTGTAATTCCAATCCATGATCATAGCAACAACGGCGACATATGGGTGTGACTGATCTCATCTGATCCTCCCTTTCTTCCTGAGATACAAGTAAAGAACGTGTGCAATAGTTATCTCCAGTATGGGTGAAACAACTTCTTGATTGCTAGTGGATAGGTGCCTTCATAACCCATTCTTGTAAGAAATTCAGTAATTTCAGCAGCAGAGTATTCCATTGGGTAGTCAGGTTGATCCGCAAACAAGAGCACCTCTCTGATAATGGCCTCAGTAACCACAACCGGCTTCATATGTATTTTGGAGTCGATTGAAGTAACTCCATCTGGTCCTTGTGAATTAATCTTTGCATTGTTCCAAAAGTCGGTAACCATCTTCTTGCAGATGACAGGGTTCTCCCGAATAGCATGAGAAATCCTGCAGGTTTTGAGTCCGACTATCATTGACTTGAATTCCTTGTGAGCCATAGATGGATCATACAAGTGGCCAGCTATGTTATGAGTATCAACATACTTTAACGGGTGATATGAGCTAAATTATATATAAATATTATAACTATTTCCTACACTTTTACATGGCTTTAAAGTTGTATTTATTAAATAATTCCCCTAATTGGTTCATATTTGAATTTTATGGTTTTAAAAAGATAATAAGCTAAAAACTAATAAATCAACTCACTAACGATAACTACTAAGCGGTTTATGCTATTCACTTGTAGTTGATCGTTGTTTTTTTACATGATCGTTTAATTCATAATATCTTGAGTTTCAAATAAAATAATTATATGTGCTAAATTAGAATCTTTTTTTTTAAATCTACTACGTAGACTTAAATACATTGGTTGAATAAATGGTTTAATTGATATATCATCATTAATTTATCTAATTATTCTACCTATAGGAAGTGCACATGATCAGATACGTGAAATAGAATTTGGTAACAAACATAATTCTACTAGACTAATGGATATTGATAGGCTACACCAAAGAACCAAACCAATTTACGTAGGCCTGCAAAGGAAGTTAGTGGTCATGAAGAAAATAAAGAAAAGAAGAAATATATGAATGGGGGCCCACAAGAAATAAACGAAAGAAAACCCTATCATCATATATTATAGTTGGGAGAGCTAAAAGAAAGAAGGTTGTTGGCGGCTACCTTGCTACATCATTAATATTATTATATATTGAAGCTCCTGTACACACAATTCTTTGGAGGGTGGAGCTCACGTGAGGTCAAAGAACAAGAAAGAAAGAAGGCTACTGTTCATCTCATCTTTTACATAGCCAACAAGTCAAACGAAATATATATAATAATAGAGAGAGAGGGATGAGCAGAAGAAGAATACACTTTTTATTATTTGGTGTGGTTCTTATGAAGATTTCAAACAAAACAAGAAAAGGAGGTTAACTCTATTTTAATTATATTATGAACTTTAATAATATATATATATATATATATATATATATATATATATATATATATATATATATATATATATTATCTTTTGTTTTGTACTTTTCTATGAGTAGCTAAATATTTTATACTACCTGGGTTTTGGTTGAGTACTAGTTTATATTGATAGTTTGACGAACTACTATTATTTGACGTTGGTTGATTTAATACTTTGGTAAAAGTTTTTAATTGATTTGGTCAAAATATTGTTGCGTAATAGAATCTAGTTTAATACTTTAATATTTATTCCACTTGTGTTTAATAGTTTTTTTTTTGGAGATTGTTAGGCGCTTGATTAGGTTGTCTACTTTGTGTTTTCAACTTGTTTGCGGTTTATGGTCGAAATAACCGTAGGAATTATTTATAAAAGTTTACTAGATTTTTATTATTCTTTCACTAGAGAGGCCGGGAGGTAATTTAGTGTTGTGTCATCTTTGTCTTTGTGGGTTTGGGTAATAATTGCACGGGAGTGGGTTATCCTAGGTCCCTTAGATTATTGTGATACAAGTTTTGTTCAAATTAATTAAAAATACCCCCTTTATATTAATATATATTGTATCCGAAGAGACCGGGATGTGATTTGGGTTTTGGGGTACCATAGTATTATTAGGTAAGGTGAGACCAGGAGGTGATCTAACCATTTAACAATTGAGCTTCACATGTCATTAGAGTTTTAGGGTGTTGTTGGTGAGGCCGGGAGGCGATCTAGCGCATTTTTAGTGGTTTTTAGTGTCATATTTTTAAGATATTGTTTTTCAACCAAGTCAAGCTCGTTAGCTAGTAATTTAACTAGTAGGATTCCTTTACTTAGGTAGTTGTTTCTCGCATATTAGTAAAACCCAATTTTTATAAAGTTTTATTTTTAGATTAAATTTTAATTAGTTAAGTTTTATTAGTTTAATTAATATAAAAAAAATTCTAAAAAATCAAAAGAAAGTCTAGGTTAGTAATCATTAGGTTTAACAAATAGAGTTTACCCATAGTGTCCAAGGTTCGATATCCGTTCTTACTTGCTAGCTACATTGCGTCCGGTACACTTGCCGATTGTGTGTAGTTTTTTAGTTGAATTCGGTAAAACTTGGTTTTAATATTATATACGATTTTCGCACATCAATTTTTTGGCGCCGTTGCCAGGGACATTGGCAAATTCTTTGTTTAAACCAACTTGATTATCTGATCTGTTTAATTGTTTATTTGCTTTTTAGTTGTTATTTTTTTTTTCCTTTAGGTGCTTTTACTTGCTATTTTCGCCTTTAGTTTTAGTTAATTTAAAAACAAAATAAATTCTAAATTATTTTTTTTTATTTTAGTTTATGCATTATACCCGTTCTCAAGGCCCACCTTTATTCATTGCATCAGAAGATCCTGAGAGAGAGTTTCAAGAGCAACTTAAGGAGACTACTGATAGCGAGAGCGATTCACCCGACATCCAGGTTAGCCACTCCTTGGGGCCATCATCATGATCATATCAGGTGGTATAACATATTCAGGTCTTAAGATGAAACAATGTGAATCATCAAAACCAACTTTATAACCCTTATCACACATCTGGGATATGCTCAAAAGATTATATTGAAGTCCTTCAACATAGAAAACATTGTCAAATGTGACTTAATCATTTGTCAAGAAACCCTTTCCAACAATTTTAACTCCATTCTCATCACTGCCAAATGCCACTGGACCCTCAAACTTCTCTTTATAGTTAACAAGTAATCTCTTGTCACAAGTCATGTGCCTAGAACATCCACTGTCCATATACCATAATTCATTCAGTGAAGTGGACTGTTCCTGCACATTACAAAGAGAGTGAGTAGTTAGATGATGAAGTGCAAGCTATCTCAACTTGCAAATCATCAGTTTCAATTTCAATAGTAGTATTGGGTGTGAGTGTTATGGGTTCAAGATCTTCATGAGTAACTTCAATGTGATTTGAATTATCAGTTTCATATCCACATTCTCTTGGAGTTTTCACAAATGAAATTGTGCTTTGGTAATTTATCCATTACATTGTCACACTCTTGAACAACATAGTCCTTCTTGCTTGAATACTCTCTCACATCAACAATCTTCTCCTCCTTAGCTTCAACCTTAGGTTTCCAAAGGAATCCTTGAGGTTCATAACCATGTTTCAACAAAAACTTTTCATCACCAGTTAGATCAGTGGGTTTCTTTCTAGGAAAGACACCTTTGTTTTTTTCTTTTCACTACTTGGTGATCCATGAGAATCGTCAGACTCAACTACTTTTGTGTCTTGATTGGGAATAATTCTCAAAGGTTGAAAGTTCTTTTTCACAATAAATTTTGCCTTTTTGGGAGATCTGCTTCTTCTACCTTGTTCAGCAATAGGTTTCTTAGTTTTCAAATCAACTTTCTTTTCCTTTTCTGCTACTTTCTAATCATCTTGACTCATAGTTTGTTTTCCACACACCTTTCATTTTCTCAAGTATTCATCATAATTTTGTTTATAAAGCACAGAGTTTTGTCTAAACTTTGTCTCATTTGGAACATGGAAAGGTTTGAAGTTGAGTCTTTCATTACAGGAATCAGTGTGGTGACCATAATCATCACATTTCTTGCACCATACTTTTCCTTGAATCTTTCATGATCACTTCCCTTTTTGAATCTCTCACTTGGTCTAGGTGGTTTGACACCAGGTGATTTCTGAGCCTTTAGACCATCAAAGTCAATTGAAAAAGGAGCAAATTCTTAAATCTTAATGTCTTGTCTTTCAATCTTGCCTTTAACAAACACAATTTTCTTCATATTCATAGGCTCTTCATATAGGTTTTCATTGTGCCTTGACTGCCTTTTCTCATATTCTTCCATGGTCTCAACTTCCCAAATATCAAACACTTCATGGCTTGAGTAAAATGGGTAGACTAGAATGAAGTTGTCACCAACAATTGTTTTAGTGAACCTTTTCTTGTTGTTGTCACTAATTCTTTGCAAAACAGCTTTGCTTGGTGGCCTAACTGCATTATAACTCACTTTTGATCTTTCACATATGTCAAAAGACACATGTTCTCTCTTCATTCTTTCATTTAGTTTCTTCATCCTTGATGTCATAGGTGGCAACAATGGAAGTTTGTCAATTGAGTCTGGTTTCTTTAGTCTTCTATTTCTTTATGCAGCTTGAATCTCCTCATCTATTATCTGATCACTTAAGCCACTTAAGTCATCTGCATTCAAATCATTAGAATCAAAGTCATCCTCAGAGACTTGCACTGCAATTGACTTGTCCTCTCTTACATCTTCTTTCACCACAAACTCTCCTTCTTCACTCACTTCAACTTTCTTGTAAAGATCAACAAATTCCTCTTTGTCTTGAAAAACATCTCTAAATTGTTGAAGATATCCATCCCTCTTTTCTTTGTCAACTTTGGGCAAAAATTTGTTATTGAATGATGGTGGAACAGCCTTGTACTTATCTTTGTCATTAACTTGGCTCAAGATACCACAAATGTTTCCTATGGAAACCAAGTTCTATAAAAATTCATTATCAAATTGTAACTTTGTGTTCTTCACCTTCTCTTCAACAAACACCTTCTTTAAGCCATTTATCTCAATGATGTATCTCTGCTGAGCTCTATAGCTACTCACACAATCCTCTTCTAAGCTTCTGATTTTCTCTTCATTGACAATATCACTTGCTTCATACCCATTAATGATGCTTTGTTTTCTGAAACACTCACCCTCTAGCTTGCCTACTTTTATAGTTAAAGTATTAATTGTTTCATGTAATTCATTTGTACGGGATGAGTGTTCCTGAGTAGATGATGTTCCGGCCTCCTTCTCAATCTTTGCCATAAAAGCAACATTAGCTTTTGTGATGTCATCTGCATGATCACTTCAATCAAAATTACCTTCATGTTGTGCAGCAACAACATTCCCTTGATTTCTTGGTTGAGTTTGATTGGTTCTGTTGAGGTTATTTTGAGCAGCTTGAGGGAATTGGTTTCTTTGGTAGTTTTGATTTTGAGGCACAACTTGTTAATTATTCATTTGGGGCTGTTGATAGTTGTTGAAGTTGGGATTGTTGTTGTTTCTTGGCTGATTCTGATTCTGTTGGTACTGCAGCTGGTTTCTAGGCTGTTGATTTGGAACTGATTCATCTGAAAATTTATGGGTTGATTGCATTCTCTGGCAAAATGTCCGGGCTGTTGGCAATTGTAACATATTGCCTTGGACTTATAAAACCAATCCTCTCATTTGGGCCGACACTAGAGATCTACCAGTCCTGTTGAACAACCTCTTACTTCTGAGTACAAGCATTGCAGCCTGCCACTTTAAATCCATATCCTCAAGGTCATCAACATCTATTTGTTCCAGATCATCTTGTATGACACTTGTGGGGATTAAGTTCTTGGCCACAAATGCATTATAAGACTCAGTGAACATTGAGAAGAGTGCTTGAGCTTCATTTGCTTGACCATTGTTTCCACCAGAGTAGAGCACATGTCCACTTGCCATTGAGGCAGAGTCATTGTCATCAATAAGTTGGACATTGAACCTTGACTGGTATCAACACCATGATCGGTTGGTTCCTCTATGATGGGAATCTGTTGTTGATTCTTGGTAGACAAGTTTCCCAATGGTGCAATAAGAGCATTGGACACTTGGAAACATGGCTTCTCTTCTTTGATCATTTCATTCTCGATCATCTCTATATCAGCAGCCTGAAGGAAGCAAATTACATCATCAAATTTCAGTTGATCAAAATTGTGCTTTTGTAGGATGAATTTGCAGGCAGTGTACAACTCCTTCGGCATCGAATTCAGCAACTTGGTATTCAAATCAAAATCAGTCATCACATAGTGTAACACCCCGTAACCGCAGCGGAAACGTACACGGGATGCAACAGACACATCTGATATTAACAGCATTGCTTATAAAGAAAATACCACTACATTAATTTATAACATATTACATTGTTGCGAGTTTCATTACTGTCTAGGTGTTACACACATATTTTACCGATAAGACATTAATAAATTCATTACAAAACATAGAGCAGCAAGCTTCCAACAGGTAGCACAGATAGTTAAGCACATATCAATCATTCCAACTTGGGCATACCTAGAAAACATGTAAAGGAAACGGGTCAACTACGAATAGTTGGTGAGTTTCACTAATTTAAATAAACACTGACAAATCATTTTAATAATCATTTATTAACAATATAATCATGCTGGGAACTATGTTACCCCAGGACATTTCCATTAACTTTCTGGGAACTATGTTACCCCAGAACAATAATAACCCCTGGGAACTACGTTACCCCAGAACAATAAATACCCCTGGGAACTATGTTACCCCAGAACAATAATAACCCCTGGGAACTACGTTACCCCAGAACAATAAATACCCCTGGGAACTATGTTACCCCAGAACAATAATAACCCCTGGGAACTACGTTACCCCAGAACAATAAATACCCCTGGGAACTATGTTACCCCAGAACAATAATAACCCCTGGGAACTATGTTACCCCAGAACAATAATAACCCCTGGGAACTATGTTACCCCAGAACAATAATAACCCCTGGGAACTATGTTACCCCAGAACAATAATAACCCCTGGGAACTATGTTACCCCAGAACAATAATAACCCCTGGGAACTATGTTACCCCAGAACAATAATAACCCCTGGGAACTATGTTACCCCAGAACAATAACACATGATAAACATTTTATATATTCTGTGCATCAGACCATATATATATAAATGTACAAGTATTTCCATACGATCGGTATGTACTTAAATACTTTAATAATAACATGCTTTCCGCCCCGGGAAAATATTTAAAACAGTTCAGTAAAAAGGGGCTCGTGAAAACTCACCAGATTCTCGAACATATGCTAGATAATTAAAAATCCAAGTCCCGTCCTACAAGTTCCCTATAACGCGCAAGAACAATTTAGGTCTTATGCTTCGTTTCCGACAGTTAAGTGTTTCATGACTGCGTTTCACCCAACTAGTTAAACTTGTTTCAATAGTATGTCAAATTAAATGTGGTTTGACGATCCATTGGTGATATGTTTCGTTTTCCTGAAAATATATATTTATATAAAGACAAAGATAAATATAACTAATGTGTGCATCAAAATGTATCGATGGCTTTTCAAACATTAATTATATTATTTATTCAAGTCTGGAGTCATAAATCACTCCGTACAATAAGTAAATATATTTAAAATTATATATATATATTTTAGAGAAATATACTATGAAGATACCCCTCGTATTTTAGTAAAACATACATGTATTGGTAGAGTCTAAAAATATAAACTTGCTTTCAGTATACACATTTCTTCAAAATATATATTAATTATTATATGATGTTAAAAGAAGTATCATGTGACTTATAAATATATATATTTTCATCATAAAATCATTTTAAGGTTTTTATATCACCTTTTATAAAACACCAAGTACAATTATTAAACTAGTTCACTAAGAAAAATAACAAGAAAGATATACACGTTCCCAACAAGTTTGAAAATACAAATTTAATTATAGATATAGGAATAATCCCTTTTACTTACGAACCCAAACAACTAACATGAGTATATATAATTCACAGTATATATATATAGTTTTGAGTCCAAAACATCAATACTTAACCGGTTTATAATTTATTAACAAACATTTTAAGAGTGAAACAGGTCTATTTGTCTAATTTTAGACAATCCACAACTACTACTTGGGTGAGTGTTCTAGGCAAAATTTGTATTTTTTGTATAAAAAAAAAAATTAGATTAAGGGTGTTGTACCTTACTTAGTAAACTAGAAGTCTATAGGGAATAATAAAAAAATCTTGAGCTTGAAATCTTGGAACGCCAACTTGGGATTCCCTTGAATACTTGAAAGGTTGTATGTATGTGAGTGTGTGGTTCGTCTAAAGGAGAGGGACGAGAAAGTGTGTATGTTGGTTGAGTGTTTGTGTTTTAATATGAGATTGATTATAGAAAAATTAAAGTATGTTGCATGATCTTGTAATATATAAATATGTGGTGAATTGTGATTGAGTGTTTTGAAAGGCAAAATGGGTATGGGTTGGGTGACGAAAAGGAAAGGAAAGAATGGATGTGTTTGCAAATATCTTGTCCAATGACTTTTGTGCCTTTTACTTGATAAAATAATATTCCATTCTTATGGTGCTAGACTAAATAATTGGACGAGGGCATTGCTAGTTAAATAATTCAAGTAGAAGTGAGTGTGCGTGCGTTTGTTTTGTTTGAAAACCGGTTGGGGAAGGGGTGGGGTTCAACGTCCGAGGGGTGGTCGGGCAATGGTGGGGTGACAGTCATGTGATGTCGGGTGGTTTCAATTCATTGTTTGATTCATGCAGGTATGCATATGTACGCAAGTCGGAAATATTTGATGTTTTAAAATAAACAGACACTAACCCACTAGATTAGGAAACATTGACCCGTACCCATTTATTACTCGTACCCATTTATTACTCGTACCCATTTATAAAAATATATGTCGGACAAAATTTACGAGACATTGTTTCTTACAATAAACATATATAAATCGAACGTAGCTTTTTTTTTTTTTTATAAAGTTTTGTATAAGAATATATAAATAATAATTTATTTATTATTTCTTTTCTTTACTACTCTTCCTATATTAATTATTTTATCACCAATGTTCATATGTGTGGGACGTGTATACTAGTGTGACCCGGTAATCCTCCACTAATTGCCGATAGAAGACATACGATGACGTGAACTTTTTGATGCGCGTGATATTATAATCATTCATAAGTATAAGCCTATCATGAATCTTTCGATATAACTATAGTATAACGTCGTATGGATAATAAAATATTTTGACGGGGTGTCACATTCTCCCCTCGTTAAGAAAATTTCGTCCTCGAAATTTTTGCACGCCCACTATCCCTTTCCGAGAACGATGAGGGGTTTCTCCTTCAGAATTCACCCTCGCGTGACCAGATATAATCTGGTCCTCGCTGTGAATTCCACTTAATCTTAATCAAATAAGTTTGGTGTGTCCAAACTGTTTAGTTCTCTCGTCTACTATCACTACGGAATTATTTATGATGTCAAGTATGACTTCTATGAGTACCTCCATTACTATTACTTTCGTTGCCTCAACGCTTAGGCACTTTTCAATCCGTATACTTGGCAAAACATCATATATAGTACTTAACCCCTGGAGTACTTTAATCGATAAACTAAATGACCAACCATGGAGATAGTTCTCATGGGGTCCCAATTATTTAGAAGCTATTTTCGGTTTTGCCAAACCTCATATCACCTCTCTCTAAGGTGATGCCTTAAAATGCCTTGTCACCTCTATTCAGAGACAATAGTTTCCTTCGAACGTTGGCATATACCCTTTGCCAATCACGCGATGCTTTTAACTCATCCTAAATATTATCAATCCAATTGGTTGTTTCTCGAATCAATTCAAATCTTATGACTCGATTGACGCCCATTTTAAATTAACAAATTGGTGATAATTACTTCACCCATACGAAGCTTCAAGCTCTCGATGCTTCTTTCCCCGCTTTCCAATAATGGAAGTAGGATGACTATTTTGATTTAAGATAATTGAAAATGGTATTCCACGATGAGATACAATTTCACCATCATGAATCTGGGCGAGAATTCATTGTGGTAACCATCATAGATTGGAATGAAATGCGAGGATTGGTTAATCGATCCGTGATTACCCAATTTTCCTCATGCCCTTGATATATCTTGGGAATTTGCTTCCCGAAATCCAATGTAATTTATTCCCTATATCATTGGCGAATTTTCTGTCATTGTGGCGTTCCCAAGGGTTTTCGGTATGCAGCCTTATCTCTCGCATAACTTAAATTTTCACCAACATACGTAACCATATCTTTCTCCACTCTCGGTCATTAATAAAATTCTTTCAGATATCCGTATCATCAATAGTCAAATCCGATCCCGGATGTATGGATTATTTTGATCTATGCGCTTCGTCAATGATTAATTCACGAAGGTCATGGAGGGTCGGGATCCAAACCCGATTTTTGAAGTAGAGAATTTTGTCCACACGCTGTTCAAAATTCTTCTCATTACCGTAAAATCCCTCCTTTTCCAATTGTTCCTCTTTCAACGCCTCACGTCGAGCGACTTAGATCAGGTCCGAAAGGTTCGATTGGACTATCAACCCTAGCGCTCTCTCTCGCAATGGTTTAACCCGATCTTTCCTACCCAAGGCATCGGCTACGACGTTAGCCTTGCCGGGGTGTTAACGGGTGTCACAGTCATAATCGTTTAACAACTCAACCCATCTTCGTTGCCTCATAATCAGTTCCTTCTGATCAAATACGTGCCGCAAGCTTTTATGATCGGTGAAGATGGTGCACTTCGTATCGTAGAGACAATGTCTCTACATTTTAAGGGCGTAGATAACCGCTCCCAGTTCCGAGTCGTGAGTAGTGTAACTTAACTCGTATACTTTTAACCGTCGGGAAGCATAGGCTATAACCTTAATATACTGCGTCAACACGCATCCTAACCTTCTATGCGAGGCGTCACAATACGCGACAAGACCATCGTCTCCATCGGGGAGACTTAAAATCGGCGCTTGGCACAATTTTAATGGTTTCTATCATATTTGGATCCATGTGAAATCTTTGTTGCTTTACAAGATGACCAAGGGATTATGCCTTCTTTATTCAAAATCACCTTTTGAAAACTTCGCGTATAGCTCTTCTTGTTTTAACACATCCATAATTTTCCTTAATCGTCGTTCGTGCACTTCTTTACGTTGTGAATATATCAAAATATCATCAATGAATGCTATGAAAAATTTGTCAAAGTAAGGTTTACAGACTCGATTCATGAGTTCCATGAATACTGCCTGCGCATTTGTTAACCCGAAAGGCATAACTAAGAATTCATAATGGCCGTAGCGAGTCCGAAACACTGTTGTTGCAACGTCTTCCTCTTGGATCTCTCATTTGGTGATAACTATATATAAGATCAATTTTCTAAAGATAAATTGCCCTTTGCAGTTGGTTAAACAGATCACTTACTTCGAAGGAGTGAATACCTATTCTTGATCGTCACTTTATTCAATTCTCCCTAATCAACACATATCCTAACACTTCCGTCCTTCATTTCCCAATTAAAACTGGTGCACCCCATGGTGACTAACTAGGTCGTATAAAATCGTACCCAACAATTCTTGTAACTGATTGGATAATTCTTGCATCTCGAACGGTGCAGTTGGTAGGGTGCTCTAGCAACAGGGCCAGCTTGATACATTAAATCGATTCTGAATTCGACCTGTCGGGTTGGCGGTAATCCAAGGAGTTCTTCTGGGAAAACTTGTGGAAATTTGTGTACCACCGGGATCTTTTCTATATGTTTTCTTTTAAAATACTTTGGCAATCACATTTGTTAAATACGCCACGTCTTCTTGTCGTAAATATTATAACATCTCAAGATGAGATTTGAGTGGCAACATAATACCGTACACTTTTCTCTGTATTTAATCGCTTCATCGTCCGAAAGAGAACTTCTAATCATCTTCTTTTCATATTTGATTTCTGCTTGATGTTGAGTTAGCCAATCCATGCTAACTATTACGTCAAAACTTCTTTGCTTTACTGGTCGTAGGTCAATAAGGAAAGGTTAATCGTTCAGAATAATAGGACAATTCCGTACAATTTAGTTAACCATTAGGGATTTACCGTTAGCGATTCTACAGTATAGGGTTCTATAGTTTCACTAATAGGTATCTTTCCAAATGATAGGAGGTTAGCAGGAACTAATTTCTATCGACGACCGTAAAATATCGCTGAAGCCCATTGATTTAAAACTACAACGTACTTAATACCACTTTTGGATCATGACGTGCTTTATTTGAATTACTCACAAAAGCACGGCTCCTTGCTTGATTAGAGGTTGATGCTTGTCATGAGGTTCATCTTCCACGACACATTGGTTCAACTTTGGGCAATCTCTCTTGAAACGTTCTGTACTGCCATATTCATAGCAAGTACAACTGTTTGGCATAATTTGATTTCTTCGGATGGATTGTTATTGAAGTTGTTGGGTTCGGAGTGGTTGTACATGAATGGGTTGGGATTGCCGGTTCACATGGCTTCAATTGGTTCTACAAATGGGCCATTACGTCCATCTTTACCATACCTGTGGCCTACTATCACCCGACGTTCTTCTTTCTGCCAATAACTATATTTTCCACATTTAAGGAAGGACCCTTTATGCGGTTCATGTTTTCGCACCAGAACTAGTCTTAGTATAATTCTGGGTTGTAGGACATACCTACTTATTCGCAAGTCTATCTTGCACTATACCTTTATCATTCCCCTTCTTTAACACTCGACGTTTCACCTAACGTCCTTCCATTCCGCTTCCCATAGAATCAAATATATCAATGCTGGCTTGTGACACAACTCTTCCAAAGGTTGCATATTTTACAGGGTTGACTATACTCCTTATCGATGGAGTTAGTCCCCAATATTGCGCTCACTTCGCTTAGTTTCAGGAGTAATTAGCCAAGTTACCAGACATGACAATTCCTTCAAACGATTAGCGTGTTCTAAGTGATTAGCACACAACATTTCTATCTTTCATAGCTCATTTTCCAATCTCTGAGTTTAATTACTCGAATAAAAGTGCTCTGGCACAAGAATTTTAAATCTTGACCATATTATCTGAGCAATAATTTTTCTAACTATTATTTTGTACCATCGTGTTCCATCACGATACAATATAATCTATCAACATATCTGTAGCATATTTCACTACACAATATTCTAGACTCTTATCAATATCCTTATCCATTTCGATCTTTTCTATCCACTCGCTAATCTATTCCTCCCTTTACCATCAGTAAACTATTAATAATCCCCTTAACACAACCGATAAACATATCCTTCATACCGGATCTAATTCATTACGACTACTATTCATGTTTAGTTTATAACTAATACTTGTTGTCGTAATAGTATTCAGTGGGACAATATCACTCTTAGTAATAACACTAAGAATTGAAATATTCAAAATCATGTGATTGCTCGATCTATAATTCTGCGATCACATTCGCATCAACACTAGCAGTGATCTGTGATACTACATTCGGTATCATCATCTGCTATCCTTGAGCAATCAACTGAATCATGTCAATCTCCATCATTGGAGTTACTCTTTTTATGTCATTCTGCCGTACTCATCCCGTACGCAGTAATCAATACTAATCTCACCGTATAACTCGTTACCAGTTCAATCATAACAGCAGGTACACATACGCACCAAATATTATCATATATATTACACATACCGGCATCTAGTATAAATATATGTCCCACAAATATAATAACATACGGACTTATCCCGACGTCGGTTAACTTTTAAATACGTTTCATAACCCTTGTCACTAACTGACATAGAGATCTTCTCAACAAAGATCAATGTTTAATAGGCTTGATTTCAATATCCTTCTGCATGTCAGCATAACCGATACATGCTCACCGTGAGCACCAAACGATTACGTACCACGGAGTTATAATATCCGTGCCTATTTGTATATCCGGCATACACGGTATACCATCTACGAACGAACAACCAACTATGCTATAATGACTCCAACACCTCTTTGTGTATGGGTAATCATTCTATTCGAGCATACATGGGCGTAGGCATCTAACGGATATAAGGATAACATAGGGAGTTGCAAGGTTCAAGGCAATCGCGCAACATGGGTTGCCCTCAAATATTATTAATTACTATTATGGGAAACTCTACACTTGCTCAGTCAATGTCCTCAGGCGTTCTAGGTTTGCTAAGATCGGTAATTCTCGATCTGAAGTTGGTCTGTCTCATATGTTTGTGAGTGAGCAATACATATATATATATTTCTATATATTATTTTATTTTATTTTATTTTATTTTATTTTATTTATTTATTTATTTATTTATTTACTCCTTTACCTTAATGAAATAAGAATGGGTTCAGGTACGGATCCGTCCGTACGTGAGGGTCGACGGTTCGGGTGAACATCTGGGGTTATTAGGATATACGGTACCGGTGTTGGTAGGGTAAGGGATTCATCAATTTTGGTTGGGAGTGACGGTTACTAGATATTTCTGGTTAATGTCAAACGGGAGATCTAACTTGGTACTATCATAATTATGACCCGATAAGTCAGACTCATCATCAACCGATGCTCTTAGAAATTTCGGCATCCTCGGTACTTTTATTATTTCATCCCCCGGTTCCTTATCCGGGTCCCATTTCTCAATACATGTACCCACAAGATATGCACGTATATATATATATACACATTAGCGCACATAAATAATATTATATACTTTACACATATGTTGCCATTTTTACCTATTAGTGTACCCCGTGACTTCCCCTGAATTCCCTCGTGCGGACAAGTCTGTTATTATGTTCCGGACCATAACAACTCACTTGTCCATCCAAGTTCATCCAGACCTCGTCACTATAAATTATTAGTTGATATTCAGATCCTATAATACTTGAGCTACTGGTTATATTTTAGGCATCTTTTAAAGACATCCTAATTCTTTTATAACCAATGGCTCTGATACCAAGTTCTGTAACACCCCGTAACCGCAGCGGAAACGTACACGGGATGCAACAGACACATCTGATATTAACAGCATTGCTTATAAAGAAAATACCACTACATTAATTTATAACATATTACATTGTTGCGAGTTTCATTACTGTCTAGGTGTTACACACATATTTTACCGATAAGACATTAATAAATTCATTACAAAACATAGAGCAACAAGCTTCCAACAGGTAGCACAGATAGTTAAGCACATATCAATCATTCCAACTTGGGCATACCTAGAAAACATGTAAAGGAAACGGGTCAACTACGAATAGTTGGTGAGTTTCACTAATTTAAATAAACACTGACAAATCATTTTAATAATCATTTATTAACAATATAATCATGCTGGGAACTATGTTACCCCAGGACATTTCCATTAACTTTCTGGGAACTATGTTACCCCAGAACAATAATAACCCCTGGGAACTACGTTACCCCAGAACAATAAATACCCCTGGGAACTATGTTACCCCAGAACAATAATAACCCCTGGGAACTACGTTACCCCAGAACAATAAATACCCCTGGGAACTATGTTACCCCAGAACAATAATAACCCCTGGGAACTACGTTACCCCAGAACAATAAATACCCCTGGGAACTATGTTACCCCAGAACAATAATAACCCCTGGGAACTATGTTACCCCAGAACAATAATAACCCCTGGGAACTATGTTACCCCAGAACAATAATAACCCCTGGGAACTATGTTACCCCAGAACAATAATAACCCCTGGGAACTATGTTACCCCAGAACAATAATAACCCCTGGGAACTATGTTACCCCAGAACAATAATAACCCCTGGGAACTATGTTACCCCAGAACAATAACACATGATAAACATTTTATATATTCTGTGCATCAGACCATATATATATAAATGTACAAGTATTTCCATACGATCGGTATGTACTTAAATACTTTAATAATAACATGCTTTCCGCCCCGGGAAAATATTTAAAACAGTTCAGTAAAAAGGGGCTCGTGAAAACTCACCAGATTCTCGAACATATGCTAGATAATTAAAAATCCAAGTCCCGTCCTACAAGTTCCCTATAACGCGCAAGAACAATTTAGGTCTTATGCTTCGTTTCCGACAGTTAAGTGTTTCATGACTGCGTTTCACCCAACTAGTTAAACTTGTTTCAATAGTATGTCAAATTAAATGTGGTTTGACGATCCATTGGTGATATGTTTCGTTTTCCTGAAAATATATATTTATATAAAGACAAAGATAAATATAACTAATGTGTGCATCAAAATGTATCGATGGCTTTTCAAACATTAATTATATTATTTATTCAAGTCTGGAGTCATAAATCACTCCGTACAATAAGTAAATATATTTAAAATTATATATATATATTTTAGAGAAATATACTATGAAGATACCCCTCGTATTTTAGTAAAACATACATGTATTGGTAGAGTCTAAAAATATAAACTTGCTTTCAGTATACACATTTCTTCAAAATATATATTAATTATTATATGATGTTAAAAGAAGTATCATGTGACTTATAAATATATATATTTTCATCATAAAATCATTTTAAGGTTTTTATATCACCTTTTATAAAACACCAAGTACAATTATTAAACTAGTTCACTAAGAAAAATAACAAGAAAGATATACACGTTCCCAACAAGTTTGAAAATACAAATTTAATTATAGATATAGGAATAATCCCTTTTACTTACGAACCCAAACAACTAACATGAGTATATATAATTCACAGTATATATATATAGTTTTGAGTCCAAAACATCAATACTTAACCGGTTTATAATTTATTAACAAACATTTTAAGAGTGAAACAGGTCTATTTGTCTAATTTTAGACAATCCACAACTACTACTTGGGTGAGTGTTCTAGGCAAAATTTGTATTTTTTGTATAAAAAAAAAAATTAGATTAAGGGTGTTGTACCTTACTTAGTAAACTAGAAGTCTATAGGGAATAATAAAAAAATCTTGAGCTTGAAATCTTGGAACGCCAACTTGGGATTCCCTTGAATACTTGAAAGGTTGTATGTATGTGAGTGTGTGGTTCGTCTAAAGGAGAGGGACGAGAAAGTGTGTATGTTGGTTGAGTGTTTGTGTTTTAATATGAGATTGATTATAGAAAAATTAAAGTATGTTGCATGATCTTGTAATATATAAATATGTGGTGAATTGTGATTGAGTGTTTTGAAAGGCAAAATGGGTATGGGTTGGGTGACGAAAAGGAAAGGAAAGAATGGATGTGTTTGCAAATATCTTGTCCAATGACTTTTGTGCCTTTTACTTGATAAAATAATATTCCATTCTTATGGTGCTAGACTAAATAATTGGACGAGGGCATTGCTAGTTAAATAATTCAAGTAGAAGTGAGTGTGCGTGCGTTTGTTTTGTTTGAAAACCGGTTGGGGAAGGGGTGGGGTTCAACGTCCGAGGGGTGGTCGGGCAATGGTGGGGTGACAGTCATGTGATGTCGGGTGGTTTCAATTCATTGTTTGATTCATGCAGGTATGCATATGTACGCAAGTCGGAAATATTTGATGTTTTAAAATAAACAGACACTAACCCACTAGATTAGGAAACATTGACCCGTACCCATTTATTACTCGTACCCATTTATTACTCGTACCCATTTATAAAAATATATGTCGGACAAAATTTACGAGACATTGTTTCTTACAATAAACATATATAAATCGAACGTAGCTTTTTTTTTTTTTTTATAAAGTTTTGTATAAGAATATATAAATAATAATTTATTTATTATTTCTTTTCTTTACTACTCTTCCTATATTAATTATTTTATCACCAATGTTCATATGTGTGGGACGTGTATACTAGTGTGACCCGGTAATCCTCCACTAATTGCCGATAGAAGACATACGATGACGTGAACTTTTTGATGCGCGTGATATTATAATCATTCATAAGTATAAGCCTATCATGAATCTTTCGATATAACTATAGTATAACGTCGTATGGATAATAAAATATTTTGACGGGGTGTCACATTCTCCCCTCGTTAAGAAAATTTCGTCCTCGAAATTTTTGCACGCCCACTATCCCTTTCCGAGAACGATGAGGGGTTTCTCCTTCAGAATTCACCCTCGCGTGACCAGATATAATCTGGTCCTCGCTGTGAATTCCACTTAATCTTAATCAAATAAGTTTGGTGTGTCCAAACTGTTTAGTTCTCTCGTCTACTATCACTACGGAATTATTTATGATGTCAAGTATGACTTCTATGAGTACCTCCATTACTATTACTTTCGTTGCCTCAACGCTTAGGCACTTTTCAATCCGTATACTTGGCAAAACATCATATATAGTACTTAACCCCTGGAGTACTTTAATCGATAAACTAAATGACCAACCATGGAGATAGTTCTCATGGGGTCCCAATTATTTAGAAGCTATTTTCGGTTTTGCCAAACCTCATATCACCTCTCTCTAAGGTGATGCCTTAAAATGCCTTGTCACCTCTATTCAGAGACAATAGTTTCCTTCGAACGTTGGCATATACCCTTTGCCAATCACGCGATGCTTTTAACTCATCCTAAATATTATCAATCCAATTGGTTGTTTCTCGAATCAATTCAAATCTTATGACTCGATTGACGCCCATTTTAAATTAACAAATTGGTGATAATTACTTCACCCATACGAAGCTTCAAGCTCTCGATGCTTCTTTCCCCGCTTTCCAATAATGGAAGTAGGATGACTATTTTGATTTAAGATAATTGAAAATGGTATTCCACGATGAGATACAATTTCACCATCATGAATCTGGGCGAGAATTCATTGTGGTAACCATCATAGATTGGAATGAAATGCGAGGATTGGTTAATCGATCCGTGATTACCCAATTTTCCTCATGCCCTTGATATATCTTGGGAATTTGCTTCCCGAAATCCAATGTAATTTATTCCCTATATCATTGGCGAATTTTCTGTCATTGTGGCGTTCCCAAGGGTTTTCGGTATGCAGCCTTATCTCTCGCATAACTTAAATTTTCACCAACATACGTAACCATATCTTTCTCCACTCTCGGTCATTAATAAAATTCTTTCAGATATCCGTATCATCAATAGTCAAATCCGATCCCGGATGTATGGATTATTTTGATCTATGCGCTTCGTCAATGATTAATTCACGAAGGTCATGGAGGGTCGGGATCCAAACCCGATTTTTGAAGTAGAGAATTTTGTCCACACGCTGTTCAAAATTCTTCTCATTACCGTAAAATCCCTCCTTTTCCAATTGTTCCTCTTTCAACGCCTCACGTCGAGCGACTTAGATCAGGTCCGAAAGGTTCGATTGGACTATCAACCCTAGCGCTCTCTCTCGCAATGGTTTAACCCGATCTTTCCTACCCAAGGCATCGGCTACGACGTTAGCCTTGCCGGGGTGTTAACGGGTGTCACAGTCATAATCGTTTAACAACTCAACCCATCTTCGTTGCCTCATAATCAGTTCCTTCTGATCAAATACGTGCCGCAAGCTTTTATGATCGGTGAAGATGGTGCACTTCGTATCGTAGAGACAATGTCTCTACATTTTAAGGGCGTAGATAACCGCTCCCAGTTCCGAGTCGTGAGTAGTGTAACTTAACTCGTATACTTTTAACCGTCGGGAAGCATAGGCTATAACCTTAATATACTGCGTCAACACGCATCCTAACCTTCTATGCGAGGCGTCACAATACGCGACAAGACCATCGTCTCCATCGGGGAGACTTAAAATCGGCGCTTGGCACAATTTTAATGGTTTCTATCATATTTGGATCCATGTGAAATCTTTGTTGCTTTACAAGATGACCAAGGGATTATGCCTTCTTTATTCAAAATCACCTTTTGAAAACTTCGCGTATAGCTCTTCTTGTTTTAACACATCCATAATTTTCCTTAATCGTCGTTCGTGCACTTCTTTACGTTGTGAATATATCAAAATATCATCAATGAATGCTATGAAAAATTTGTCAAAGTAAGGTTTACAGACTCGATTCATGAGTTCCATGAATACTGCCTGCGCATTTGTTAACCCGAAAGGCATAACTAAGAATTCATAATGGCCGTAGCGAGTCCGAAACACTGTTGTTGCAACGTCTTCCTCTTGGATCTCTCATTTGGTGATAACTATATATAAGATCAATTTTCTAAAGATAAATTGCCCTTTGCAGTTGGTTAAACAGATCACTTACTTCGAAGGAGTGAATACCTATTCTTGATCGTCACTTTATTCAATTCTCCCTAATCAACACATATCCTAACACTTCCGTCCTTCATTTCCCAATTAAAACTGGTGCACCCCATGGTGACTAACTAGGTCGTATAAAATCGTACCCAACAATTCTTGTAACTGATTGGATAATTCTTGCATCTCGAACGGTGCAGTTGGTAGGGTGCTCTAGCAACAGGGCCAGCTTGATACATTAAATCGATTCTGAATTCGACCTGTCGGGTTGGCGGTAATCCAAGGAGTTCTTCTGGGAAAACTTGTGGAAATTTGTGTACCACCGGGATCTTTTCTATATGTTTTCTTTTAAAATACTTTGGCAATCACATTTGTTAAATACGCCACGTCTTCTTGTCGTAAATATTATAACATCTCAAGATGAGATTTGAGTGGCAACATAATACCGTACACTTTTCTCTGTATTTAATCGCTTCATCGTCCGAAAGAGAACTTCTAATCATCTTCTTTTCATATTTGATTTCTGCTTGATGTTGAGTTAGCCAATCCATGCTAACTATTACGTCAAAACTTCTTTGCTTTACTGGTCGTAGGTCAATAAGGAAAGGTTAATCGTTCAGAATAATAGGACAATTCCGTACAATTTAGTTAACCATTAGGGATTTACCGTTAGCGATTCTACAGTATAGGGTTCTATAGTTTCACTAATAGGTATCTTTCCAAATGATAGGAGGTTAGCAGGAACTAATTTCTATCGACGACCGTAAAATATCGCTGAAGCCCATTGATTTAAAACTACAACGTACTTAATACCACTTTTGGATCATGACGTGCTTTATTTGAATTACTCACAAAAGCACGGCTCCTTGCTTGATTAGAGGTTGATGCTTGTCATGAGGTTCATCTTCCACGACACATTGGTTCAACTTTGGGCAATCTCTCTTGAAACGTTCTGTACTGCCATATTCATAGCAAGTACAACTGTTTGGCATAATTTGATTTCTTCGGATGGATTGTTATTGAAGTTGTTGGGTTCGGAGTGGTTGTACATGAATGGGTTGGGATTGCCGGTTCACATGGCTTCAATTGGTTCTACAAATGGGCCATTACGTCCATCTTTACCATACCTGTGGCCTACTATCACCCGACGTTCTTCTTTCTGCCAATAACTATATTTTCCACATTTAAGGAAGGACCCTTTATGCGGTTCATGTTTTCGCACCAGAACTAGTCTTAGTATAATTCTGGGTTGTAGGACATACCTACTTATTCGCAAGTCTATCTTGCACTATACCTTTATCATTCCCCTTCTTTAACACTCGACGTTTCACCTAACGTCCTTCCATTCCGCTTCCCATAGAATCAAATATATCAATGCTGGCTTGTGACACAACTCTTCCAAAGGTTGCATATTTTACAGGGTTGACTATACTCCTTATCGATGGAGTTAGTCCCCAATATTGCGCTCACTTCGCTTAGTTTCAGGAGTAATTAGCCAAGTTACCAGACATGACAATTCCTTCAAACGATTAGCGTGTTCTAAGTGATTAGCACACAACATTTCTATCTTTCATAGCTCATTTTCCAATCTCTGAGTTTAATTACTCGAATAAAAGTGCTCTGGCACAAGAATTTTAAATCTTGACCATATTATCTGAGCAATAATTTTTCTAACTATTATTTTGTACCATCGTGTTCCATCACGATACAATATAATCTATCAACATATCTGTAGCATATTTCACTACACAATATTCTAGACTCTTATCAATATCCTTATCCATTTCGATCTTTTCTATCCACTCGCTAATCTATTCCTCCCTTTACCATCAGTAAACTATTAATAATCCCCTTAACACAACCGATAAACATATCCTTCATACCGGATCTAATTCATTACGACTACTATTCATGTTTAGTTTATAACTAATACTTGTTGTCGTAATAGTATTCAGTGGGACAATATCACTCTTAGTAATAACACTAAGAATTGAAATATTCAAAATCATGTGATTGCTCGATCTATAATTCTGCGATCACATTCGCATCAACACTAGCAGTGATCTGTGATACTACATTCGGTATCATCATCTGCTATCCTTGAGCAATCAACTGAATCATGTCAATCTCCATCATTGGAGTTACTCTTTTTATGTCATTCTGCCGTACTCATCCCGTACGCAGTAATCAATACTAATCTCACCGTATAACTCGTTACCAGTTCAATCATAACAGCAGGTACACATACGCACCAAATATTATCATATATATTACACATACCGGCATCTAGTATAAATATATGTCCCACAAATATAATAACATACGGACTTATCCCGACGTCGGTTAACTTTTAAATACGTTTCATAACCCTTGTCACTAACTGACATAGAGATCTTCTCAACAAAGATCAATATCCGTTCTTACTTGCTAGCTACATTGCGTCCGGTACACTTGCCGATTGTGTGTAGTTTTTTAGTTGAATTCGGTAAAACTTGGTTTTAATATTATATACGATTTTCGCACATCAATTTTTTGGCGCCGTTGCCAGGGACATTGGCAAATTCTTTGTTTAAACCAACTTGATTATCTGATCTGTTTAATTGTTTATTTGCTTTTTAGTTGTTATTTTTTTTTTCCTTTAGGTGCTTTTACTTGCTATTTTCGCCTTTAGTTTTAGTTAATTTAAAAACAAAATAAATTCTAAATTATTTTTTTTTATTTTAGTTTATGCATTATACCCGTTCTCAAGGCCCACCTTTATTCATTGCATCAGAAGATCCTGAGAGAGAGTTTCAAGAGCAACTTAAGGAGACTACTGATAGCGAGAGCGATTCACCCGACATCCAGGTTAGCCACTCCTTGGGGCCATCATCATGATCATATCAGGTGGTATAACATATTCAGGTCTTAAGATGAAACAATGTGAATCATCAAAACCAACTTTATAACCCTTATCACACATCTGGGATATGCTCAAAAGATTATATTGAAGTCCTTCAACATAGAAAACATTGTCAAATGTGACTTAATCATTTGTCAAGAAACCCTTTCCAACAATTTTAACTCCATTCTCATCACTGCCAAATGCCACTGGACCCTCAAACTTCTCTTTATAGTTAACAAGTAATCTCTTGTCACAAGTCATGTGCCTAGAACATCCACTGTCCATATACCATAATTCATTCAGTGAAGTGGACTGTTCCTGCACATTACAAAGAGAGTGAGTAGTTAGATGATGAAGTGCAAGCTATCTCAACTTGCAAATCATCAGTTTCAATTTCAATAGTAGTATTGGGTGTGAGTGTTATGGGTTCAAGATCTTCATGAGTAACTTCAATGTGATTTGAATTATCAGTTTCATATCCACATTCTCTTGGAGTTTTCACAAATGAAATTGTGCTTTGGTAATTTATCCATTACATTGTCACACTCTTGAACAACATAGTCCTTCTTGCTTGAATACTCTCTCACATCAACAATCTTCTCCTCCTTAGCTTCAACCTTAGGTTTCCAAAGGAATCCTTGAGGTTCATAACCATGTTTCAACAAAAACTTTTCATCACCAGTTAGATCAGTGGGTTTCTTTCTAGGAAAGACACCTTTGTTTTTTTCTTTTCACTACTTGGTGATCCATGAGAATCGTCAGACTCAACTACTTTTGTGTCTTGATTGGGAATAATTCTCAAAGGTTGAAAGTTCTTTTTCACAATAAATTTTGCCTTTTTGGGAGATCTGCTTCTTCTACCTTGTTCAGCAATAGGTTTCTTAGTTTTCAAATCAACTTTCTTTTCCTTTTCTGCTACTTTCTAATCATCTTGACTCATAGTTTGTTTTCCACACACCTTTCATTTTCTCAAGTATTCATCATAATTTTGTTTATAAAGCACAGAGTTTTGTCTAAACTTTGTCTCATTTGGAACATGGAAAGGTTTGAAGTTGAGTCTTTCATTACAGGAATCAGTGTGGTGACCATAATCATCACATTTCTTGCACCATACTTTTCCTTGAATCTTTCATGATCACTTCCCTTTTTGAATCTCTCACTTGGTCTAGGTGGTTTGACACCAGGTGATTTCTGAGCCTTTAGACCATCAAAGTCAATTGAAAAAGGAGCAAATTCTTAAATCTTAATGTCTTGTCTTTCAATCTTGCCTTTAACAAACACAATTTTCTTCATATTCATAGGCTCTTCATATAGGTTTTCATTGTGCCTTGACTGCCTTTTCTCATATTCTTCCATGGTCTCAACTTCCCAAATATCAAACACTTCATGGCTTGAGTAAAATGGGTAGACTAGAATGAAGTTGTCACCAACAATTGTTTTAGTGAACCTTTTCTTGTTGTTGTCACTAATTCTTTGCAAAACAGCTTTGCTTGGTGGCCTAACTGCATTATAACTCACTTTTGATCTTTCACATATGTCAAAAGACACATTTTCTCTCTTCATTCTTTCATTTAGTTTCTTCATCCTTGATGTCATAGGTGGCAACAATGGAAGTTTGTCAATTGAGTCTGGTTTCTTTAGTCTTCTATTTCTTTATGCAGCTTGAATCTCCTCATCTATTATCTGATCACTTAAGCCACTTAAGTCATCTGCATTCAAATCATTAGAATCAAAGTCATCCTCAGAGACTTGCACTGCAATTGACTTGTCCTCTCTTACATCTTCTTTCACCACAAACTCTCCTTCTTCACTCACTTCAACTTTCTTGTAAAGATCAACAAATTCCTCTTTGTCTTGAAAAACATCTCTAAATTGTTGAAGATATCCATCCCTCTTTTCTTTGTCAACTTTGGGCAAAAATTTGTTATTGAATGATGGTGGAACAGCCTTGTACTTATCTTTGTCATTAACTTGGCTCAAGATACCACAAATGTTTCCTATGGAAACCAAGTTCTATAAAAATTCATTATCAAATTGTAACTTTGTGTTCTTCACCTTCTCTTCAACAAACACCTTCTTTAAGCCATTTATCTCAATGATGTATCTCTGCTGAGCTCTATAGCTACTCACACAATCCTCTTCTAAGCTTCTGATTTTCTCTTCATTGACAATATCACTTGCTTCATACCCATTAATGATGCTTTGTTTTCTGAAACACTCACCCTCTAGCTTGCCTACTTTTATAGTTAAAGTATTAATTGTTTCATGTAATTCATTTGTACGGGATGAGTGTTCCTGAGTAGATGATGTTCCGGCCTCCTTCTCAATCTTTGCCATAAAAGCAACATTAGCTTTTGTGATGTCATCTGCATGATCACTTCAATCAAAATTACCTTCATGTTGTGCAGCAACAACATTCCCTTGATTTCTTGGTTGAGTTTGATTGGTTCTGTTGAGGTTATTTTGAGCAGCTTGAGGGAATTGGTTTCTTTGGTAGTTTTGATTTTGAGGCACAACTTGTTAATTATTCATTTGGGGCTGTTGATAGTTGTTGAAGTTGGGATTGTTGTTGTTTCTTGGCTGATTCTGATTCTGTTGGTACTGCAGCTGGTTTCTAGGCTGTTGATTTGGAACTGATTCATCTGAAAATTTATGGGTTGATTGCATTCTCTGGCAAAATGTCCGGGCTGTTGGCAATTGTAACATATTGCCTTGGACTTATAAAACCAATCCTCTCATTTGGGCCGACACTAGAGATCTACCAGTCCTGTTGAACAACCTCTTACTTCTGAGTACAAGCATTGCAGCCTGCCACTTTAAATCCATATCCTCAAGGTCATCAACATCTATTTGTTCCAGATCATCTTGTATGACACTTGTGGGGATTAAGTTCTTGGCCACAAATGCATTATAAGACTCAGTGAACATTGAGAAGAGTGCTTGAGCTTCATTTGCTTGACCATTGTTTCCACCAGAGTAGAGCACATGTCCACTTGCCATTGAGGCAGAGTCATTGTCATCAATAAGTTGGACATTGAACCTTGACTGGTATCAACACCATGATCGGTTGGTTCCTCTATGATGGGAATCTGTTGTTGATTCTTGGTAGACAAGTTTCCCAATGGTGCAATAAGAGCATTGGACACTTGGAAACATGGCTTCTCTTCTTTGATCATTTCATTCTCGATCATCTCTATATCAGCAGCCTGAAGGAAGCAAATTACATCATCAAATTTCAGTTGATCAAAATTGTGCTTTTGTAGGATGAATTTGCAGGCAGTGTACAACTCCTTCGGCATCGAATTCAGCAACTTGGTATTCAAATCAAAATCAGTCATCACATAGTCAGTTGTTCTTAGGCCATTCACTATAGCTAAAAATCTGTCAAGGATTGTCTCAATTTTTCTCCAACCTTGTATTTGAATCTCTCAAGCTGTTACTTGAGTCTTTGTTTCTTTATATTCTTTAGCTCAATGTTTCCTCGAACATTTCAAGAATTGCATCATACATAGCCTTAGCTTTCGTGTGATGAGCAACCTTGGTAAGTATTTCCCAAGACAGTCCTAGATTAATCATGGCTAAGGCCCCGTCGTCCACTTTCCTCATCCTATCTCGCATAGTAGCAGTAGAACTTGCACCATCAGCTGCTTGTGGACCATTTTTGATCGAGTTCCACATGTCGACATCGTTGTAGCACACAACAACTTCGAATAAGACTTTCCATTTGGTGAAATTTTTCTGCCCATACAGTCTAGGAATCTTATTAGTGGAAACTTCTTGCTCTTCTAAACCAGACATTTTAGTATTTTGAAAAGCAAAATCAGTAAATCAGTGAAAACAGAGTAAAAATCAGATTTTGAAAATAATCAAATATGAGAATCAAGTCTTCAGATCTAATGTATCTGTTTGATTGGAGCAAGATTAATCAGTAAAGACGCACACTTTAATCAAAATAAGGAAAAGAAAACACCGATACGTTGTAGATCTAGAAGAGAATGAAGAACAGAGCATCTGATGTCATTCCTCAATGAAACAGTGTTCTGCTTACGTCATCTTTCTTCTTCAGATCTTCAATCAGCAACAATTTCTTCACCCGAATAGTAGTAACCAGCTCTGATACCACTTGTCGGTCCCTGGATATGGATCGCTCGCACTCACAATAAAGTCATAACTCACACAATCAATGTGTCGACAAGAGAGTTAATGACGGGTTGCTAATTTGGGTAAGATCTTTATTTGTCAACGGCGGAATCAAAAACAAACAAATTTGTTACTAAAGAGGTTAATAAATGTAACAGACACAAACAATCACTCAAAAGATTTCCATTTAGATAAATGATTCATACAAATGTTAATCTATTAGGGTTTCTTGTAAGGAATGTATACTCAGTAATAACCAAGGACAGTCGTCACACTCAATCATGAATATTCGAATATTTCTGAAAAGTGTAAAGTAGCGAATCGTCCGTTCGTCCATCCTCTTGTCTGTATGAGGCGCGCCCTAAAATATTCTATTTATAGGTCTGCCACCTCCTGGCAGCTGTCATTCCTTCTAGAAACCCTAATGATTGGTACATAATCATATTACATATCCAAAACTGTACTAAGTGTAAAAACAGGTCTTCCGGGTAGACTTTGTGATATTTGTCTTCTCCAATTAGGCTTTGTGCCTTTTTTTCCTTGACGAGTAGACCTGCTAACCTTGAAGTGTGCTCAGGTACGGTTCTCCAGGTAGACTTTACTTAAAGTATTTTCCTAAGAAAATACTCACCTAGCAGACTTCAATCTTCTTGACCATAGAAAACTTTGCTCGATGTGGTCCTATAAGCAATCTTGTTCTTCTGAGGTCCTTTCAACTCTTTACTAGAGAATAACTTATTAGCAAAGCAAGGTGTGCTGGTAACACTGTAGCTTGCTCGGACTTGAACCTTGCCCGATAAGTCCTTAAGATAAATTTCTATTAACTTTCATCAAGCATGCTCGGACCACTGCCTTATTAATGAATACCTTGCTAGATCTTCCAAGTACTTGGCTTCAAAAGCTTGGTTTAGCCAAGGGTTTGCTAGTAAGCAAACGGTACTCGGCTGGAAGAACACCTTTGCTAGATGAAGTGAACCCTGCTCGGATATACACTTAAGAGAACTTAAAGAAGTTAACTTTGCTCGATAGGCAAAATATCATGCTTGGCCAAGTAAAACCCTGCTCAGATGTCCAAGTGTGCTCGGTTTTCCACACTTAGCGATTTCTGAGGAGGTTGAGAAGATTCCAATCTTCCTTTGACTTACTTAGATCATTTCAAGTCAAATCTTGACTCAACACTAATGACTTTCTCCAAGAGTTTATTCTTCTTAATCTTCAAGGGTTGGATGGATAGGATTAATTCCCTTATTAATAGTGGTGGAAAGAGCTGATGGAAGAGTTGTAAATGAAGTTGGAAGGTGTATTGAATGAAGAAGATGAACATTCAATTTATAGGCTGTCCAGGTGCCCTTGGCATGGCCGTGTTGAGCATAAGATGGATGTGGTGTGCATTAAATGCATCATCATCAATTCATACAACATGGGTTAACACGGTCATGTTTAGCAAGGTATGGCCATGTTGAGTGCATAATTGTCCAAATCTTCATCCAGTATTTTCCTTTTCTCTTGTACTGAAGGCATGGCTGTGTTTTAGGAAGGCATAGCCGTGTTTTGCTTCAGAAGCTTCTATTTTCTCTTTTCCTCTTGTTCTTGATAACATGGGTGTGTCTAGGTTAACATGGCCATGTTTTGGCTTCTTGAATTTTGTTCTTGATTCACCATGGGGTGTGTTGAGTCTGTTTTTACAATTTATCTCCGTTTTCTTCTCATATCAGCTCGTTTTATTCCTCAGGTCTATATTTACCTATATATAGAAATTATAGACATTAGTGGTTATTTATTCTAATATATACGCTTATTTTTTGATATTTTAGTGTTGAAATGATGTAAAAATTCTTATAGATCAAGGTTCCTCATCATCAACAAAGCTGATGATTTGGAATCTTTCATTCTCACAAAGATCTCATTGCTGAGACTTTGACTTTGAACAAGATTTCCCTGAATAAAATCAGATATAGACAATATCTTTATGAGATATGTCATTAAAAACCTTGGAAATATTAAAAAGGGTTTTCTTGTTGTTTTAGTCATTGCTTTCACATTTGAAACTAAATCATGAAAAAGTGATTGTGAGACACAATAGTTTTCATGAGTTAGAATGGAATATGCAAAATATTGAACATTTAAAGGTAATTCATTCCAATCCGTGGTTTTGCATGACATACACTGAAGTACAGTAGGAAAAAGGAAATTCATTGTAGAGGGAAATAGATATTTTAAAATTGTAGCCTTTTGGGTGGAACCCAATTACCCTCTCTCAATGAGTTCAGACTTTTGTGTCTATGCTGCAATTTTAGTAGGAAAATCGTCACCATTCAACTACAAAAGTTGTGAAAGGAGTGAAGATGATACAAATACCTCTATTTGACCTACCTTTGTTTTGATAAATAACGACGTCTTGCTATCCTCTACATATTGGATAGGAGCATTCTTCCAAAAGTCATTGAGGGTTTGGGGATAAACATCAGAATCAATCATCAGTAGATCGAAGAATTTGCTTCCAATGATTGTCCCGATGATGTTATCAAAATCAGGATATGCAAGGCTTATGATGAGATATGGAAACACATTATGAGGATACTTGAATTTCAAGTTTATAGGGTTTTGTGTCATGATTATAGTGTATGAATAGATGAATATAGAAAGCAAGTTGTATGTGTTAGCAATGAAAAAAAATGATGTAATATAAGTAAAAACTTTCTTTAGGATTAAGAAAGGTGATTATGGAAGGTAAATTGTGATGTGTGAAGGTTTAGGTGGTTAATCAAGTGAGTGGTAAAAAGTTACCATTGAAACCACTGTTCTATTGAAACAACGGCTAGTAAATCCAAACAACTGTTGAAAATGAAACAACTGTTGTGTGTCTTTGCTTAGTATTTTAGGATAAAACTTATCAACACTTTTGAAAACAAATTATTTTCATTAGTAGTTTGAAAAATAATAGTTTTAAACAGTTGTTTTCATTATTTTTCTCAACAGTAGTTTAGAAAAACAATAGTATTGAAGACATTGATTAATAGTTTGAGGAAAATTTATCAGTATTTTTGAAAACAACAGTTTCCATTGTATTATAGAACAATAGATGTATAAAACAATTCTTTTTGACAAATCCGGAGATATATTATTATCAAAAATTAGTTGCAAACAAGTTTTTTGATTTTGTAAAATAACCATCCAAAGATTTAACATTCAAGATCTGGAAATAAGTCTTTGAAAATTTGCTGAACCAAGTGCTTTTGTAAACTCTTGGGCTAGGCTTAATGGTTTATACTTAATCTATTGGGCTTGGGTTTGGTTATAACGTAATACCAAAAACATATGTTTTCGGTGGCTTTTGTTTGGGCTTGGGCTATAGGTGTTTGGTTCAATATTTATACATTGTTACTAGGTCATAAGGGTTGGCGATCATTAACGAAGTGTATGATGTTATAGTAGGCTACGGGGTTATCATTCCTATCACCTTGAAATCGTTTTTCAAGGGCTTAAGCACCCGACGTTAATATAACGTGTGTTTTGAAGTCCATCGTGTGTTTATTTGTGCTTATTCTTGTTTGTCATGAATCAATTCATTGTTAGTTTCCGCCTAACAACCATTTTATTAATATCACATTGAAAGATCCTTGATTTGGGACTTTCAATTGGTATCAAAGCCAATAGACCTATTCTAGGCTCGGTGTTGGTGATATCAAGGATTCAATATAGACTTTTTGGTTGATATTCATTTGGTAATTTTCTGGAAATCAAGATCTTTGGCATTTGTGTGTTCTTCGTGTTTATCGGGCTTGTTTGATCTATCTCTGGGATATGGTTGATTTGATCTTTGAATTTAATTCAAATCCCCGAATTCTTGGGATTTGATTTGTTTACCGAAACTGATTAGATCAATCGTCGTTCTCGGGCAATAATATGTGTTCTCGGAAATAAGTGATCATTCTCGGCAAATTATCAGGGTTCTCGGCTTAGATCAAGAGTTCTCTGGTTCAGATTTGTGTTTTCTGCTATAGTGTTTTCTGATCTAGGGTTCTCGAGATCAATTTTGTGTTCTAGACTTTTAGGTTCTTGGGTTTTCATTTTGGTTATGGGCCTAGATATATTGCGCCATTGTTGATTGGACTTAAAATTTATATTAGACCATGGACTGTTATTTGGACTTTGGAATAAAATGGACCAATTAAGTAACACATCATCAAATGCTGCATTGCATCAAGAGTTGGATTCCATTATTGTAGGTTCCCTGAACGGATCACACGAGATATCCCGATATACACAGGTGCGGAATCCCTGTGTAGATCGTTACGGACGTAGAACACAAGCTCACAAACACACGAATACGATACGAACAAACACTCGTTATATTAATAACTCAACACGTGATACTTACAGACTCTCGACCTCACGTCACTTGACTCACTGAATTACACGTAACTCGAACTACTGAATTCCAACACCGTAAACAGTAACTGTAACCTATATAAATACACGACAACTTCGCCTCAGGCGAAGTTGTCCATAACTTCGCTTGTTCAACAAGTTCGCCTAGGCGAACTTGTCAACAACTTCGCTTGGTTAACAAGTTCGCCTAAGCGAACTTGTCAACAACTTCGCTTTAAACAAACAAATACATAAACAATATTACAGACTCGATTACAGACATTAGACATATGAACTACTGACATATATGCACCAACAGACTCCCCCTTGGCAGTAGCTTCATATCTTGATCTTTCAGCATCTGTCTCGTAATCCTGTATCTTCACGCTTGCACTCCTTCTCTAACACATACCGTGACTACTCGCTGATATTTCCTTGCTTCATCCTTCCAAGCAGGAATATAGAATATCTTCTTTTCATTCAACACTTACAGATCAGCTTTCGATAAGTTAACAAGATGCATCGGATCATACACCCTCAGCACTTCTTGTTCGTCTTCGTCTTCCATCACGGCTTCAGCAGTCTGGCAATCAATGTACCACCATTTTAGATTCTTCAACACATCTTGAGGCATAGTCTTCATTGGAACCTCCTTGATGCATCGGATCGGTTTGTACTTCATCACCATCCATGGCTTGCCATCTGCTCTCATTCCCCTTTCTGTATCCTCCACGAGCTTTCCCTTCTGTGGCTTTAATAATTCAAACTTCTTCTCTTTTACGCTTTCTTTCCACACGATCTTCCCAATCACTCTTGCCATGTTGTCGTCACTTCTATTTATCAGGCCCAACCTGGCCAAATCCTTCACCTCACATTCTGGCAAAGTATTGAGAAATCTCAGGGTTCTTTTGAAGTATTGAATACCATCATAACGCTTCACCACAAACAACTTTATCTGTTCATCATATTTCCAACAGGTAATTCCCTTCTTCGACTCAGCATAGCCTTTGATGTTATAACTCTTCTTGAACATGGCTGGAACAGCAGGCTTCTTGGTCTTAATAAACCAATGAGCACAGCCTTCCTTCCACCTAGGCTGCTCCTCCCACTCAGTCTCATCCATCTCAGTACCCATGTCGGCTTTCTCAACATCAGGGATCTCGTGTTCAACGTCTTCTACTACTATCTCTCCTTCCTCAATCTCACTCTCAATCTCAATCTGCTCACCGATCTTCTCAATCACATCACTCGGCAGCACATCTTCATCAAACAACACATCATCGCTGAACATATCATCGTCAAGTTCCTTCAACGCATCAATCACGGCATCATCCACCAACACCACATCATCACCACCAGCCGCGTCGGTAGACTCCCCCTCAGCTGTGGAAGTACCAAGAGCTTGAGAAGTTCTTGGCAGCTCACCACCTGCATCTTTCGATGCATTGGGATCATCGTCTCGGTCATTTCTTCTTTTCGTCCTGAGCTCGTCGCCCTTACAGCTCATCTCCCCCTGAGATGCCAAGAACTCCTTCAAGGCATCTATAATTTTCCCATGCTCAACCAGGAGGGATGGCTGTAGTTGATTTGCTTCCACTAGGCGTTGAATAGTCTTCGATTGCTCTGCCACGATCCGCTCTAGTGAAGCTATTCTCTCTGAGTCTGACATAGGCGAAGGCGAGACATCAGAAGCAGGCGTAACCGCAGGTGGTACCATACCTGATAACCCTGCAGTAGTAACGACCGTTGACTCTACAAATCGTGCAGCTACCACCGACTGAGTAAGCGTTGGAGGTGGTAGAGACACAATCTCCGGAGTCGACGTCTGGATAGCAGTGATGGATGGAATGCCAGCAGATGATGTAGCCACAACGGGAACATCCGCAGCGCTTGTACTTGTAACCTGTACAGAAGAAGGAACAATAGACATACCAGACAGTGCGGCCGGAGCGAAACGTACCGTCCTTGAAGTCTCTCCAGCTCCCATGCCAGCACCTGTCCTTTCCCGTCTTGATCTTCTTATCAGCTTATGTATATCTTCTTCCTCTTCTGACTCTTCATCATCCCCCGTTCTCTTTCTCTTCCCAAAAGTTCTCTCTCGAGACACCATCAACCGTCTCCCCTCATTCATGATCTCATCCAAATCTGAGTCAGCCATCGACATAGCTGCTCTAGTAGCACTCACACCCGAACCTTGTGCAGCCGAGACCTGCACCTCTTCAACTTGATCCATATCAAAATAACCTTGACCTCCAAAAACAGCATCAAGATTTATATCCTCTGCAGTCGACACAACAGGCACAGCAGGTGCAGCTTGAGTTGCTCTTGCCTGTCGCGGTTGAGGATCTCTGAACTCGTCCCCACCAGCAGGAACATACTCTGGGTTGATTAAAAACCCAAACAGTGGAGTATGCCTTGGACGACGTTCAGGGTTGCTCCTCGCACTCGAAGTGCGGCATTGAGCAAAGTTACGTTTGCTCACAGATTCCACGTATCTTATCGGGCGTCTCTGAGGTAGATTCGGAGCCACATGGTTCAATATCATCTGGATAAAACGTGGGTACATAATGAACCGCTCCCGAGACATCGCCCTTCTCTGTCTGTCTATCTCGTAAAAGACCATCTGACTTAAACTGTAGCGTTTATTGTAAGTCAGTGCAGTCATTGCAGACTGCTTGGTCGCACCCATACCATCCGTGCCCGCCTTCCTTCCTGACATGCAAACTATCATGACGTGCATAAGGAAGCGCCACTGATCAAGCAGAAAACCCTTCCGTCTCTGTGTATCGCCTAATGGACCAGAATAGCCCATTCGGAGAAACGCTCCATCACGGAACGGAGCTACGAACTCAGTTGGGTCGTCCCTCGTCTATTCTCCAAATCGTAATGCCACCCGAATCTGTTCAGAATTGAACTGAACATGTTGATTGTTCACAGTCGCTCGCATGACCGGGGGCTCAACACGACAGTCGTATTCGACCGTCTGCCAGAAGTCTTCGATATTTGGTAAGGATATCGGCAGAGTGTTTGTGATGGCATGAAAAATCCTCGAGCGTAGGAGGAAAGTTATGATCTCGCGGTAATCGTCCACACCGCTCGCCTCCGGGTCAAGGGTGATGTACATATTGTGACCCGGGAAAAATTGTCTCTGATTGTCACCATCGTCTCCTCCTGCACCTCCAGCACCAGCTACCACAGCCATATCTGCAACAAACTAACCAAGTTCGATAAACGTTAATGAATAACACAAGTTCGCTGGTTACCATGAGCGAAGTTGTGATAAACTCTGTATAGGCGAAGTTAAAGTTGAGGCGAAGTTGGGAACAACTTCGCTTCAGCTTTAAGTACGTCTAATTAATATTAAGTAAAAATGATCTTAGGCGAAGTTAATGTTAACTTTGCCTCATCTCAACATCGCCTCAGGCGAATTTAAGTTTCAGGCGAAGTTACGGATAACTTCGTCTCAGGCGAACTTAAGCTTCAAGCGAAGTTACGGATAACTTCGCCTCAAGCGAACTTAAGCTTCAGGCGAAGTTACGGATAACTTCGCCTAAACCCTAACTTCGCCTGAATCTGAATCGGCGACAGTAAGTTTAATCGAACTCCGGAAAACCGGTGTTTCGATTAACTTTGACGATCGAGGAGGCTCAAACACATGATGTTAAGGATAACTAAACGACCAGTTTACTCATGAACATGTAAAACAAGTTTTGAACTCGGGTTTAAAGGTCGGTTGTTCGAGGTTATTAACCGGTTGTCGAAACAACCTTAGATTAACATCAAAGAACATATAACATGTGATAAACTAACCCAAACAACCTTTAGATCGGTTTGAAATCGAAGAACAAGATAACAAGTATGGATACGTAATGACAAGTTCGCTGTGAAAATTCGATGGGTATAAGTTCGCTGAATAATGAGCTGTTTGACTCTAAGAATTCCTTATATAGGGGCGAAGTTATACAGGCGAAGTTACGGATAACTTCGCCTAGGCGAAGTTATCCACAACTTCGCCTGTTCAACAACATCGCCTATATATTTACAGAATTAAACCTTATAATTTGAACATTTTTCAATTAACTCTTTAAAACTTCCCTTTAAGAAATAAATGACGTGATCAATTCTATGTAACCAGTTAAAAAATCATAAAACTATCTAAGTACAAAAACTTAAAAAATTTAAAGTATAAGGGATCAAATTTCAGTCTCAATAGGGACTGCTACGTGTTAGAAAAGATCCGAACAGGAATCATACTAAGTATGTGACTGTCACATAGATCTGTGTTTAGCTGTATTATGACATATAGAGACATGTTGTAAGCAGGTATAATTTAAAGTGGTTTTCATCGTTTCTGTGATACGAGTTAGGTTCGATTATGCCTCAAAATTTAAGTGGGCAACAACTCAGAAATATTGATGCCTCCTATCTCTCCTCAAAGCATATTTGGCTTTCCCCAAGTCACCCCTAATTGACTTCGACCCATAGTGTCTGATTAAGTTGTAAGTACTCTTCTTCTGGTTCCCGTTCTTCTTCTTACTCTAAGATTGAGAAGTCTTGATATTTTGTCATCTCTAAAATGTTTCAATAACTCCAAATATATATATATATATATATATATATATATATATATATATATATATTTTTTTTTTCTTCGAATAAACATAGACTTCAAAGTAAAAATTAACTGCAAGTCCCGAATCTGGATCACCGCAGTATCTTGAGACGCTATCTTCACGGGAATCAGAACACACATGGGCTCGTGTATGACTGGGTAATCGCTTTTCTGCCTATCATTCGGAAAGATATATATGAAGACATGCAAAACTCTTAAGGAGTTTCCACGTAAAATCAAGTAGATTTAGTTTGTATCACATCTACTTTTACGCACCATAAAAAGTTACCTTGACATACAATGACTGTCCTAAAGCCTTTTAAGCCTAATAACTTCACTAGTTAAGCACACAAAGTTAGTATATCTATCATTTTCCAAGGTTGGATCAATTTTCCGTTTAACATAGCTAACGAACTTCTTACGAAGTAACAGACTTGAAAAATAATTTCATTTCCCTTTCTTTCAAAATTTTAACATTAATCGCCCCGACCAAAACAAAGTCTTCAGGTAAACGGCTATCCCGAAGATCCAATGGATCAGCTAGACCAACCACATACTCGTATGTGTCCTTCTAACTAAGTATGATCGATTAATTTTAAGCGAAAGAATGAAAAACTCATCATAAACCGCCCCGGTCACTATCAGTAATCTGGTTAATGGCTATCCTCAAAATCCACAAGTAGAAAATGAGGACCAAAACATATCCGAAGACAAGTCCTTCTAACTGATGTAACCGACATATATTTAAGCGATTAGTGACGTTTTTTTTTTTTTTTTTTTTTTTTTTTTTAAATCACAAGAAAAGCATGGTTACTCGGGATTGATCATCCCATTCAGTTCAATAAGGTTTTGAAATCTGGATTTGTCAAACGCTTTAGTGTCTAAATCAGCGAAATTATCAAGCGTATCCACCTTTTCAACCACAATCAATTTCTTCTCAGCACAATCCCGTATAAAATGATGACGTATGTCAATATGTTTAGTTTTACTATGTTTCACGGGATTGTTTGTTACTGAGATAGCAGCTGTGTTATCAATGCAAATAGGAGTAAGTAAGAAATTCAGACCATAGTCGCGCAACTGTTGTTGTATCCAAAGAACCTGAGAGCAGCAGTTGGATGCTGCCATGTATTCTTCCTCACAGGTTGAGATTGCGACTGAAGTCTGCTTCTTGCATTGCCACGACACCAATCTGCCACCAAGAAACTGACATCCTCCTGTTGTTGACTTCCGACTCTGATTGCACCCTCCATAATCAGAATCTGTGTAAGCGACCAGCTCCAAGTCTCCTCCTTTCGGGTACCACAACCCCAGCTTCGGCTTGCCCTTAAGATACCGCAGTATCCTCTTTGCACCTTTCAAATGAGATTCTTTTGGATTTGCCTGAAAACGTGCACAAAGACAAACAGCAAACATTATATCAGGTCTAGATGCAGTTAAGTACATTAAAGAACCTATTATTGCCCGATATTGAGTTGGGTCCACATCTGCATCACTGTCTACTTCAGCACCCAATTTGTGATTGACGCAGATTGGAGTATCATATGGAGAACTGTCCTCCATCTTGAAACAATATTACAGACTCGATTACAGACATTAGACATATGAACTACTGACATATATGCACCAACAATTATGGTAATTGCTACTCGTGTACCCCGTTTATTGTCTCATGAGGGGTTTGCTGAGTGGAAGTTCAGGTTCGAAAAGTACACGAAGATGAAGGATGCAAAGATTTGGAGAAGCATTGTCAGGGGTCCTTAACTTATCACTTATCATAAAGAAAATAATGATGAAGTAGCTGTAAAACCCGTCAAAATGTATTGCGATACGGATTTTGAAAAGATTGAGAAAGATGAGAAGATTCTTGCCACTCTAACAATGGAACTTTCACCTGAAATCGCTCAAGCATTCAGAGAGCTACAGTCTACAAAAGCTTTATCGGAACCCTTATTCAGGTGTATGAGGATAGAGACAAAGTCGACCCGATTTGTTGCGACAAAATTTTATAATGTTCAATCACATTCTGGGAAAGTCTTTGGAGACACAGCTTTAACGATTTGTTACTTTGGTCACTTATTGAGACAAGTAACAAGTTAGTCAACTCTTTGCCACAAAGCTGGGACATGAATGTTGTCGTGATAAAAAAGACAAAGGACCTAGCCAGATTAACTTTGTCAGAGGTGATGGCAATCATTAAGTCTTGTGACATGGATGACAACCAACGTGCCATTAATCATGCTAACTCATACAATGCGGCTGCCTATAGTGTTGCTTCTAATAATGCTCTCATATCACAAGACAATTTTTCTATGTTCAAGTCATCTCAAGGTCAATATGGTCAGCCACAACAAGCTCATAAAAACTTCTCAATGTTTAGATCTTCTCGAGGTCAATTAACTCAGCCACCACCACAGCCTACTCCTATGTTCTTTCTACAACCTGCTCCAACAACTAAGCCTCAATCGGCTGTCGGGTCTTCTAGTTAGTGTCCCACTCTAGTTCCTGCTATTCCAAAGGAGACTCAAGAAAACATTGCCATAATGGCTGGTTTCATGAACTGCTACAATGCTATTCTTGCTAGAGATTTGGTTCATCCAGTAGTAGTTGGTGAGTTGGATCAAATCCATCCTTACGATGTGGAGGAAATGGATATTTCTTAGCAAATAGCCATGGTCGTGTTTAGAGAAAATAAGTTTACCAAGAGAACATGAAGAAACAACTGGAATCTGCCAGCTGACAAGAAGGTAGGATTCGATAAAGTCACTTTGAGGAACTATCACGAGCGGGGTAACTTCGCTTGTGAATGCACAAATCCAGCCAAGGAGGGAAACAGGGAAAGGAAACTGGTTCCGGTGAGTGATTTTAGATGAGAAAATGCAGCTAGTACTAGAGAGAATGAGCAGGTATTGGTGGCTCACTAGTTTGATTGGAATGACCAGTTTGAAGCAATTAACATAAACAATCCGACTGCGAACCTTGCTCAGATTGATGCTATTGAAAAGGAGAACGATGCAGAGGAGCTGGTAAAGGATCTTCAGGTTTATTTCATGGCCTCTACTTCTCCCAGCTCATCTGAGGTAAGTTCTAAATTGTGTTCCTAATCTTTCATTAATAAGGCAGATTTGTATAGAGTTCACAATAGTTTTTTGATTAGAGAAATGTAGGGCATAAAATATGAAGATCTCACCCATAAGAAGCTTGAAAAATCTTTAAAAGTTAAACTAGAAGCACAACAAAAGGATTTCTCTAAACTTCAAACAGATTTTAACATAAAATGTTGTCACCACTTAAATGCAAAACAGTAAATTGTCGAGCTAACTACCGAGTCAGACGCTTCTAAGTTGGAGATTACAAATTTAACTAATAAATTTGAAAACTCTGAATTTAACTTTAAGAAATTCGATGTTTCTAGTGCTGTTATTGAATCTATGATTGAAAAACAGTTAAAATGGAAAAAGAACAAGTGTGAGGGTATTGGGTACAATGTGTTTCCTCCTCCATATAATGATAATTACACTGGGCTTCTTCTTACTAAAGAAGAGGAAGCAAGGGAACCGTTCATGCGGTACAGCAAGCCGATTACAAATGGAAATATTGGTCAATGTTTAGTCAAACCTACTGAACCAACCTTGAGAGTGGACGATACTAATGTGTTTACTTCATGTACAGATGAAGTAATTATAGAGGATTGGATTGATAAGGAGGAAGATTCATTTGTTTTAACTAATAAAGACTATAATTCTACTGCTTCTTTAAATTTGCATGCTTTTGATTCTGTTGCTATTGATGTTTTTGTGGGCTCTTTGTTTTAAGAGCAAAGACAATTGTGTGGTTGATTCTTCTAAGACTTTTAAAACTTGTGATGTGGTTTCAAATAAAATTGATAAAATAAAATTTTACATAAACATTTGTCACCTAAGTTTGTTAATGAAGGAAGTTCATGTGTGCAGAGTTGTAAAAAATCAAATGTTCAGGCCAAAGTGGGGCAAACTAGCTCACCCAAAAGGTCAAGACCAGGAGTTGGCCTGGATGATTTTTATATTAAAAGACAAACTTGTTTCAATTGTGGCACTCCTTGTCACATAGCTAGAAATGGCCTGCACCGTCCTTATGTCCCATACTACGGACATAATCAGAGGAATATGCCTCAAAATACCTTTAATAAATTTAATCAAATAAATCAAGGTACTACAAGGCAAATCTCTCTGATGGTGATTGGAAACAAAACCAGGCTGAAAGGTAGAACTCTCATCAGACTAATTATGCCATGTTTTAAAAGTGTGATGGAAAATCGATTTCGATCCCGAGACCAAATCAGGCCTCTAGATCGAAATCGATCTGGAAACAAAATCCAACATGACTTTCTTCTACAAACTAGAGACAAAGTCAATCATTTACTTTAGTAAATCGTTGCCTAAATCTTCGGTGTCCGAATCACCAAAAGCTTCATGTTCGATCTTAGAGAACAAGAAAGAAATGTTATGCAACCCGTAACATGCCTTGATGAATCAGGTCTACCCATCACTACTATGGACTTGGTACCAAATACTAATTAATCTCACACATCATGCATGAACAACTATGGAGGTATATCATCAGACCTTGGTATGTTGATAGTGGCTGTTCCAGGCACATGACATGAAACATATATCAATAGCACGGCATTCAAATATTTAATGGAGGGTATGTTTCCTTTGCGGGAGGAGAAAAAGGGAAGATCACACAGAATGGTACTATAAGTAATGGCGTTCTTAAGTTCAAAAATGTCAATTTTGTTCTAGAGTTGAAACACAGTCTGCTTAGTTTCTCGCAGATCCGTGCCAAGGGTTTTTCAACTCATTTTACAAACAAAGAGTGTCTGATTTTAAAACATGGTATCATCATACCAAAAGATTGGGTTCTTGTTCGATCACAAAGAAAAGGTAATGCATATGTGATCTACATGAATAAAATTGTTTCGGAAGAAATCACGTGTTTAGTTTCAAAAGTGTCGGAAGAAATGTGTAGCTTGTGCTCTAGGTAAACATCACCGTAAATCTAACTAGCCGAAACTGGTCAATACCATCTCCTTAGTTTTTCAATTGCTTCATATGAATTTGTTTGGTCATGTTCATGTATCGAGTCTCTCTCGCAGTTCATATTGTCTGGTTATATCTGATGACTACTCATGTTTTACTTGGGTATTTTTCTTGTTAAATAATAGTGAAACTGCAGAATTGATAAAGCGCTTTGTGGTGCTAACGGAGAATCAACCCAATTTGAAGCTAAAAGGAATTCGATGTGACAACGGCACGTTGTTCAAAAAACTCAACACTAAATCACTTTTGTGCTGGGAAAGGAGTGCTCAGACAATACTGCTCAGCTCGTATACCACAACAAAATGGTGTAGCTATGAGAAAGAACAAAACCTTAACTAAAGTCGTAAGGACCATCTTGTGCGACACGAAGCTACGTCTATTCTTCTTGGCTGAAGCGGTCAATACAGTGTGCGATGTTCAAAATCTGGTGCTGGCCAACAAAGCACATACAAAGACTCCTTATGAGATTTTCTATGTTCACAAGCCCACTGTAGCACACTTCCATGCTTTTGGATGTCCATGCACTCTGCTGAATTTAAAATCAACTACAAAATTTGGAGCAAAGGCTGATGATTGCTATTTCGTTGGTTATGTTAGTCGCACTACCTACAGAGTATACAACAAGGCAACGAAGCAGATTGTGGAATATTATGATGTGTGCTTGCTAGAGAAGAATGAAACCGATGATCGTGTCGGTCCTGGTTGGTTATTCAATTATAATGAACTGTTTAAGCCGTTCAATATGTTTCCTGGTTTTGATGTAGGAAACTCAGTTTCATGGATTTCAGATGTTGTTGATGAAGAAGAAGACATCTCTATTGGTTTTCAAAAGTCTTCGATGTTAGGTATAGATCCGTCGGAATTGTCTTGATATTATTCAGCCTTCTTCTTCAAGTCCACAAGAACATGTGACTGAGACTAATTCTCCACAAGAGTCTCTTGAAGAATGTGAACTGCATACAGCTAAGATATCTGCGGCTGATGTTTCGCCATGCAGAGGGGGAGAGTACCATTTCTAGATGTTGGCAGCACTTTATTTCAATATATCATACCAAACGAATGCATTGCTAGTACCTCGTACTCGCACCGTACCTTGGCATCTTGATGGAGAAACCCGCTCTCTGAACTCCTTGAAGATATACAAATTTACCGACTACTAGTTCTGTTCCAGATCATTACGGTTCCAACAAATATTCAACGGGATCATCCAATCAAGAATGTTATAGGTCCCCTTGAAATATGCGTCTCAACCAGAAGTCAGACAAGACACATCAACAATTGTATGTATTCTTGTTTTATCTCTCAGATTGAGCCAAAATCCGTTGAAATGGCACTACAAGAACCAAGTTGGGTGGAAGATATGCATGAAGAGCTAAATCAGTTTGAGAAACTCAAGGTTTGGAGATTGATACGAGACGGGTTTTTCGTAACAGGCAAGATGACACTGAGTTATTGTTCTAAATAAGGCGCATCTTGTGGTTCATGGTTTTTGTTAGGTTGAGGGTTTAGAATACATCGAAGTGTACGCTCCAGTGGTTCGTCTTGAGGCCAATCGAATTTTCTTGGAATATTCTTCCTACATAGGTTTTACAGTTTATCAGATGGATGTCAAGACAACATTTTTGTGTGAAGTGGTTAAGTAGGGGATATACGTGGACCACCCACCGGGTTTTACTGATTCGAAGCATCCTACTCATGTCTCTAAGTTGGACAAAGCTCTTTATCTTCTACATCAAGCTCCTCAGGCATGGTATGCTACTTTGATGACTCATCTATTAGAACATGGGTGTAATCGAGGGTCCATCGATCAGACATTGTTCCTCAAGACTGTTAGGAAAGATCTGATGTTGGTTCAGATTTATGTCGATGACATCCTTTTTGTTCCACCAACAATGCTCTGTCTTATAAATTTGAGGAGGCAATGCAGAAAAGGTTTAAGATGAGTTCGTTAGGGGAGATGACGACATTTCTGGGGCTACTGGTTCATCATAGTTCGACATGTTTTTTGTTACACCAAGGGAAATATGTCGAGGATATGTTGGTGAAGTTCGATTTCCATGATTCTAAGTGTGCGGCGACTCCCATGGTAGAAAGGCCTCTTCTTTCATCTGATCCTGAAGGGAAATCCGCAGATCAAACGTACTATCGATCAATGATTGGATTCCTGATGTATCTCACTTCCAGTCGCCCCGACATCATGTTTGCAGTCTGTCAATGCGCGCGTTTCCAGGCTAATTCAAAACTTTCTCATTTACCTGCTGTTAAATGTATTTTTAGATATCTGAAAGGGCTACCGAAGCTAGGTCTTTGGAATCCCAGAAACTCGGATTCTGATTTATATGCTTTTGCTTACAGGAATTACGGAGGTGATGATATTGGCAGGAAATCTAAGTCTGCTAGATGTCAATTCTTGGGTGATCGACTCATTTCATGGCAATGCAAGAAACAATAAACAGTGTCCACATCCACTGTTGAGGCTGAGTACGTTGTTGCTTCTGCCTGCTGCTCACAGGTTATGGATGCAACACAAATTTCTAGATTACGGTTTGGAATATCTTGACAACCTATCTTTTGTGATAATGATGATGCTATTGCTATTTTTAAAAATCCGATTCATTATTCTAAAACCAAGCACATTGACATAAAAATTCATTTCATTCGTGAATGTTACCATCGAAAATTGATTCATCTTGAACAAGTTCACACTAATAATAATGTGGCGGACTTATTATTCAAAACTGGTCGGAACGGACAGATTTAATGTGCTTGCAGGGTTCCTTAAAATGCTCCGTTCCGACGATTGAGTCTTTTGGGTTAAATTTGTACATAAAAGTTTTTATTTTTTCGTCAAATTTTTTCCACAAATTTAGTGGAAGAAAATTCAAAAATACAATATGAGTATGCATGTGCTACAAAATTCAAAAATACAAAAAGATGTGCGTGTGTTATAAAAAAAATTCAAAAATTCAAAAAGAGTGTGCGTGTGTCTTTTATTAAAATATTTTCCTTTTGGTTCTTTTTCTAATTGAGAAGTGATATGATTATTCAGTTACAAGCTTTATAGAGCTTAAAATGTTTTCAAATAAAAATTTGACCCAACCTTTGGATAATGATAGGTAAATTGATTTTGTATGCCTAACATATGAAGTTATTAGGCTAAAAAGGCTTTTGAATTGTTATTGATTTGTATGGTAGCTTTCCATGGTACGTAAATGTCTGAAGTGATATAAACAAAATCTGTTAAATTTACTGTGGAGAGTCATTTTGAAGATTAATGTGTTTCTTTAGATAAATCTCTCCGAATGATATGCAGAAAATCAATTAACCAATCATACACGAGCCCGTTAGTGTCTTGATCACCAAAAATTTTTTGTTCTTTAGTTGTCGTTAAAAAATATAAATAAAAAAATTGATTATTATATAATATTGAAAATTTGTTTCAAAGTTTAAAGGGTCAGACTAAAACTACAAGGGTGAGGCATTCAAGTAACTTCTAAACACCCTGAATGTAAGGCTTGTAATTCCGGACTGCATGTAAGTCCAACGTTCAACCTTGAAGCTTATTTTTTTTTTTTTTGTATATTCAAAGTCAAAAACATTTTGATCAAGCACTAGGTGGCTAGAGTCAAATTGGGGTGATCTAGAGAAACCTAAACTTTGACAAGAGATAAGAGGCATCATAGGTCCATAAGTGATATCCATTTAAGATTTATGCCTAATGGAACCTAATGCATATCACTGATGCAATGAAAATCATGCTAAGTATCTAAATCCCTGCTATCAACCTGTTCTCTAGGTCATAATAACGCTGGATGAATCATTGTGAAAGAATCTTAGTCAATATGATTCCATGTTAGGATCTTTTTATAAAAGTTTGCGCATATGACAAAACTAAAATTTGATCATGCAATATGTTAGAACTACTGAAAGCCGGTTGGTAAAAATAATTTTCATTTTGGTTTTATGTTTATTTTATTTTTAATTTTTCCACTTTTATTTTACTTTACGTCTTTGATTTTACCTCATGTTTACTCTTGTCGAAACAAATGTGTTAAGGAATCCTTTTTATTAAACATGAATCAGGCTTGGTGTTTTAATTTGTATTCTCGGCCCATAGGGCCTGGTGTGTTTAAGTGTGGTTTTGGACCATAAGGCCTGGACCAGTTGAATATGAGGATCCATTTGTTCCCGGCCCATATCTCAAAAACTGGTTGAAGTTTAAAAGGCATTAAGATCTTGTGTTAGTATTATTCATCAAAACTCAATCTGCAATATTACTCTCTCTTCGAAATATCAAAAATCATACTTGCCATTATATTCATCATCTTCACTTCGACTAATCATTATAGGTAAATGAACTCACTTTCAGGATCTGATCTCGGGCCACTGTTAAACATCTTCGGACCTTAATGAATGTTTTGGTTTAAATGGATTATTTGGATTGTGATATCTATTTGTGAAATATGATTGTGTTGTGTTTTGGTCATATTACGAGTTTTAAAGAGTTGCTGGTTCTCTGTTATTGGTGGATTTGGTGAATTTGGGAAGACGACATGGAATTCAAGACGGATTTCAAATGGTTTCTTTACCCGATATAGTTGGAGATCTCGGGGCTTATGGGTTCTCGGGTGTGGTAGACCGTAAACTCTTGGAAAACTAGAGAACCCCTGAGATTGACAGATCTAAAGGGTTTTCGATCAAGTTTGACCGAGAACTCATGAGTTAACTGGGGTTCTCGGCTGTCAAGGCTATCTATTCAATAGAGAACGTATATGTTTGACCGAAAACACCTTATTTTGACATATAACACCTTATTTTGACCGAAAACACTTATATTTGGACAGGAAACTCATTTAATCAGCTTAAGATTATTGTTATTTGAACTAAATTTCTAAAAGGGGGTTTATAGTTTCATTATTTCTTGTTTTGGTCCTTATAATATCATTATGTCATCAATCTTATAAGAAATCGAATATAAAAGATGACTGATCCTGAACACCAGTTAATAAGTATCTAACTTGACTCGTTTACTGCTGTTATGATCAATCAAGCACCTCTCAAGCATGTTCATACTCACAATATTGTTGGATGTATGTTTGATCCTCCTCCAACTCACAAGGAATTCAAGTATGTGATGGTTGGATTGAACACATGCAGGATTTCTCACGCATTACGAGAAAATCCTGTTATTTTCAAAAAGATGGTGACAGATTTCTGGAACCATGCCATAATCAATCAAAGAGGTACCAGGGGAGTTGTTATTATTGAGTCTACAATCCATAAGAGGCCAGTGATTATCTCCAAAGCCATTATACTTGAAGTACTGATGTTTGGTGATCAACCTGATTACCCTACAAAATATTCAAGCGAGGCTGTGGCAGAGATCTTGCAACGTATGGGCTATGAAAGGGTATATCCTCCTACTATAAAAAAGTTATTTCATTCGTACTAGAGGTTTCTGATTCACACATTCTTCATGTGTCTCTCGGGAAGAAAGGGGGTTCCGATGAGATTAGTCACACTCAGATGTCAGCTGTTATTTCTTTAATCATGGATTGGAATTACAACTACTCGAAGTTTATGCTTACTACTAGTATTGACAACCATTAAATCAGAAATGTCATATTGTTCAGAATCCTCTTGTTCAAAAATACCATTATGTCCTTTTGAACTACATAGCTCTCCTTTCTTTGTTTTCCTTTTTGGACAATCCCATTTCAAATGCTTTTCAGATTCACATATGTAAAACTTTCATTGACCTTTAGACTTTAATCTTGAACACTCTTTTGACTTGGGATTCCTCTGTTCTTTTCTTTCTCTCACATACAGACCTACTACATCTTATCTCTTGTCCTCCTTGATGTTTATGATGTATCCAAGATTTCTACAGATTATCTTTGATTCTCATTATCCTGAGTTAAATCAATTTGTTGAACAATTGATCTTAAGGCTATGGGTCTGAACACCTCTGGTCTAATGTAGAAGTCAAGAAAAGGGGCCAAAGTGACTTATCACAGACTTCATCCACTGGTAAAATTCAGAAAATTTGCTGAAATTGAAGTTGCTATTGCGGCTGTTGTTGCTGAGGAACACATTGTTAATGTTCAAGGGCCTTCCACTGCCTTTGAAACTATATCTGATGATGAATCTAATAGTTCTCCATCTCAACCTTTGGAGAACGAACACCAAGAACAAGTGGAACAATTTGTTCCTACAACCGAACAGCTTGAAGCGTTCGAGACTTTCAAAGATAAGATACAGTCAACTGCGTTGAACCTCCTCAATCAGTTACTGTGACAAATGATGATGATATTTAAGATGGCCAGCCATCGATCTTATCGCATGTAAACGTCGAAAGAAAGATCTGAGACATGGTGTGCTGGCAAGTGATACTATGCTAACCGTTCAACCAACACCAACTAAGCCTGTTGTTGATACTCAGTCTGTACAAGGCCCATCTATTGAAGCCCAACACACTTGAGATCTAGATGATGATGACATACTACAAGAGTTTGACTTTGAAGTTCATATCCAGCCAACTACTAAACCCTTCGGATCATCTGATCCGATTGGTCATGGAAGCTCAAGTGCCACTGAAATGATTGCCCGTATTCTCTGTATGCAAGACAAGTTCTTACAAGGCAATGGTAAAGGGATTACTTTAGAACCCGAACCTGTTGATATCCATGCTCTACAACGCAGGGTCTTCGAGCTAGAACAAGACTCTGTGGTTAAAGATGTCCGTATTCAAGAGCTTGAAGCCAACAATACCAACAAAGACTCCAAGATTCAAGAACTTCAAGCTAGCATGGGTGGTCTTACTACTATGTACCTTGATTTACAACAAAAAACTCACTAAACGGTTTTTAGATGAGTTTAAGGGAGCGGATGATAGCAGTGATGAAACAGTTGATGGAGAGCAAGGTGATCCTGATGTGTCTGATGTTGTTGGTTCCAGTTTAGGTTGTGCTTCAAATATTGATACTTCCGCGCAACTGGAGAAATACTTAACTGCTCCACCTTAGACCACTGAACAAGTAGAAGAGGACAAGAAAGAAGACGTTGATCATGAAAAACTCCAATCAGAATGTCGTGTCTTTTGAACATCCATATAAGTTTGTCATGGAGATTCAAAAGGTTTTTTTCTAATAACTATGGTGATCGTTCCGGAGTTGTGTCGTGCGGATCGGATATCGACAAAGATATGTAGTGGGTTAAGCGTAAGTCTGGGAACGTGGAATACTATAGAAAGATGAAAGATTTTGGGTCGTGGACGAAAGTTGACTTAAGTGATTTGATACAAGCTCCTTTCAACAATCCAAATCATGAACCAAAGGGTGTGACACCCGGTAATTTCCCAATCCCATAAACCAAGTAACCAACCTAATTATTAGGAGATTGTGAATGTCATGCGCGGATGCGATGCGCGCCATGTTAGGATCAGCGCGGGCATATGTTATATGCGCCATGCGCGGATGCGATGCGCGCCATGTTAGGATCAGCGCGGGCATATGTTATATGCGCCTTGCGCGGATGCGATGCGCGCCATGTTAGGATCAGCGCGGGCATATGTTATGTGCGCCACGCGCGCAGGTTTTGTGTTTTCATAACTTAATTTCATGTCGTTTGTCTAATGGGTTAGCCGCCCCGCTTGATGCTAAGGCGGGTGCATACCTCTTCAATAATCAAATCATTTATGCGCGCGCGGAAAAAGGGAACTAACCTCCCCGCATGGCGGGAACATTGAGAGCTAGTTTGTTTGAAGCTCCAAGTTGGAATTGACTTCAATATAACTGATCACTATGTTGGAATACCAAGACCTCATGGAGAATCTACAAATGAAACTCAACGTCCCTGACTACGAGAAGGTTACGCACCTACCCGCATCAAATAAAAAGGAGTTATGTGCGACACCTGCGGGAAGAATCCTCGCGGGACACCTTAAAACTAAACCCTTTACGCATGAACGTCTGCACAGAAACAAACCACCTTCTCGCTTAAATCCAAAAGTTCACCCTGTTAATAAACTCTAAGAACGCTGGTTCCAGCAGAGCCAGATGGACTCGCAGGATTCCTTATAAGGACGCCTGCGCAGTGATACGCGCATGATTCGTTACAAGGACGCTTGCGCGAAGACCAACTGGAGCCGCCGGACCCACAACGTTCAAAGAAATGGCCTTCACGCAGAAGGCTATACGCGCAAGGCTACACGCACAAAACACTTAGTCTTCTTCAGATGAAAGGGGATTACCCCCGCCCAGAAAGAACCAGTTGCGTGTTTCAGAGATTTTTACCTTTTGACTGCACACTGACAACAGTACCAGGAAAAGTATACAGTAACACGAAATGTCAGCTGTCAGCCGCACCTACTCTCACCAACCACAGTCCTGCATGTACTGTTAAATCCATCAGAATCTTTATAACCACTCCCTAGGACCATCACCCCCATCCCTAAATAAATAATAATAATAAACCCCATACCTTGTCATCATTACACCCAATATAAATAAGATTTCAATCCCCTAAATCAAGGGATTGTGTTCCCTTGAATTTGCCTATAAATAAGTATCAATTCTTGAATAAAAATATCACACAAACACACTTCAAACTCCTCTCTTAAACCTATAATTCTGCACTAACCATCTCCCAAGCATCCGTTTCCAGTTCCATCGCTAGGTAAGCCGAAACTTTAGTTTTGAGATTTACTTTTCTGACCAGCCCTTATATTCTTCGATTACTTGGTCTTAATACACATATTTCTTGTTATTTAAACATATTCTAGACTTCCAATTTCGAGGCTAACATCAGGAAACCCGAATCTCGTTTAATCTCTCTCTAAACCATCACTTAACAAGAATCACAGGTGAGTCTCACAGCCCCTATTTTCACTGTTTTTAAACTGTTTTCGGGGCGAGGGACACGTGTTTAAATTATGTTTTATCATGGTATATTTACAAGCAATGCAAACGATTATCTGTTCGTGGTGTTTATCTTGGTTTTCAATGTGAGTGCGCAAGATTTAGAAAGTGATCACTTCGTCATGGAACTTTAAGGGTAGGGACTACTGTGTCTGATCAACCCGCTCGTAGGGGTCGCACCTCTTTGCATAGACGAGTGCCTAGTATGGTCATGGGGTAGTACTACTGGTTGTAAAGCCCGCTCGTAGGGGTCGCACCTCTTTGCATGGACGAGCGCCTAGTTTTCCGAGCACAACGTTCGCGCGTAACCCGCGGGACGGTATTGTTTTAGCTCGTAGTGGCAGCGCCACTTTGCATGGACGAGCACGGTTTTCAGAAATGTCCGCGCGTAACCCGCGGGACGGTTTTATCAAGCATATGTTTTAATGATGTTATCAGAAATATGTTTCAATATGGTTTTATCAAGGATATGATGCAATACGATTTATCAAGTCACCAAAACTTGTGAACTCACTCAGTTTATACTGATTCAAATGTTTTTACGTGTCTTTCAGGTGATAATTAGTAGCGCAAGGAGTCACACATAGAGCACTTCACGCAGAACATCTATAAAAATGGTTTTTGGAAGATTTTAGTTCTATCCCTTCCACACGCGTGGTTGTTCCCGCCGTGTAAGGGGATATGGCGCGGAAATCTTCAACGTTTTTCATATGTGGATGTTTTTATATGTAATTCTAAACAATGTAATGTATTTTGTACTAGACATTTCATGCGCAATGGAAAATTTATTTGAATGTTTGCAATGACCCGTGCTTGATTATCAATTCCCACTCGCGCGCACCCGGCTGTTTCCGCCGTTTAGGGCCGGGTGTGACAGATTGGTATCAGAGCACTGGTTATAGCGAACTAGGAAAGAAGTTTTAACCTAGACTATAACCATAGGGGAATCGCATGAAATAATTTGCAAAGAAAATATTTTCAAAAGAAAAACCACACACACACTTAGGAACACGGGTCACACAATGTCTAGTGAACACTAAGGATAAGAACATTATGTGGTCAGGGTACATGCGCTAAGTTGATATATTTTCGTTCTCTTTTAAGTAAAACGAGAATGCCTCCAACCAGAGCCAAGGGAATTACCATGACACCCGAGGAACTCGCAGAAATAATCGCACAGGCGATCGCGACGCATGAGGCCAGCAAGGCCGAATCAAGTTAGGGTCGTCAAGAGACCGAAACCCCAGAACCCGAATCAGGAGCTTTGGACAAAGGATGCTCCTATAAGACATTTATGGCCTGTAAGCCTTGGCCATTCAAGGGCACCGAAGGGGCCATTGGGCTCTACAACTGGATCGACAAAATGGAGACAGTTCTCTCCATTAGCGGGTGTAGTGAAAATCAAAAGGTCCTTTATGCGACCTGCATGTTTCAAGAAGCGGCCTCGTCTTGGTGGAAGCTTCAAGTGAAAACATTGGGACGAGAAGTTGCTCTCCACAAGACCTGGGAGGAGCTGAAGGAAATGATGATGAAAAAGTTCTGCTCTCGCGCCGAAATTCAGAGTCTACAGCAGGAATTTTGGAACCACACCATGATAGGAACTGATATCGACGCCTACAACAACCGATTCAACGAACTTTGCCAGATGGTGCCGGATATGGCGAACACGGAGGAGAAAAAGATAGAGAGGTATATCTTTGGGTTACCCCATGTTATCAGAGTTCCGCTCAATGCCGCAGCGCCTCCAACCTTTGATGAGGCAGTGGCGCGGGCCATCACTCTTACAAGAGATACGGTCCGTGCGGGCATGTTGACCTCGCGCGGGAACGAGCAGCGAACCTCTGACCCCAAGAGATAATGGAACTCTCACCACCGAGGGTCCGACTCCAAGCAACCACCATTCAAGAAACAGGAGAGCGTAAGGGCTTACGCGATACAAGCCCTGGAGACATCACGAAAAGGGTATAATGGGCCTCGCCCATGGTGCAGCAGATGCAAGTATCACCACGAGGGTGAATGCGCAAGCATCGTATGCGCCAAATGTAGCAGACCAGGGCACAAGGCGATAAACTGCCATAAGGAAGCTGGAGCAAACGACAACTGCTACGCATGCGGGAAGCCCGGACATTTCAGTCGGGATGGCCCGCAAAAGAGAAACCAAGCTCGCGGGAGAGCCTTTGTGATCGGCGCGGGCGAAGCAAAAGAAGAACCGAATGTGGTAACCGGTACGTTTCTACTTAACGACCATTTTGCATCTGTCTTATTTGATACTGGCGCTGACCTAAGTTTCGTATCCACTGAGTTTAAAAACTCCCTACGCCTAGCAACCAGTATGCTAGACACGCCTTATACTATAGAACTAGCCAATGGTAGGCAAATACGCGCGAACGAGAGGACTGAGCAATGTGTATTGGTCATGGGAGGTCACGGATTCAATATTAACTTATTGCCAATAGACTTGGGAAGTTTTGACATTGTGGTAGGCATGGATTGGTTAGTCGAGAACCACGCGGAAGTTATTTGCCATGAGAAGCAGGTTCGGATCCCACTGTTGAGCGGAGAAACCTTGGTAATTCAAGGGGAAAGAAGTGGAGTTGCGACAAAACTCATTTTGTGTCTAAAGGCGCGCAAGTGCCTGAGGAAAGGATGCTACGCCTTCCTGGCGCACGTAGTAGAGAAGAAAGGAAATGAGCGAAAGATTGAAGACTTACCAGTGGTGCGCGAATTTCCAGAAGTTTTCCCTAAAGATTTGCCAGGATTACCGCCACCGCGACAAGTCGAGTTTCGAATCGACTTGGTTCCAGGAGCTGCACCAGTAGCTCGAGCACCCTATCGACTAGCTCCATCCGAGATGCAAGAGCTATCCAATCAGTTGCAGGAACTATTGGATAAGGGTTTCATACGCCCAAGTTTTTCACCCTGGGGAGCTCCAGTACTTTTTGTAAAGAAGAAGGATGGTTCATTTAGAATGTGTATTGACTACAGGGAACTGAACAAGCTGACAGTCAAGAATCGGTACCCCTTACCGAGGATTGACGACTTATTTGATCAGTTGCAGGGATCCAGTTATTACTCGAAGATAGATCTACGGTCAGGTTACCACCAACTTAGGGTCCATGAGGAAGACGTGCCAAAGACAGCCTTCCGAACTAGATACGGCCATTATGAGTTCTTAGTGATGCCTTTCGGGCTAACTAATGCGCCGGCTGTATTCATGGATCTGATGAACCGTGTGTGCAAACCATACTTGGATAAGTTTGTGATTGTATTTATAGATGATATTCTGGTTTACTCCCGAACCAGAGCTGAGCATGAACAACATCTGAGATTAATTTTGGGGTTGCTGAAGGAAGAAAAGTTGTATGCAAAGTTTTCTAAATGTGAGTTTTGGCTTAGAGAGGTTCACTTTCTCGGTCACGTTGTAAACGAGAAAGGAATACACGTCGATCCTTCCAAGGTCAAAGCCATCGAGAATTGGGAAACGCCAAAAACACCAACTGAGGTGAGGCAATTCCTAGGACTAGCTGGCTACTATCGACGTTTCATTGAGAACTTCTCCAAGATAGCTTTACCTCTGACTGCGCTAACTCAGAAAGATAAGAGGTTTGATTGGGGCGAAAACCAGGAAGCAGCGTTTCAAATGTTAAAGCAAAAGTTATGTAGTGCGCCAATTTTGTCGCTACCCGAGGGGACGGACGACATCGTCGTCTACTGCGACGCTTCACATCAAGGACTCGGATGTGTCCTTATGCAGAGAAACAAAGTCATAGCGTATGCCTCTCGTCAACTCAAGGCCAATGAAAGGAATTATACAATGCATGATCTGGAACTTGGAGCAGTTGTTTTGGCGCTAAAGATTTGGCGCCATTATCTTTATGGTACAAAGTGTTTGATTTTTACGGATCACAAGAGCCTTCAACATATATTTGATCAAAAGGATTTAAACATGAGGCAACGAAGATGGATTGAATTATTGAATGATTATGATTGTGAAATAAAGTATCATCCTGGAAAGGCGAATGTGGTAGCAGACGCTTTAAGTAGGAAAGAGCGAACAAAGACGCTACGAGTTAAGGCTCTAAGATTGACCATTCGCGCAGACCTCACTACCCGCATCCGAGAAGCTCAACAAGAAGCCTTGAAATCAGAGTTTGTCAAGAACGAATCCCTTGGGGGTATGATTAAGAATTTGGAGCTCAAAGAGAACGATTCTCGATATTTTGCTAACCGCATATGGGTCCCTCTCAAAGGAGGATTGCGCGAGCAAGCGTTAAGCGAAGCTCACAAAACGCGGTATTCCGTACATCCTGGCGCAGACAAGATGTACCAAGATGTTAAAGCGCTGTATTGGTGGCCCAATCTTAAGGGCGACATCGCGACGTATGTCAGTAAGTGCCTGACGTGTTCGAAGGTGAAGGCTGAATACCAGAAACCGTCGGGGTTGCTTCAACAGCCAGAAATTCCCATGTGGAAGTGGGAACAAATCTCCATGGACTTCATTACCAAACTGCCAAGGACACCTGGGGGTTACAACACGATTTGGGTTATTGTAGACCGGCTAACTAAGTCAGCACACTTCCTGCCGATCAAGGAAACCGATAAGATGGAAAAGTTGGCCCGATTGTATATTCGAGAAGTAGTTTCAAAACACGGAGTTCCGGTATCCATCATTTCTGATAGAGATAGTCGTTTCACCTCAAGATTTTGGAGATCGTTACAAGGGGCTTTAGGTACTCGTCTTGACATGAGTACGGCTTATCATCCCCAAACAGATGGACAAAGCGAGCGAACCATTCAAACATTAGAAGATATGTTGCGCGCGTGCGCAATCGATTTCGGGGGTAGCTGGGATACTCATCTCCCATTGGTTGAATTTTCATACAATAACAGTTATCACACAAGCCTCAAGGCTGCGCCATTTGAGGCCTTGTATGGGCGCAAGTGTAGGTCCCCACTGTGTTGGGCTGAAGTGGGTGACAAGCAAATGACTGGTCCAGAATTGATCCAAGAAACGACGGACAAAATTTTCCAGATACGGGATCACCTTAAGGCAGCGGGTGACAGACAGAAAAGCTATGCAGATGTGAGAAGAAAACCGTTGGAATTTCAAGTAGGGGATAGAGTACTTTTGAAAGTCTCTCCATGGAAGGGAGTCCCCCGTTTCGGCAAGCGAGGAAAGTTAAATCCGCGATACATCGGACCATTTGAGATCCTGGAAAGGATCGGTCCAGTTGCTTATAAACTCCATTTACCCGCCGAACTTAGTGGAGTTCACGACACGTTTCATGTGTCCAACCTCAAGAAGTGCTTATCTGATGAAACGTTAATTTTACCATTGGACGAGGTTCATATCGACAAACAGCTACACTTCGTGGAAGAGCCTATAGCAGTAACCGATTGGAAAGAACAAAAGTTGCGAAGAAGCCGAATGAAGTTAGTAAAGGTTCAATGGAACTCAAAGCGTGGACCTGAATTCACTTGGGAAAGAGAAGACCAAATGCGCAAAAAGTACCCATACCTCTTCCAAAAAATAGCTCCTACCAGCGACTCCTCCTAAATTTCGGGACGAAATTCTCCTAACGGGGGGAGAATGTGACACCCGGTAATTTCCCAATCCCATAAACCAAGTAACCAACCTAATTATTAGTAGATTGTGAATGTCATGCGCGGATGCGATGCGCGCCATGTTAGGATCAGCGCGGGCATATGTTATATGCGCCATGCGCGGATGCGATTCGCGCCATGTTAAGATCAGCGCGGGCATATGTTATATGCGCCATGCGCGGATGCGATGCGCGCCATGTTAGGATCAGCGCGGGCATATGTTATGTGCGCCACGCGCGCAGGTTTTGTGTTTTCATAACTTAATTTCATGTCGTTTGTCTAATGGGTTAGCCGCCCCGCTTGATGCTAAGGCGGGTGCATACCTCTTCAATAATCAAATCATTTATGCGCGCGCGGAAAAAGGGAACTAACCTCCCCGCATGGCGGGAACATTGAGAGCTAGTTTGTTTGAAGCTCCAAGATGGAATTGACTTCAACATAACTGATCACTATGTTGGAATACCAAGACCTCATGGAGAATCTACAAATGAAACTCAACGTCCCTGACTACGAGAAGGTTACGCACCTACCCGCATCAAATAAAAAAGAGTTATGTGCGACACCTGTGGTAAGAATCCTCGCGGGACACCTTAAAACTAAACCCTTTAAGCATGAACGTCTGCACAGAAACCAACCACCTTCTCGCTTAAATCCAAAAGTTCACCCTGTTAATAAACTCTGAGAACGCTGGTTCCAGCAGAGCCAGATGGACTCGCAGGATTCCTTATAAGGACGCCTGCGCAGTGATACGCGCAGGATTCGTTACAAGGACGCTTGCGCGAAGACCAACTGGAGCCGCCGGACCCACAACGTTCAAAGAAATGGCCTTCACGCAGAAGGCTATACGCGCAAGGCTACACGCACAAAACACTTAGTCTTCTTCAGATGAAAGGGGATTACCCCCGCCCAGAAAGAACCAGTTGCGTGTTTCAGAGATTTTTACCTTTTGACTGCACACTGACAACAGTACCAGGAAAAGTATACTGTAACACGAAATGTCAGCTGTCAGCCGCACCTACTCTCACCAACCACAGTCCTGCATGTACTGTCAAATCCATCAGAATCTTTATAACCACTCCCTAGGACCATCACCCCCATCCCTAAATAAATAATAATAATAAACCCCATACCTTGTCATCATTACACCCAATATAAATAAGATTTCAATCCCCTAAATCAAGGGATTGTGTTCCCTTGAATTTACCTATAAATAAGTATCAATTCTTGAATAAAAATATCACACAAACACACTTCAAACTCCTCTCTTAAACCTGTAATTCTGCACTAACCATCTCCCAAGCATCCGTTTCCAGTTCCATCGCTAGGTAAGCCGAAACTTTAGTCTTGAGATTTACTTTTCTGACCAGCCCTTATATTCTTCGATTACTTGGTCTTAATACACATATTTCTTGTTATTTAAACATATTCTAGACTTCCAATTTCGAGGCTAACATCAGGAAACCCGAATCTCGTTTAATCTCTCTCTAAACCATCACTTAACAAGAATCACAGGTGAGTCTCACAGCCCCTATTTTCACTGTTTTTAAACTGTTTTCGGGGCGAGGGACACGTGTTTAAATTATGTTTTATCATGGTATATTTACAAGCAATGCAAACGATTATCTGTTCGTGGTGTTTATCTTGGTTTTCAATGTGAGTGCGCAAGATTTAGAAAGTGATCACTTCGTCATGGAACTCTAAGGGTAGGGACTACTGTGTTTGATCAACCCGCTCGTAGGGGTCGCACCTCTTTGCATAGACGAGTGCCTAGTATGGTCATGGGGTAGTACTACTGGTTGTAAAGCCCGCTCGTAGGGGTCGCACCTCTTTGCATGGACGAGCGCCTAGTTTTCCGAGCACAACGTCCGCGCGTAACCCGCGGGACGGTATTGTTTTAACTCGTAGTGGCAGCGCCACTTTGCATGGACGAGCACGGTTTTCAGAAATGTCCGCGCGTAACCCGCGGGACGGTTTTATCAAGCATATGTTTTAATGATGTTATCAGAAATATGTTTCAATATGGTTTTATCAAGGATATGATGCAATACGATTTATCAAGTCACCAAAACTTGTGAACTCACTCAGTTTATACTGATTCAAATGTTTTTACGTGTCTTTCAGGTGATAATTAGTAGCGCAAGGAGTCACACATAGAGCACTTCACGCAGAACATCTATAAAAATGGTTTTTGGAAGATTTTAGTTCTATCCCTTCCACACGCGTGGTTGTTCCCGCCGTGTAAGGGGATATGGCGCGGAAATCTTCAACGTTTTTCATATGTGGATGTTTTTATATGTAATTCTAAACAATGTAATGTATTTTGTACTAGACATTTCATGCGCAATGGAAAATTTATTTGAATGTTTGCAATGACCCGTGCTTGATTATCAATTCCCACTCGCGCGCACCCGGCTGTTTCCGCCGTTTAGGGCCGGGTGTGACAAAGGGTACCAAGTTCTGGAACTTTCTAAGCAAACAGGTGGAGAAAGGATTTCCCGATATGCCCATTGTTGATTCCTTTGTCAAGAAAGCGAAGGGGATTCGTACTCCTTACACTAACAAGCCGATGTTGAATGTTATGTGGCCTCCAACTACTATAGTAAAGTCCATTCTGATCACTAAGAGATTTCCTGACGGTGCTCTTGATGAGATGTAGTTTTGGACTTATGATGGTGAGACTTCTACAGTGATTATACTACTAATGAAGGGTCGATACCATATTGTTGATCGACGATACCTTCTCATGTTTGAAGAAAAAGAAATCAAGACTCTTAGCGCCTTTCAAAGTATGGCTAAACCACTTTATAAGCCAACTGGTAAGGAGTATACAGGTATGGTGGGATCAATTATCCGCACAGGTTTATGGGTATGTGCTTACCGAGAGGCCGATGCTGAAGTGATGAATCATGAATGAAGATAAAGCTATAAACCAAGGGGGAGATTGTTGGGCTAGGCTTAATGGTTTATACTTAATCTATTGGGCTTAGGTTTGAATATAATGTAACCTTGAAAACATATGTTTTTGGTGGGCTTTTGTGTGGGATTAGGCTATAGGTATTTGGTGCTATATATATATATACACACATTGTAACCATGTTATAAGGGTTGGCGATCATTAACAAAGTGTATGGTGTGTTAGTAGGCTACGTGGTTATCATTCCAATCACCTTGTAATTGTTTGTCAACAGTTAAGCACCCGACGTTAATATAATGTGTGATTTGAAGTCCATCGTGTGTTGATTTGTGCTTATTCTTGTTTGTCTTGAATCAATTGATTGTTAGTTTCCGCCTAACAACGAGTTTAATGATTTGACATTGAAAGATCCTTGATTTGGGACTTACATAAACACATCAGCTAACTGATTTTCAAATGTAGCATGTATAATGGAAATCAAAGCTTTTTCATAGAAATATCTGATGAAGTGATGTCTGATCTTAGTGGGTTTGGTCTTTGAATGGTGAAGTGGATTTTTGATGATGTTCAAGGCAGCTTCACTATCGAATTTCAATGGTGTTTTAAGTATATTATCCCGTAATCCAGCAATTGGTTCTGTAGACCAAGTGATTGAGTTGTGCAAATTTGCAGCAACAATTTTCTCCACTTCAGTAGTTGAGTTTGAAAACGTAGTTTGCTTCTTGCTCTGCCAATTTGTCCCTCCCTTTTGAGAACATTGTTTTATCAATTTTTTGTCTTTTAAAGTGATTCGAAATCAAAAATGAGGAAACTCTGTCATAATGGGCTCTTGGAACTTGTTAAAGTCAATAGAGTGCTTTTTTAAGGTTTACATATAGTCTGGATTGAAAACATCTTCAAACCATGGTGGTTATGTAACATATACCTCTTATTTAATGTCACCATAAAGAAAAGCTCATTTTTCATTAATTTGGTATACTTGAGGTTATGAGTAGTTTCATATGCAAGAAACAACCAAATTGCTTCAAGTCTTGCAATAGGTTCAAAGGTTTCTTCATACTCAATTCCTTCTTCTAGAAGATATCCTTGAACTACCAATCTTGCCTTGTTTTGTTTTTTTATCACAGTTCCTCATTCATCAGTCTTTTTCCTGAATACCCATTTTGTGTCAATAGGTGTTACTCCTTCTGGTCTTGGTCATAACTCCCGAACATGCATCTTCATGAAATGCATGAGTTACTCTTGCATGGATTCAACCCAACTATTTTCTCTTAAAGCAATTTGATGCTTAGTTGCTTTTAGTTGAGATAAAAAATCAGCAAAGAAGCAGACATTAGCTTATGGAATTCTAGTGAGAACACCATGTTGTATGTCACCAATTATATGTTCCTATGGATGGGATGGATGAAACACATAAGGAATGATATCCCTTATTCAGTTTGTTAAAGTGGTTGGTCAAACTGTTGATGATGTACCAGTTGTTAAAGGTGGGGGCATTGGGGGTAAGCAATTGTTTTGGGAAATGAATAATGAACATTCAAAGGTGGGGTGAGGAAGTTCGTTTTAAAAAGCAGTTGTTTAAACATCAGTAGTTACACAACCATGAATTCTTTGATGATAAGTAGTTTGAATGAAAGTTCTTTTGTTCTCCATAGTTGAATCTTCAAGGAAGTATTTCCCTTTTGATTGAATACATGTATCAGCAGATTCATCAGTCTATGGTTCATAGCTTAAAATATCAAGATTATACAAATTAAAAGTATCATTAGGAATTTTGAAATCATACATTTCATTAAATTTGACATTTAATGTTTCTTTTATAGCATTTGTTCTAGAACTAAGAACTCTATAAGCTTTAAAGTTGAGGAATAGCCTAGAAAATAACTACAATCTACCTTGGTTGCAAATTTTGAAATTGAATCTTTCATATTTATAACAAAGCATGGGCAACCAAAGACATTGAAAATTAAATTAGTGGTTTAATTTTGTACAAAATTTCATAGGCGTTCTCTGATGTATTTGATTTATTAAAATCCTAATTTGAACATAGCTTGCAGTGTTAACTCCTTCAGCCCAAAAATATAAAGGCAACCCTGAATCAGCAAGCATGGATCTAGCAGCTTCATTGACTGTCTTGTTTTACCTTTCTACTACTCCATTTTGCTAAGGTTGCCTTGGAATGATGAATTGTCTAATGATGCCTTTTGAGATACAACAAGTATCTACACTTCATTCTTGAACTCATTTCCATTGTCAGTCCTTAGGATTTTGATCGGTAGATAAAATTGTTTCTCGACTTGTATAACGAAGTTCTTGATCTTTTCAGCTGTTTTATCCTTTGAGTGCAAGAACAATGTCCTGGTGAACCTAGAGTATTCATCTGCAATCACAAGAAAATACATTTTTTCCAAGACTCAGTATTCTAAGTGGTCCAAAAAGGACCATGTGTCAAATATTAAAATAATAAGTTTTGGATTCTTATATAGATTTGTATGACATACTGTGTTGTTTACCTTTCAAACATGCAACACAGTTTTTATCACATACATATTCTTTGATAGGTAGACCTCTAACCAGTTTTTTCTTGGTTAGAGAGTTAAAAAATGTTCAAATTAATATGTCCCAATTTGTTGTGCGATAAGTTTGTTTCCTTGGTTGATGCTCTACTAAGAAAACATGTTGCAGTAGGAATGTTTTAATCCCTAAGCATGTCTACAGCATGAACATTGCCACTCCTGTTTGTAGCTAACAAAGTGTTCTCTACAATCATTTTTTCAATTTGTTTTGCATAGTTAGAGTTGGAAATTTTGCATGTTTGCTTAGTAAAGAATGTACCATACCCTTTATCACACATTTGTGACACACTTAATAAAATCAATTTCAAATGATACATTTTCTTTTTCATTGTTTTAAAGTATACAACTTCTTCTTCATGCTTCTTGAATTTTGAAAGAAGAGATTTGTTTCTTGTCATGTGCTAGAACCTCCGCTCTCCACATACCATAAACTTTTCATGCATGTGAAAGCTCTCTTAAGATATAAAGGAAATTAGTTAAAACCAAGTCCCATTGGTTTTGGGTTGCTCATTAGTAGAAGTTAAATCAATTTTCTGTTGAAAATTTGTAACAAAATTCATTTACTGCTTTTAATTTTCTGTCAGCATCTTACTTTCCGCACTTTGTGAAATTGCTGATGAATTGTAACATCCTACTTTTATGAATAAATAATAAATAATAACTAATAAAAGACAGTTATTTAAAGTAGATGGCATATGAATATTTGAAGTTATTATGATTTGCGATGTTTAAATTTTAGACTTATGTAACGAGTGATTGATTTTTTATTTATTCCGCTAAAATTTTAAATCGCAGATATTTAGACTGTGTTTATGAGTAAATCCAACACCCAATGTAGGGCACTGAGATCGTGGCCTTACATGAATTGTTTGAAACATCAATTTTATGTGGTAAGATCCTTGTTGGTGGATCATCTATTACTAGTACAATTCTTGAACTTGGAATGTTCTTTAAACTAAAGTAGCAGGTGTTTCAACACTTTCAAATTGAACTTTCTTTTTGGGTGTAGAACTTTTAGTTTAATGAAAACATTTGGATTTAGAAATTTACGATTCTCATAATTTACAATTTGGAATGTTCTTTAAACCAAAGTAGCAGGTTTTTCAACACTTTCAAATTGAACTTTCTTTTAGTTTTTGTGTGATGTACAACTTTTAAAAATTTACAATTCTTTGTTAAATGATTATTTTTCTTACATTCATCACATGGATTTAGAAACTAAGGTTTCTTTTGACCACTTTTAAATTTCTTTTTCTTGGTCACACCCAATCTTTCAACAACTCTTGTACCTAGTGACTTGTATACAGGTACTAAAGTTTGATGAAGTTCAGCTTACTTAACCTTTGAAATATTACTCTAAACATGAGAAACAATTGATCTAGGATCAAATGTTATTGCAGTTTTAAATAGTCTATTTGATTCTTCTCTCTTTGATACTAATGTTTTTTGGAACAACAGTTGTTTGAGAAGAAGCGACTGTTATGAAGTTTACATTAGTTGTTTTGATTGAATTATAAGTTGTTTTTGAAACATTAGATGGATTGTGGTTAACATTTGTCTTTTGACCATCCAAAGTTGTGATAGTAATCTCTTTAACTTCATTGAGTGAATAAGTTGTTTGATGCCAATTCCCAATTTCATCTTGAAATAAGAATTTGGTTGAATCATTCAAGTTTTAAGAAACTTCTGAAGAGCTTTGGTCAACAATTGATATTTTATCACTCAATTCAGTAAGTGAAATTGGTTTGAACCCTTGTGATGCATTAGTTGTTTGATATCATTTTCCCATCTCATCTTGATCGGCAAGCTTTAGTGGAACAACATTTGGTAAAACAACTTATGGAACTTATTTTTAAAATATTTCTTATTCCTCAAGTGCATCACCACAATCATAAGGGGTAATAGGAGTATTATTTTGAGGTGGCTTAGTGTGATTATATCAAATACCAAATTTTACAATACTGCCAGATTGCTTACTCAACAACATTTGAAATCCTTTACTAGATTCAATCCATTTACCACAGTTTACTTGAGTTTGTTCTAATGTTTTGTTGCATTCATTGTGCCTTTTCAGCAAACCCAGGGGGTACTAGAATTATTCAACAACCAATTCTAAAACTCCATAATAAAACATGTTTCAATTTTAAAATCTCCTTTTCTTTTTTATTTAATTTAACTCTTAAGACATCTTTAGATTTTAAAACTGTTGATTCAAGTCCAGCAATTTGCTTTTTCAGTTTTAGCTTGCCAGTTTGATATTTGCAACTTCAATGAGGCAGTCATTAGAACATAACTTTTGACAAATCTCAGGTGTTACCTCATCAACAGCAATTTGGAGTGCCTTTTCATCAGTTGTTTGTTTATCTGCTGAAGCATCACTTGTCATCAGCACTTGAATGCTTTCAGTGTTAAAATCATTTACATCTCCTTTTCTTCACTTGATTCCACATCAATAACCACAAGAACCAGATCTTTTGTACTCATCTCTTTAGTAGGACTACTCCAGTTAACAAATTCTTGTGTGAAGAAACTTGTTTTTGTGTTGTCATGACTAGAAGAAGATGATCCAGGTGTGGCAACTATAGAAGGCTGAACTTGTGTGTTGATGGGTGGCATAAAAGAAGGTTGCACAAACTGCATTTGCTGCATAGGTTGAGTTATGGATGCATAATGATACTGATATTGAGGGCCAGTATTAGGCATTGTTGAGGTTTGAGCAAAGTGTGTTGTGGAATGGTTATTGAATGTTTGTTGCTGTGAATGAGGATGAAGAGATGAACTTGAATAGGTTATTATGGGCTGGACATGATTGTGACTAGCCTGTATCTGAGTTCTGCATTCCCGTGCAAAGTTTCCTAGTCTGTCACACTTATAACATGTCATTTTTGCCTTGTCATAATCTATTTTTGTTTTATTATTAATTCCAGGAAATTTCCTTCATGTCCTCTTGTAGAACTTGTTTGTTCTGACTGTCAATAGTGCCAAAGAATTCAGAATTTCATTTCTTCCAGATCAATTGAATATATGAGTTGCAAATCTTCCATAATAAAGGATAAATTGTCACACACATGTCGAAAATTTTCTTGAGAAACAAATGCTTGATTTCTATTGTTGAGCCAACACCAGTTGTTTCGTCTATGTGGTAGTCATAACCTTGGTCTTCAGAAGTGTTCATCGATCGGGTGGATCTATTTGCTCCGGGGTGGTGAGACGAGGTGTAGCGCAGCCTGGTTAGCACATCTGTTTTGGGTACAGAAGGCCATAGGTTCGAATCCTGTCACCTTGATGTGAGGCTTTCCGTCAGCAAATACTCAAATATGAACATCCATCGACCGTTACAACTTCCTCTTAATCGTGACTCGTACATTTGGACACATTGATTCTCTTGACATAGTAGTGTTGACCTGATGGTAAAATCATCAACTGATTTACATGATTCTTGTCTGGATTAGCTGATTTATCCAGCGAATCACATTGATTCGCTGGATAGCTTGAGTCTGGATTAGATTGAATCTTGTCTGTTCAGCAACGACCCGTTCAAGAGCAGCAATCCTTTTAGAATCGGACAAGGTAGCATCAAAATCAAAACGCATGTGAGAAACGTCTTGAGCATAAGGTGGAGGTATTCCCAAACTGGCTGGAGTATCAGAAGCAGGCTGAATAGTAGCAGCGGGTGGAATTGTGACAGATAACCCCGCAGTAGGAACCAACATTGACTCAACAAATCTTGCAACAACCTCCGATGGAGTAACAGTGGGAGGTGGCAAGGAAACTATCTCCGGAGCCGAAAACTGAAACGTGGTTGGTGGAATACCAAATGATGATGACGTTGTCACCACGGGAACACTAGAGGTTATCGGTACTGTTACAGTCATAGAAGTAGGAACCATAGTTATACCAGATAACGAGGCTGGAGAGAAATGAACCACCCTTGAGCTTTCACCAGCTCCCGAACCCTCACCAGTTCTGACCCTCTTCGATAGTCGTATCAACTGGTCTAAATCCTCCTCGAAGTCAGATTCACTGTCATCCGAGTCTTTCTTTCTCTTGCCATGTATTCTTTCTTGTCTGACAAGAATCTGTTGTGCTTCAGCGATATCATCAGCGGAGGAGTCAGAGTCGGTTATCTCAGAATCTGATACAGACGTAGCTACCATCGAAACATTCACACCCGATGCCTCAGCTTCTGGGGCTCGAACCTCAGCAGCTGGATCAATTTGTTCCATATCAAAGAACCCTTGGCCACCAAAGGCAGCTTCAAGATCGACCTGTTCCACCGGAGCTGCAACAGGATCAGCAGGAAGTGCTTGCTGTAATACAGGTAGAGGTGGTTGAGGAACATTTGCCTGTTGCGGTGCCGGGTCTCGAAATTCATCTCCTTGAGGAGCAATATAATAAGGGTTCACCAAATAACCAAACAATGCAGTGTGCCGTGGACAAAGCTCTGGTTTGCTACGAGCACTTGACGATCTACATTGCGCAAATATTCTCTTACTTACACTCTCAACATAACGGATAGGACGTCGTTGAGGCAGCGTAGGGGCTACATGATTCAAAATCATCTGTAAAAACATCTGGTACATTAAAAATATTTCCATGGCGATTGCACGTCTCTGACGATCAATTTCATAAAACACCATCTGACTAAAGCTGTATGGCTTGTTGTACGTCAGGGTAGTCATTGCAGATTGCATTGTTGCCCCCATACCGTCAGTACCAGCTTTACGACCCGACATGCACACTATCATCACGTGCATTAGAAAACGCCACTGATCCAATAAAAATCCCTTTCTCCTTTGTGTGTCACCCAATGGATCCGAATAGCCCATACGTAGAAACGCACCATCTCTGAATGGAGCCGGAAAATCTGTTGGATCATCTGTAGTTTCAGCCCCGAACTACAAAGCGACTCTGATTTGATTTGCAGAGAGCTGTACCACCAGATTATTCACAGTAGCGCGCATGACCGGAGGATCAACTCTACAGTCATATTCTACCGTTCGCCAAAAATCTTCAATATTTGGTACAGAAATGGGAAGAGTAGTAGTGATGGCGTGAAAAATCCGTGAGCGAACGAGGAAGGATATGATCTCGCGATAGTCGTCGACACCACTAGCATCCGGATCCAAAGTGATATAATTGTTGTGACCCATAAAGAACTGTCGTTGTTGTCACCACCTTCATCACCGCCAGCACCACCAGCCCCTGCCACAGCAGCCATATCTGCACAGCAAACGGTCTAAGTTAGAATATTGACATAGCAGATCATAACTTCGCCTGTTACCATGAGCGAAGTTATGATAACATGTAGTGTGCAGGCGAAGTTAGCCATATGGCGAAGTTGAGTACAACTTCTCCCTAAACATTAACTTCGCCTGAGTACAGACCAGTACTATTAAATAATATAAGGTTGAGGATAACTTCGCCTAACCCTAACTTCGCCTAAGAACAAACCAGACTATTTTATTAAATAAAAAACATGAGCAGGCGAAGTTATATCTTGGGCGAAGTTAGCACAACTTCGCCTAAACCATAACTTCGCCTGAATCTGAAACGGTGTAATTTTATGATCCGATCAGGTTTTGTTTGGTAATTTTAGAGAATGAAAACATGAAAGGATAGTAATATCGAGATCTAGAAGACTAGATGGTTACAAACACGGTAGAAACTGAAAGTTTATCGGGTGTTAAAAGGTTTTCACAAACTATGTCACAAATCGGACCACAAAGGCTTCTGATTAACACCATTAACATGAATTACAGGTTAAACCGATCCTACACACCTTGATCACGGACAAGAAACAGATAATAATGAGGTTCGATTCAAGGATTAAGTTCGCCGAGGTTGTAAGTATGGTTATAAGTTCGCTGGTGTTTGAAAGTTTGTAAAGACTTTGACCAAGTTGACCCCTTATATAGGTTTGAAAATACTCAGGCGAAGTTAAGGTTAACTTCGTTTACCATTAACTTCGCCCCTGAACAACTTCGCCCCTAAACCTTACCAGTAAGTTCGCCTAACTTAATTTACAAACCAGGACCTTATAAATTTGATCAAAATGCAACTGTCTTTTAAAATTCTCCGTTAAAGATTTAAACCTTACGATCAAAGAACCAAGTAACCAAGTTTTAAACCATAAAACAAAATATGCAGTGAAAATTTTAGTAATTAAATAAGCGGGATCAAATTTCAGTCCTGACGAGAACCTGCATGTTTTAGAAAAGATCCGAACAGGAATCATACTAATTAAGTGGCTGTCACATAGATCCATGTTCAGCGGTATTATGACATAAAGAAACAGGTTGTAAGCAGGTATAAAACTTAGTTGGTTTTCATCGCTTATGTGATACGGATTAGGTTCAATTAAGTTCAAACTTTAGATGGACATCACATGAGAGTTTGTGATGCCTCCTATCTATTCTCAAAGCGTATTTGGCTTTCCCCAAGTCACCCCGAGTTGACCTCGACCCGTAGTGTCTGATTAAACAGTAAGTACATATCGTTCTTTAAAGTCTTCTTCCCGTTCTCTTTCTTGCCTCTTGATTGATATTTGTAACAACATAAGCTTCAGAAGGCTTAACAACATTTTTTTTAACAATAAAGATATTAATACAGCTTCAAATAATAGACTACTGCAAGTCCCGAATCTGGATCACTGCAGGTACTTGACACACCATAATCTCGGGAATCAGAACACTCACGGGCTCGTGTATGACTGGGTAATCATTTTTCTGCCTATCATTCGGAAAGATGTATATCGAGACATGCACAACTCAGAATGATTCTCCACATTAAATAGAGGAGATTTAGTTTGTATCACTTCTACTTTTACGCACCATAAAAAGCTACCATAACATACAATGGCTGTTCTAGAGTCTTTTAGGCCTAATAACTTCACCAGTTAAGCACACAGAATTAGTTTTTCTATCACTTTCCATGGTTGGATCAATTTTCTTTTAAACATTGTATTGAAACTTCTTTCGAAGTTATAAACTTGAAAAATTATATCATCTCCTAAAAATTTTAAATTCTATCGCCCCGATCAAGGCAAAGTCTTCAGGTAAACGGCTATCCTGAAGATCCATTGGATCAGCTGGACCGACCACATACAAGTATGTGTCCTTCTAACTAAGTATGAACGACTATTTTTCAGTGAAAGAATAAAAACGCATCATAAACCGCCCCGGTCACTTTCAGTCATCTGGTTAATGGCTATCCTCATAATCTACTAGTAGAAGTGAGGACCATACATATCCGAAGATGTGTCCTTCAAACTTAAGCAACCGACATAATTTTAAGCGATAGTGAATTTTTTTTTTAAATAAAATGGGAAACAAGGTTACTCAGGATTGATCATCCCATTAAGCTCAACAAGATTTTGAAAACGGGATCGGTCAAACGCTTTAGTAAAAAGATTGGCGAAATTATCCAAAGAATCAACCTTTTCAAGCAAAATAAATTTCTTCTCAGCACAATCCCGTATAAAATGATGACGAATGTCAATATGTTTAGTTTTGCTATGGTTGACGGGATTGTTAGTTACTGAGATTGCAGCAGTGTTATCAATGCAAATAGGAGTTTGAGTGAAATTCAGACCGTAATCACGCATTTGCTGTTGTATCTATAGAACCTGGGAGCAGCAGTTTGATGCTGCCATGTACTCTGCTTCGCAGGTGGAAATGGCTATTGAGGTCTGCTTCTTGCACTGCCACGACACCAATCTTCCTCCCAGAAACTGACATCCACTGGTTGTTGACTTCCTGTTCTGATTGCAACCTCCATAGTTAGAATCTGTATAAGCTATCAAATCCAGTTCTCCCCCTTTCGTGTACCACAATCCCAACTTAGGCTTGCCTTTGAGATACCACAATATTCTCTTTACTCCCTTCATGTGAGATTCCTTCGGGCTTGCCTGAAAACGAGCACAAAGACAAACTGCAAACATAATATCAGGTCTAGATGCAGTTAAATACATTAAAGATCCAATGATTGCTCGATATTGGGTGGGATCAACATCTTCATCACTGTTAGAATCAGCACCCAGTTTGTGGTTGACGCAAACTGGAGTATCAAATGGGGTGCTATCATCCATCTTGAAGCGTTTGAGCACATCATGGACATATTTTGTTTGATGAATAAACATCCCATCTTTCTTCTGATCTACCTGCAATCCCAAAAAAAATTTAATTCGCCCATGGCGCTCATTTCAAACCTCTTTTTCATGACTGCTTCAAATTCCTGACACATGGTGACTTTTGATGCAGCAAAAATGATATCGTCCACATAGACTTGAACTAGTAGAAAATCTCCCCCTTTTCTCTTAACAAACAGCGTGCTATCGATCTTTCCTCTTTCGAACCCATTCTCAAGCAAGTAATCGGACAAGGTTGCGTACCAGGCACGAGGGGCCTGAAGCAGCCCATATAAAGCTTTACTCAGTTTGTACACATGATCAGGAAAATCTGGGCCAGGGAATCCCTAAGGTTGTTCAACATACACCACTTCATCGACTTTTCCATTAAGGAAGGCACTTTTCACATCTAACTGGAACACTTTCATCTCTTTGTGTTCAGCAAATGCCAAAAATAGACGAATTGCTTCCAATCTTGCCACAGGAGCAAAAACTTCGTTGTAGTCGATTCCCTCTTGCTGATTGAACCCTTTTACTACCAGCCTTGCCTTGTTCCATATGATTATCCCTTATTCATCTCTCTTACATTTAAAGACCCACTTTGTACCAATAGCATTTGCATTCCGTGGTTTTTCAACTAATTTCCATACTTCCATCTTCTCAAACTGTACAAATTCTTCTTGCATGGCCTCGACCCACGAGCTATCCTTTAGAGCTATTTGATAATTCTTGGGTTCAATCTGGCTGATGAAGCAGGTGTACAAGCATTCATTTATGATACCCGTGTCTCTAATGCTCGCGTAAACACATGTGTGTTCACCCAAACTCCTTCTTGTTTGAACACCGTCAGACAGATTACCTATCACGTTCTCCAAAGGGTGATTTTTGTGAACTCCAGTAGTTTGAACCGGACCGACTTCCAGATTGTTTTCTAAATTCGAAGAGAGTTCATAGTGGGTGATTGATGTTGAGAGTGCAATGGATTGTAGAATTCTTCTTCAGTAGAGGCAGCGGGAGTATCAACGGCACTTGACGAGGAAGGTTGACTTTCGTCGTATAGCGGACGTTGCACGATTTTCTCCTCCTCGTCATACAGAATCTGTGAAGCAATTTTCTCATCGACTTCTGCAAAATCCAAGTAAGGCATATTAAAAGATTTGAATAGTTTATCATAGTCGAAAGCTTCAGCGGGTCCCATGCTAGGCCTTGGTGACTTGTAACTCTTAACGTCAGTGTTACATACCACCTCAACCTTTCTGTTCGATAAATTAAAGACTCTTCTGTTGGGAGTCCCAACAACATATCTGACTAAAATACCTTCGTCGGCTTTTTCACCAAATTTTGAGCTTGTCTTTAATATCATACATGGGGAACCGAAAGGTTCGAGACCATTCAAGTTTGGCTTTCTACCATGCATGATTTCATAACAAGTTTTATTTAATCTTTTAACAGTTAAAACACGATTAAGGATATAATAGGCTGTGGCAACAGCTTCAGCCCAGAACACCACGGGAAGTTTCGCATCTGCCAGCATGGTTCTGGCTCCTTCGATTAGCGTTCTGTTCTTCCTCTCAGCTACCCCATTTTGTTGCGGAGTATACGGGGCGCTGTACTGATGTTCTATCCCTTACTGTAAGCAGAACATCTCCATCTGGTAGTTCTTGAATTCTGTACCATTATCACTCCTGATGTACTTAACCTTTCTCCCAACTATATTTTCAACCTTGGTAATCAAGTTAATTACCAACTGAACTGTCTCATCTTTAGCCTTCAGAAAGTATACCCAAGAGTATCGAGAGTAATCATCGGTTACAACCAAGCAGTAAGACGTTCCACCTAGACTCTTTACATTCACGGGACCAAAGAGATCCATGTGAAGTAGGTCTAGGGTGCTGACAATTGAGTTAACCTTCTTCGAGTGATGAGGTTTTTTGTGTTGCTTTCCCTTCTTGCACGACAAGCATTGATCTTCAAAGTTAAAATTCTTCAAGGGAACTCCAAGCACCAACCCATTCTTGACAATGTAATTCATTTTGCGAAGATGTATATGTCCCATTCTTCGATGTCATAACTCTTACTCAGACTCAGTTGCCTTTGACAGAAGACATGACTCTTCTGTTGTCAACTCAGTTGACCTCATATCCATTACATACGTGTTCTTTTCTCTTGAAGCTCTCATCACCACCCAGGCCTCTGGTATCTTGAAACCAGGATAAAGAACGATTGCCTCATTTTTAGTAAAATGCACCGTGTATTCTTTGTCGCAAATCTGAGACACACTCAACAAGTTATGCTTCAACTCTTCCACATAATTCACTTTCTCTAACTTCATTCTTCCATTAGTCACAGTTCCAATACAACTGATTCTACCTCCACTCTCTCCAGCGAAACTAACCCTTCCTCCTTGAACAGATTTCCAGTCACGTAACAAATTCTTGTTACCAGTCATGTCCCGGGAACAGCCACTGTCAACAACCCACAGATTGTTTACAGCCTTGTTTGACTGTTCCTGCACAATTCAAGAAATAGATTAAAATCTTCGGACCCAAGACCTACTGGTCTTGGGTCGATTAAATCTGTTGACCGGCATCCAGTACTTTGGTTGCCCAAAGTCAGTTTGAGGATGGTTCTGTATGTTCTGAAAGGAAACCTTCTAGAGGATTGGCTATGAGGCCATCCAAACCTTAGTGAATTAATTGAATTGTAATTTTGGTAGTTAACTGGGAAAAAAAGAGACCGATTTCTTTGAAATCTTGGGTTAGTCCAATGTCTAAAATTTGGTGTGTTCGCATTCTTACCAGTATCATAATTAACATTCATTTTATTCTTAGTTTTCGGAGGCCTCATACCTCTAAATTTTCTCTGGTTTATAGGACAGTCAGCAATAAGTGTCCTACTTGATTGCATCGGAAACAACTTCTGTTTTCAACTTTCGTCTCAACAGTTGTTGCCGATGTCGAGGTTGCATTACTACCCGTTTGTCTAACATATGGTGGGACGAACGGGTTTAGGGAAGAATTCTTTTCATTGGGCTTATATTTCTCCCCACGTTTTAGTAACACTACCTCTTCTTTTATCTCACCCGATTCGGATGCCTTGTCCGAATTTAATGAGACAGAGCTAGGAACAGAAATCTCAACATTAGAAATTGGCTTACTCGTTTCGCTCTTAATAACTTCAGGTTCTTTAGTAGAAATTTTGATATGAACTGTCTGACTAATCTCAAAATTCGCATATTGCTGATTACTAGGATTATAAGTATAGTTATTGTTATACGGTGGTGGAACTTCAGAAAATCCAATTCCACTTTTGTTAACTGGGGAACGTTGAACACTTATGATGTAATCTAGCATTGCTGAATAATTTCTAAATTGTTCAATTTTTCTGTTTAGTTTCACCACTTTTACCTGGTAATCAGCTATCTGTTTATCTTTTTCAGCAATTAGTTTGGTTTTTTCTTCTAACACTTCATAACTAAGATCAATTACTTGTATTTTTTCAGCTAGACTTGCTTTAAGACTTCTGATATCCTTTTCACTAGCTTTTATTTTTACCAAGTAACTGTTTTCTCTAGTTTTAGTATAGTGATGATCTTCTTTTAACGTTTTAAATTGTGTGTCCAAACTAACAAACTGATCAGTTAGTGTTTTCAATTGTTCAGACAGATTTTCACATTGTATACAATGAAGTTCAGAACTTACCTCAGAGAGCTGATCGTTCACTTCTGCCATATATGCTTGATTTTCTCCCGTCTCCCTCTCGCTTCATCCAGTTTCGACGTTTACCAAATTAGCCTGTTCGAACACTTCCTCAACTTGTATATTCCAATTGTATCCACCATTCTGTCTAGATACCATAGCCCTATTCTTACTACGTTCCCCATTATGTTGTGCAGGCCTGTTCTGACTTCGTTCAACTCTCTCATTTGTACATTCCTTAGCAAAGTGACCATTTTGTTGACAGTTGTAACACCGAACCTTTGATTTATCAAACCCTGGTCTTTCTCCAACGAACTTTCTACCCGTTTTCTTCATGAATCTCTTGACCCTTCTTACTATCATAGCCATCTGCCACTGCAGGTCCATCTCTTCCAAATCATCGTCATCGATCTGATCATAGTCTTCATCCAAAGTTGCAGGGTCGACTATTTTACCTTTGATGTAGTTCTCATAAGATGCAATGAAGGATGCATAGAGAGCACACTGCTGTTCAGCTGATTTAACACTCATGGACATCTGTGAGTAGTTGTAGCTTGGAGCTTTTGACGAGAAATTTCCAGTTGTGGCTTGAGGTTTTGAAGATTACTACCTCCAGCTACGAAACATACGTCGCCATCCATGTTGAGAATCACATGACCATCACGAGTTGAGTTTGAGTTTGATTCGCCCTTTGAGTAGTAGGTAGAGGATTCTGATTTTGAACTTGAGCTTGGAGTGGCTTTCGCACCATACATTCCCGGATCCTGAACCTGATCAGTTGGTGTCTCCTTCCGAACCATGTTAAGTTCAAAATTTCGTAACTTATTGACCGCTGTTTCCATATCAATCTTGGCAAAGTCTTTATCCTCTCTCATCAGAACCGTGTACATTTCCCATTTTGGTGGAATAGCATCAAGAAGTTTCTCTACTATCTCTTCTTCCTTGTATTCAATTGAGTAATTACTAAGTTCGGTCATCAAGTGATAATATCTTGTGATGATATCATCAAGTGATTCATTTTTCAAATACTTGAATACAGAGAATTGGGTTTTGAGCAGCTTTGTCTTGGAAGCACGTATCCCCACATTACCATCATATCTATTTTCTAGTGCTTCCCATAGCTCTCTTGCAGTTTTGTACTTCTTGAAGGTATGAAGAATCTCTTGTGGAAGAGCCATTGTTATTGCTGCATGAGCTTTACTCTCTGCCTCATACATTTTCTTTTCCTCCTCTTCCATCTTATTGTACTTCTTAATTTGTTCACGACCTTCAAACAAGGATGTTGGTGGAATGTATCCGCCTTGAATGCAAACCCACATCTTAGCATCTTGATACTTCACATACTGTTCAAACCGATCTTTCCATGCAACGAAATCGGTACCCTTAAGCATTTTTGGAGCTTTGGTTGCTGAACCGGCTTCAACCTCCATTTTTACCAGTTCTGTAATGTTTATTGAAGTCATAGTTGAAAGAAATACTACTCGAAATACAAAGAAAGTATTTTTTTTTTATTTTGAACAGTGATCAGATGGCGAAGTTGTGCTTAACTTCTCTTGAGCTTAACTTCGCTTGTGCTTACTTAACTTCGCTGCTTCCTAACTTCGCTTATACTCAACTTCGCTTGACCTTAACTTTTCTTGCACTTATAAGTTCGCTTAAACCCTACGTAAGACGACAGAAACTTCGCCTGATGAACACAAGTTTTTGCAGGTTTTAATTGGACGTATTACGAGGTATGCGAAGGTGTATTGGGTTATATTTGATGGTGGGAGATGGGCAAGACACAAAAACTAGGTATTTCAACGTAAAATCGTTGCGCGAAAAGTCGAACGGAACAATCTTTACACTCGTGTGATAATCCCGAACCACACAATCACGAGCAAATGCTCTGATACCAATTGTAGGTTCCCAGCCGGATCTATACATGAGTATCTCCTAACACGAAGGTGCGGAATCCCCACGTAATACGATACGAGCGTAAGATATATAATACGTTGAACCGAAACACAAACACACGTGACAATACTAATAAACACGATTGTATTGAAACACTTCAACACGTGATCTCAACAATCACTAACACTTTCAGCAAAAACCTTTTTTTAACCAAAGCAAAAGTTAGGTTTATATAACCTCGATAACTTCGCCTAACATGCTAGGCGAAGTTGTCATAACTTCGCTTGTCACCAAGTTCGCCTACATCCCAGGCGAACTTGTGTAACACAATATCCAAAACCAAAACAAACAATCTAACACGATTACAGACACATACAAAACACGAGATACTAAACTACTGACATTATGCACCAACAAAAACTCCAATTAGAATGTCGTGTCTTTTGATCGTCCAGATAAGTTTGTCATGGAGATTCAAAAGGTTTTTTCTAATAAGTATGGTGATCATTCCGGATTTGTGTCGTGTGGATATGATATCGACAAAGATATGTAGTGGGTTAAGCGTAAGTCTGGGAACGTGGAATACTATAGAAAGATGAAAGATTTTGGGTCATGGACGAAAGTTGACTTAAGTGATTTGATACAAGCTCCTTTCCACAATCCAAATCATGAACCAAAGGGTACCAAGTTCTAGAACTTTCTAAGCAAACAGGTGGAGAAAGGATTTCCCGATATGCCCATTGTTAATTCCTTTGTCAAGAAAGCGAAGGGGATTCGTGCTCTTTACACTAACAAGCCGATGTTGAATGTTATGTGGCCTCCAACTAATAGAGTAAAGTCCATTCCGATCGCTAAGAGATTTCCTGACGGTGCTCTTGGTGAGATGTAGTTTTGGACTTATGATGGTGAGACTTCTACAGTGATTATACTACTAAGGAAGGGTCGATACCGTATTGTTGATCGACGATACCTTCTCATGTTTGAAGAAAAAGAAATCAAGACTCTTAGCGCCTTTCAAAGTATGGCTAAACCACTTTATGAGCCAACTGGTAAGGAGTATACAGGTATGGTGGGATCAATTATCCGCACAGGTTTATGGGCATGTGCTTACCGAGAGGCCGATGCTGAAGTGATGAATCATGAATGAAGATAAAGCTATAAACGAAGGGGGAGATTGTTGGGCTAGGCTTAATGGTTTAAACTTAATCTATTGGGCTTAGGTTTAGATATAATGTAACCTTGAAAACGTATGTTTTTGGTGGGCTTTTGTGTGGGCTTAGGCTATAGGTGTTTGGTGCAATATATATATATATATATATATACACACACACACATTGTAACTAGGTTATAAGGGTTGGCGATCATTAACAAAGTGTATGGTGTGTTAGTAGGCTACGTGGTTATCATTCCTATCATCTTGTAATCGTTTTTCAACGGTTAAGCACCCGACGTTAATATAACGTGTGATCTGAAGTCCATCGTGTGTTGATTTGTGCTTATTCTTGTTTGTCTTGAATCAATTCATTGTTAGTTTCCGCCTAACAACGAGTTTAATGATTTGACATTGAAAGATCCTTGATTTTGGACTTACATAAACACATCAGCTAGCTGATTTTCAAATGTAGCATGTATAATGGAAATCAAAGCTTTTTCATAGAAATATCTGATGAAGTGATGTCTGATCTTAGTGGGTTTGGTCTTTGAATGGTGAAGTGGATTTTTGATGATGTTCAAGGAAGCTTCACTATCCAATTTCAATGGTGTTTTATGTATATTATCCCGTAATCCAGCAATTGGTTCTGTAGACCAAGTGATTGAGTTGTGCAACTTGCAGCAACAATATTCTCCGCTTCAGTAGTTGAGTTTGAAACCGTAGTTTGCTTTTTGCTCTGCCAATTTGTCCCTCCCTTTTGAAAAACATTGTTTTATCAATATGTCGTCTTTTAAAGTGTTTCGAAATCAAAAATGAGGAAACTCTGTCATAATAGGCTCTTGGAGCTTGTTAAAGTCAATAGAGTACTTTTTTTTAAGGTGTACATATAGTCTGGATTGAAAACATCTTCAAACCATGGTAGTTATGTAACATATAGCTCTTCTTGAATGTCACCATAAAGAAAAGCTCATTTTGCATTAATTTGGTATACTTGAGGTTATGAGTGGTTTCATATGCAAGAAACAACCAAATTGCTTCAAGTCTTGTAATAGGTTCAAAGGTTTCTTCATACTCAATTCCTTCTTCTTGAAGATATCCTTGAACTACCAATCATACCTTGTTTTGTTTTTTTTATCACAATTCCTCTTTCATCAGTATTTTTCCTGAATACCCATTTTGTGTCAATAGGTGTTACTCCTTCTGGTCTTGGTCATAACTCCCGAACATGCATCTTCATGAAATGCATGAGTTACTCTTGCATGGATTCAACCCAACTATTTTCTCTTAAAGCAATTTGATGCTTAGTTGCTTCTAGTTGAGATAAAAAATCAGCAAAGAAGCAGACATTAGCTTATGGAATTCTAGTGAGAACACCATGTTGTATGTCACCAATTATATGTTCCTATGGATGGGATGGATGAAACACATAAGGAATGATATCCCTTATTAAGTTTGTTAAAGTGGTTGGTCAAACTGTTGATGATGTACCAGTTGTTAAAGGTGGGGGCATTGGGGGTAAGCAATTGTTTTTGGAAATGAATAATGAACTTTCAAAGGTGGGGTGAGGAATTTCATTTTAAAAAGTAGTTGTTTAAACATCAGTAGTTACACAAACTTGAATTCCTTGATGATAAGTAGTTTGAATGAAAGTTCTTTTGTTCTCCATACTTGAATCTTCAAGGAAGTATTGCCCTTTTGATTGAATACATGTATCAGCAGATTCATCAGTCTATGGCTCATAGCTTAAAATATCAAGATTATACAAATTAAAAGGATCATTAGGAATTTTGAAATCATATATTTCATTAAATTTGACATATAATGTTTCATTTATAGCTTTTGTTCTAGAACTAAGAACTCTATAAGCTTTAAAGTTGAGGAATAGCCTTGAAAATAACCACAATCTACCTTGGTTGCAAATTTTGAAACTGAATCTTTCATATTTATAACAAAGCATGGGCAACCAAAGACTTTGAAAATTAAATTAGTGGTTTAATTTTTTACGAAATTTCATAGGTGTTCTCTGATGTCTTTGATTTATTAAAATCCTAATTTTAACATAGCTTGCAGTGTTAACTCCTTCAGCCCAAAAATATAAAGGCAACCCTGAATCAGCAAGCACGTATCTAGCAGCTTCATTGACTGTCTTGTTTTTCCTTTCTACTACTCCATTTTGCTAAGGTTGCCTTGGAATGATGAATTGTCTAATGATGCCTTTGGAGATACAACAAGTATCTACACTTCATTCTTGAACTCATTTCCATTTTCACTCCTTAGGATTTTGATCGGTAGATTAAATTGTTTCTCCACTTGTATAACGAAGTTCTTGATCTTTTCAGCTGTTTCATCTGCAATCACAAGACAATACATTTTTTCCAAGACTCGGTATTCTAAGTGGTCCAAAAAGGACCATGTGTAAGATATTAAAATAATAAGTTTTGGATTCTTATATAGATTTGTATGACATACTGTGTTGTTTACCTTTCAAACATGCAACACAGTTTTTATTACATACATATTCTTTGATAGGTAGACCTCTAACCAGTTTTTTCTTGGTTAGAGAGTTAAAAAATGTTCAAATTAACATGTCACAATCTCTTGTGCGATAAGTTTGTTTCCTTGGTTGATTCTCTACTAAGAAAACATGTTGCAATAGGAATGTTTTAATCCCTAAGCATGAACATTGCCACTCCTGTTTGTAGCTAACAAAGTGTTCTCTACAATCATTTTTTCAATTTGTTTTGCATAGTTAGAGTTGGAAATTTTGCATGTTTGCTTAGTAAAGAATGTACCATACCCTTTATCACACATTTGTGACACACTTAATAAAATCAATTTCAAATGATACATTTTCTTTTTCATTGTTCTAAAGTATACAACTTCTTCTTCATGCTTCTTGAATTTTGAAAGAAGAGATTTGTTTCTTGTCATGTGCTAGAACCTCCGCTCTCCACATACCATAAACTTTTCATGCATGTGAAAGCTCTCTTAAGATATAAAGGAAATTAGTTAAAACCAAGTCCCATTGGTTTTGGGTTGCTCATTAGTAGAAGTTAAATCAATTTTCTGTTGAAAATTTGTAACAAAATTCATTTACTGCTTTTAATTTTCTGTCAGCATCTTACTTTCCGCACTTTGTGAAATTGCTGATGAATTGTAACAACCTACTTTTATGAATAAATAATAAATAATAACTAATAAAAGACAGTTATTTAAAGTAGATGGCATATGAATATTTGAAGTTATTATGATTTGCGATGTTTAAATTTTAGACTTATGTAACGAGTGATTGATTTTTTATTTATTCCGCTAAAATTTTAAATCGCAGATATTTAGACTTTGTTTATGAGTAAATCCAACACCCAATGTAGGGCACCGGGATCGTGGCCTTACATGAATTGTTTGAAATATCAATTTTATGTGGTAAGATCCTTGTTGGTGGATCATCTATTACTAGGATAATTCTTGAACTTGGAATGTTCTTTAAACTAAAGTAGCAAGTGTTTAAACACTTTCAAATTGAACTTTCTTTTTGGGTGTAGAACTTTTAGTTTAATGAAAACATTTGGATTTAGAAATTTAAGATTCTCATAATTTACAATTTGGAATGTTCTTTAAACCAAAGTAGCAGGTTTTTCAACACTTTCAGATTGAACTTTCTTTTAATTTTTGTGTGATGTACAACTTTCAAAAATTTACCATTATCTGTTAAACGATTATTTTTCTTACATGCATCACATGGATTTAGAAACTAAGGTTTCTTTTGACCACTTTAAAATTTCTTTTTCTTGGTCACACCCAATCTTTCAACAACTCTTGTACCTAGTGACTTGTATCCAGGTACTAAAGTATGATGAAGTTCAGCTTGCTTAACCTTTGAAATATTACCCTAAACATGAGAAAAAACTGATCTAGGATCAAATGTTATTGCAGTTTCAAATAGTCTATTTGATTCTTCTCTTTGATACTAATGTTTTGGGAACATCAGTTGTTTGAGAAGAAGCGACTGTTATGAAGTTTACATTAGTTGTTTTAATTGAATTATAAGTTGTTTTTGAAACTTTAGATGGATTGTGGTTAACATTTGTCTTTTGACCATCCAAAGTTGTGATAGTAATCTCTTTAACTTCATTGAGTGAATAAGTTGTTTGATGCCAATTCCCAATTTCATCTTGAAATAAGAATTTGGTTGAATCATTCAAGTTTTAAGAAACTTTTGAAGAGCTTTAGTCAACAATTGATATTTTATCACTCAATTCAGTAAGTGAAGTTGGTTTGAACCCTTGTGATGCATTAGTTGTTTGATATCATTTTCCCATCTCATCTTGATCGGCAAGCTTTGTGGAACAACATTTGGTAAAACAACTTATGAAACTTATTTTTAAAATATTTCTTATTCCTCAAGTGCATCGCCACAATCATAAGGGGTAATAGGAGTATTATTTTGAGGTGGCTTAGTGTGATTATATCAAATACCAAATTTTACAATACTGCCAGATTGCTTACTCAACAACATTTGAAATCCTTTACTAGATTCATTCCATTTACCACAGTTTATTTGAGTTTGTTCTAATGTTTTGTTGCATTCATTGTGCCTTTTCAGCAAACCCCCTAAGAACTAGAGTTATTCAACAACCAATTGTAAAACTCCATAATAAAACATGTTTCAATTTAAAATCTCCTTTTCTTTTTTATTTAATTTAACTCTTAAGACATCTTTAGATTTTAAAACTGTTGATTCAAGTCCAGCAATTTGCTTTTTCAGTTTTAGCTTGCTAGTTTGATATTTGCAACTTCAACGAGGCAGTCATTAGAACGTAACTTTTGACAAATCTCAGGTGTTACCTCATCAACAGCGATTTGGAGTGCCTTTTCATGAGTTGTTTGTTTATCTGCTGAAGCATCACTTGTCATCAGCACTTGAATGCTTTCAGTGTTAAAATCATTTACATCTCCTTTTCTTCACTTGATTAAACATCAATAACCACAAGAGCCAGATCTTTTGTACTCATCTCTTTAGTAAGACTACTCTAGTTAACAAATTCCTGTGTGAAGAAACTTGTTTTCGTGTTGTCATGACTAGAAGAAGATGATCCAGGTGTGGCAACTCTAGAAGGCTGAACTTGTGTGTTGATGGGTGGAATAAAAGAAGGTTGCACAAACTGCATTTGCTGCGTAGGTTGAGTTATGGATGCAAAATGATACTGATATTGAGGGCCAGTATTAGGCATTGTTGAGGTTTGAGCAAAGTGTGTTGTGGAATGGTTATTGAATGTTTGTTGCTGTGAATGAGGATGAAGAGATGAACTTTGATAGGTTATTATGGGCTGGACATGATTGTGACTAGCCTATATCTGAGTTCTGCATTCCCGTTCAAAGTTTCCTAGTCTGTCACACTTATAACATGTCATTTTTGCCTTGTCATAACCTATTTTTGTTTTATTATTAATTCCAGGAAATTTCCTTCATGTCCTCTTTTAGAACTCTTTTGTTCTGACTGTCAATAGTGCCAAAGAATTCAGAATTTCATTTCTTCCAAATCAATTGAATATATGAGTTGCAAATCTTCCATAATAAAGGATAAATTGTCACACACATGCGAAAATTTTCTTTAGAAACAAATGCTTGATTTCTATTGTTGAGCCAACCCCAATTGTTTCGTCTATGTGTTAGTCATAACCTTGGTCTTCGGAAGTGTTCATCGATCGGGTGGATCTATATGCTCCGGGGTGGTGAGACGAGGTGTAGCGCAGCCTGGTTAGCACATATGTTTTGGGTACAGAAGGCCATAGGTTCGAATCCTATCACCTTGATTTGAGGCATTCCGTCAGCAAATACTCAAATATGAACATCCATCAACCGTTACCACTTCCTCTTAATCGTGACTCGTACATTTGGACACATTGATTCTCTTGACATAGTAGTGTTGACCTGATGGTAAAATCATCAACTGATTTGCCCATTGTGATCAACTTCTTCTTTTGACTTATCTCTCTTTCAAAAATAAGTAGCATACCATGGAGTGTAGTCAGACTTATATCTTGAAAATTTGGTAAAGTTTTTAGTATGATAGCATGAATGTCCCAATTTTATGGAAGTGATCTCAGAAATCGGTTGTTAAGGGCGGAGTTTGTAAAGGTAACACCAAGCATTGTTAATTCACTATTTAGAGTTGTGAATCGTTCATATTGTTTAGTTAAACTCTCTCATCTTAAATGAAAAAAATGCTTCATACGACTGCTGCCTGAGAATGACTTGTGATGAATTAATCCATCGTAAATTTCATTTGAAATTTCCATGGCAACTATAGCATGTGCTTTGGCATCCAATTCAAATTTTTGTAGAATTTCATTAGAATAATCCTTAGGGTCCTTATTAATCATTTTTTTTCGCATCTAATGGATTAACAGTTCATGGACATGAGGTCCATGACCGACAAATCTCCAACAACTTTAGTTATGATTGCATAGATGGTTAAGCATATATTGTGACCTCGAACCAACATGAATGGTTTGGTGGTTGAATCGGTATTGTGAGGATCCTGTACAATCGGCATGATTCTCAATTCAAATTAAGAGATCCTTGCTCTGATACCAATTGTTGGGATCGTTGAATCACAATATCTAAGCTACTTAAACACAAACACAACAATGTAACAGTAAATAGCTGATCTAATCATTTGAAATGATTAGTATTAGCAAATTAACAAATTTAATTGATGGAATTCATTCGAGTTAAACAATAATTATCATATGGAAGAATAATTATAAATAATTACAATATGCTGCTCCCCCTCAACATTAGCTCATCATTCACATTGATTTTCTAGTACGATAATACATCGATCAAGTGAGTATTGTGATGTGTAAAAGTACTAGTGAAAAATATACTCTCTTCCTCATTATATACTAGTGATAAACTTCTGACGAGAAAAATGTGAAAGTGACATCTAACAAAAACGGTTACAAACTATTGATAAATAAATTACAAACAATTAACTAAAAGAGAATCATATGCTAATTACTAATATTTTCTAAAGAACTGATGTTTGACCCATAAGTTGTTTGACTTCAGTTTTTTTTATCATCATTTGATAAAGTAGCTGTTATATCTTCAGTTATTTCATTTCAGCAGTTTTGTCGTGTCAGTTGTTTCGAGCAACAGTTTGCCAAAATTTCATAATGGAGAACAAATAATGTTTGGTATTTTATCATCAGTTCTTTGCCGAGTTCAACATTATCAAAACCCTATAGATACCCTACGAGTTTAGGGCCGGTATACCAACAAGATATTTTTACAAAATTAACGGGTATTCTTAACATGCGGGTATACCCCATACCATACATGTTATTACGTGATAAATACCCCGAATAGTTTGGGTATGGATTTGGAAATATCTAAACCTGTCCAAGACCCAACAAATTGCCATATCATATCATATATCTCATCTCATCTCATCTCATCTCATCTCATCTCATCTCATATCATATCATATCATATCATATCATATCATATCATATCATATCATATCATGTCATATCATGCCATATTATATAATTTCATGTCACGTCACGTCAAGTCAAGTCAGGTCAGGTCACATCATCTCATGTCATGTCATATATCATATCATATCATGTCATATTATGTCATTTCATGTCACGTCACGTCACATCATGTCATGTCGTGTCATGTCACATCATGTCATATATCATATCATGTCATATCATATCATATCATATCATATCATATAATGTTATACCATATCATACATACTATGATATGATACCATAGAAAAGTTGGTAACTAGTGGGATTCTCCCTTTGGGATATATTTATTGCTCAAACCAAAATATTCTATTTATAAATTCACAAAGACTGATACCATATTCATCTCACCAAGGTACATCGAAAAAAATGAGATCTCTCTCTACTTTCTTTGTTATATTCTCACTTATTTTGGTAAAAAAATCTTATTTATCTTAGTGTACATGTTGAAAGGAATATATTAATATATTTATGTAACTGATCTTATTTCATTGTATATTTTATGTTTATGATGATTAGATTGCAAATCTTTCTTCTTCAAGAATTGAACCCAAGGAGTATTGGAGAAGTGTTATGAAAGATGAGCCTATGCCAAAGACGATTCAAGATGCCTTAAGCCAATATTAAATTGGATCAAATACCGCAGATACGCGAAACAAACAATTTGCTAGAGGCTTTGATTCACAACCAAATATCAACATGTTCACAAGAGACTTTAAGCCAACAAATTATAAACCATACAACAAACCTTCTAAGAACTAGAGTTATTTAACCACCAGTTGTAAAACTCCATAATAAATTCGAATAAACTCTTCGTTATAAAAAGTATCTTTAATAAAAGCGTATAAATTTTGGTTATGTTTTCATAAATCATATGTGTGAATTGAAGCTTAAACACATTATATCAAGTTTTACCGGTAGATTGTTTTAATTGGATGTTCTATTGTGAAATTAATGATACAGTTAATGCACACACACACATACAGAGAAGTTAATTTTTGAAAGGACTACAATATTGCGATAACAACATAACAACGTAAATCTTAGATATTTTTATCAACAAATTAATATTTCTTTTAAGACTTTTACTTCATACTTCACACCCGGCCATAGGATAGAAACACCGGGGCACTATGTGATTAAAAATCATGGAACATGGTATAAATGTAATCTTTTATTCAAATAAGACTAATTGTTCAAACAAAACATACTTTGGAATAAACATAACATAAAAGTCTGGTGTAATGGTCTTCTAGCTAATGCCTTATTCTCTTATCCAATATGTGATAGCAATCTTATCTATTTTAATTTCCATTACCCAAAAAGAATACGTGAGGGTCAACTGTAAAATCAGGCCTCTAGATCAAAATCGATCTAGAAACAAAATCCAACATGACATTCGTCTACAAACCAGAGACAAAGTCAATCATTTACGTTAGTAAGTCGTTGCCTAAATCTTCGGTGTCCGAATCACCCTAAGCTTCATGTTCGATCTTAGAGAACAAGGAAGAAATGTTATGGAAACCCGTAACATGCCTTGATGAATCAGGTCTACCCATCACTACTATGGACTAGGTACCAAATACTAATTAATCTCACACATCGTGCGTGAACAACTATGGAGGTATATCATCAGACCTTGGTATGATGATAGTGGCTGTTTCAGGCACATGACATGAAACATCTATCAACAGCACGACATTCAAATATTTAATGGAGGGTATGCTTCCTTTGCAAGAGGAGAAAAAGGAAAAATCACACCGAATGGTACTATAAGTAATGGTGTTCTTAAGTTCGAAAATGTCAATTTTGTTCTAGAGTTGAAACACAGTCTGCTTAGTTTCTCGCAAATCTGTGACAAGGGTTTTTCAACTCATTTTACAAAAAAAGAGTGTCTGATTTTAAAACATGGTATCATCATACCAGAAGATTGGGTTCTTGTTCAATCACAAAGAAAAGGTAATGCATATGTGATCTTCATGAATAAAAATGTTTCGGAAGAAATCACGTGTATAGTTTCAAAAGTGTCGGAACATAATGCCATGCTTTGGCATCGTCGTCTTGGTCATGTTAATGTTAGTACTCTAATCCATCTTGCTAAAAACAACATTGTCTGTGGTTTGCCAGTTAAAGATTTTGTAACAATTGAGAAATGTGTAGCATGTGCCCTAGGTAAACATCACCTTAAATCTCACAAGCCGAAACTGGTCAACACCATCTCCTTAGTTTTTCAATTGCTTCATATGAATTTGTTTGGTCCTATTCATGTATTGAGTCTCTCTCGCGTTTCATATTGTCTGGTTATATCTGATGACTACTCACGTTTAACTTGGGTATTTTTCTTGTCAAATAATAGTGAAACTGCAGAATTGATAAAGCGCTTTGTGGTGCTAACGGAGAATCAACTCAATTTGAAGCTAAAAGGAATTCTATGTGACAACGGCACGTTGTTCAAAAACTCAACACTAAATCACTTTTGTGCTGGGAAAGGAGTGCTCAGACAATACTGCTTAGCTCGTACACCACAACAAAATGGTGTAGCTGTGAGAAAGAACAAAACCTTAATTGAAGCCGTAAGGACCATCTTGTGCGACACGAAGCTACCTCTGTTCTTCTTGGCTGAAGCGGTCAATATATCGTGCTATGTTCAAAATCGGGTGCTGACCAACAAAGCACATACGAAGACTCCTTTGAGATTTTCTATGTTCACAAGCCCACTGTAGCACACTTCCGTGCTTTTGGATGTCCATGCACACTGCTGAATTTATAATCAACTACAAAATTTGGAGCAAAGGCTGATGATTGCTATTTCGTTGGTTATGTTGGTCGAACTGCCTACAGAGTATACAACAAGGCAACGGAGCAGATTGTGGAATATTATGATGTGTGCTTGCTAGAGAAGAATGAAACCGATGATCGTGTCGGTCCTGGTTGGTTATTCATTTATAATGAACTGTTTAAGCCGTTCAATGTGTTTCCAGTTGTTGATGCAGGAAACTCAGGTTCATGGATTTCAGATGCTGTTGATGAAGAAGAAGACATCTCTATTGGTTTTCAAAAGTCTTCGATGCTGGGTATAGGTCCATCGGAATTGTCTGATACTATTAAGCCTTCTTCTTTAAGTCTACATGAACATTTGACTGAGATTAATTCTCCACAAAAGTCTCTTGAAGAATGTGAATTGCATACAGTTGAGATACATGCGGCTAATGTTTCTCCATGCAGAGGGGGAGAGTACCATTTCTTGATGTTGGCAGCACTTTAATTCAATATGTCATACCAAACGAATGCATTGCTGATACCTCGTACTCGCTCCGTACCTTGGCATCTTGATGGAGAAACCTGCTCTCTAAACTCCTTGAAGATATACAAATTTACCGACTACTAGTTCTTTTCCCGATCATTATGGTTCCAATAAATATTCAACAGGATCATCCAATCGAGAATGTTATAGGTCCCCTTAAACATGTTGAGGGTTTAGAATACATCGAAGTGTACGCTCCAGTGGATCGTCTTGAGGCCATTCGAATTTTCTTGGAATATGCTTCCTACATGGGTTTTACAGTTTATCAGATGGATGTCAATACAACATTTTTGTGTGAAGAGGTTAAGGAGGAGATATACGTGGACCAGCCACCGGTTTTTACTGATTCGAAGCATCCTACTCATGTCTATAAGTTGGACAAATCTCTTTATCTTCTACATCAAGATCCTCATGTATGGTATGCTACTTTGATGACTCATCTATTAGAACATGGGTATAATTGAGGGACCATCGATCAGACATTGTTCCTCAAGACTGTTGGTAAAGATCTGATCTTGGTTAAGATTTATGTCAATGACATCCTTTTTGGTTCCACCAACAATGCTCTGTGTTATAAATTTGAGGAGGCAATGCAGAAAAGGTTTAAGATGAGTTCATTAGGGGAGATGACGACATTTCTGGGGCTACATGTTCATCATAGTTCGACATGTTTTTTGTTACAGCAAGGGAAATATGTCAAGGACATGTTGGCGAAGTTCGATTTCCATGATTCTAAGTGTGCGGCGATTAGAAAGGCCTCTTCTTTCATCTGATCCTGAAGGGAAATCCGCAGATCAAACGTACTATCGATCAATGATCGGATTCCTGATGTATCTCACTTCCAGTCGCCCCGACATCATGTTTGCAGTCTGTCAATGCACGCGTTTCCAGGCTAATTCGAAACTTTCTCATTTAACTGCTGTTAAATGTATTTTTAGATATCTGAAACTCAGATTCTGATTTCTATGCTTTTGCTAACAGGAATTATGGATGTGATGATATTGATAGAAATCTAAGTCTGCTGGATGTCAATTCTTGGGTGATCGACTCATTTCATGGCAATGCAAGAAACAACAAACAGTGTCCACATCTACTGTTGAGGTTGAGTACGTTGTTGCTTCTGCCTGCTGCTCACAGCTTATCTGGATGCAACACAAATTTCTAGATTATGGTTTGGAATATCTTGACAACCTATCTTTTGTGATAATGATGATGCTATTGCTATTTTTAAAAATCCGATTCATTATTCTAAAACAAAGCACATTGACATAAAAATTCATTTCATTCGTGAATGTTACGATCGGAAATTGATTCATCTTGAACAGTTCACACTAATAATAATGTGGCGTATTTATTATACAAAACTGGTCGGAACAGCCAGATTTAATGTGCTTGCAGGGTTCCTTAAAATTCTACGTTTCGACGATTGAGTCTTTTGGGTTAAATTTGTACATTAACGTTTTTCTTTTTCGTTAAAATTTTTGCACAAATTTAGGGGAAGAAATTCAAAAATACAATATGAGTGTGCGTGTGCTACAAAATTCAAAAATACAAAAAGATGTGCCTGTGTTATAAAAAAAATTCAAAAAGAGTGTGCGTGTGTCTTTTATTAAAATATTTTCCTTTTGGTTTTTCTAATTGAGAAGTGATATGATTATTCAGTTACAAGCTTTATAGAGCTTAAAATGTTTTCAAATAAAAATTTGACCCAACCTTTGGAAAATGATAGGTAAATTGATTTTGTATGCCTAACATGTGAAGTTATTAGGCTAAAAAGGCTTTTGAATTGTTATTGATTTGTATGGTAGCTTTCCATGGTACGTAAATGTCTGAAGTGATATAAATAAAATCTGTTAAACTTACTGTGGAGAGTCATTTTGAAGATTAATGCATTTCTTCAGATAAATCTCTCCGAATGATAGGCAGAAAATCAATTACCCAATCATACACGAGCCCGTTAGTGTCTTCATCACCAAAAAATTTTTGTTCTTTAGTTTTCGTTAAAAAAATATAAATAAAAAAAATTGATTATTATATAATATTGAAAATTTGTTTCAAAGTTTAAAGGGTCAAACTACAACTACAAGGGTGGGGCATTCCGGACTGCATGTAAGTCCAACGTTCAACCTGAATGTAAGGCTTGTAATTCCGGACTACATGTAAGTCCAACGTTCAACCTTGAAGCTTATTTTTTTTTGTATATTCAAAGTCAAAAACATTTTGATCAAGCAATAGGGGGGTGGAGTCAAATTGGGGTGATCTGGAGAAACCTAAACTTTGATAAGAGATAAGAGGCATCATAGGTCGATAAGTGATATCCATTTAAGATTTATGCCTAATGGAACCTAATGCTAAGTATCTAAATCCCTGCTATCAACCTGTTCTCTAGGTCATAATAACGCTGGATGAATCATTCTGAAAGAATCTTAGTCAATATGATTCCATGTTAGGATCTTTTTATAAAAGTTTGCGCATATGACAAAACTAAAATTTGATCATGCAATATGTTAGAACTACTGAAAGCCGGATGGTAAATATTTTTCATTTTGGTTTTATGTTTATTTTATTTTTAATTTTTCCACTTTTATTTTACTTTACGTCTTTAATTTTACCTCATGTTTACTCTTGTCGAAACAAATGTGTTAAGGAATCCTTTTTATTAAACATGAATCAGGCTTGGTGTTTTAATTTGTATTCTTGGCCCATAGGGCCTGGTGTGTTTAAGTGTGATTTCGGACCATAAGGCCTGGACCAGTGGAATATGAGGATCCATTTGTTCCCGGCCCATATCTCAAAAAACTGGTTGAAGTTTAAAAGGCATTAAGATCTTGTGTTAGTATTATTCATCAAAACTCAATCTGCAATATTACTCTCTCTTCGAAATATCAAAATTCATACTTGCCATTATATTCATCATCTTCGCTTCGACTAATCGTTATAGGTAAATGAACTCACTTTCAGGATCTGATCTCGGGCCACTGTTAAACATCTTCGGACCTTACTGGATGTTTTGGTTTAAATGGATTATTTGGATTGTGATATCTATTTGTGAAATATGATTGTGACAATCGTCAATTTCAGGTTAACTCCATTAACTCAACTCCGTCAATTCAAACTTAAAGATCACTGAATCTATAACGCACACCTCATTACATTTAAACTAGGGTTTAAATGACGCTTAACACTTACTACATGTGTAGTCTTTCGGGAATTGCACCGAAACGCAAACGAGTTGACGCAAACGATTGGTGAATAAACGAAAAACGTCAAAACAATAATTATGTGATAATTATGTGTTAAACTTATGTGTTATGTGATAACATTGTTATAAACGTTAACTCAATGTGCTAGAACTAGTTAATTAAGCTAGAAAAGTAACATTTGGAAGTTGAGGGACTAAAGTGCAACATGTTATTATTATTAATAACAATAAACCCTAACTCTCTCTTCTCCCTTTTACTCTACCCGAAGGCAGCCCTCCCCCTCCCCTCTCTCGCGATCGGCAGCCTCACACACACACATATACACAAGATCTTTCAAGTTTGATCGAAGATTAAGGTGCTAGGAAGGTATAAACAACTATCCTATGCATTCTTCTTGCTTAATTTCGATTTTTAATGGGTTAATTGTGAACCCTAGGTTCCGAAAATTTTCATATATGGTGCTCATATGATTTGTTTGATTAGATGATGTATTGATTGTGATTTGATAACTAGAACTGATGTTATCACATGTTAATTGTTTGTGTCTTTGATTTGAGTTCAAGCAAAAACCCTAATCATGTATGTAATGTGTAATTGATGTGCATGGATAGTGATTATGGAGTCTAGAGTGTTATATGAACGGATTATAGTCTATAGATGGTTAATATGTTGAGTTTTGTTGCAAACAGTTTCTGGACAGATTGTGTTGTTGATGTTCAGTTGACTGTAACGGGGTGTAAATGTGAAAATTGGTTGAGATTATTGATACTACAGTAAACTATGTTGAGTCTAGTTTCTAAAGAATATAAATTAGCAAATTTTGAACGTGTAAAAGTTAACTTTTATGATTTTACAAAAACGTTGTGCAAAGCTGAGTTGTTAGACCTGCTGTTAGGTTATTTTGTAAATATTATATCTCATGAACTACAAGGCCAAATGGGTTGGTTCCACTTCTGAAAGTTAACTTGTTGAGTTAAGAACCAAACCCCATTGGTCTTGCATTTGTTGGATTTTTCATTTAATGGGAATTTCAAATAACATTCTGTTGCGCATGAATTTGACTGTTATGAGCTTGCTGTAATGTTTTGATCATTATGAGAAATTTGTGTGGAATAAAAATAAAATAAAATATGTTCTGGAAACCTAACACATGCATGCTTTTGTGATGATTTTTGGTAAATTAATTGAGATGCTATGATTGGTGGATTAGTACAATCTTTCAAGTAGAATTTCTGTCTCGGTGAAACTAGCTGCTGAATTTTGTGAAAATGCATGAAACATGATAATTGCTAGTTAATTGTTATGATTTGACCAAATTGCCCCTGTGGGGAATACTTGCTAAATAGTTGTCGCGTTTTGACCAAATTGCCCTTGCGGGGAATAATTGCTAGTTAATTGTTATGTGTGACCAAATTGCCCTTACGGGGAGTAATTGCTAGTGATGTACATTATGAATACATGACACGTAAATAATTGCTCACACATGTAACGTATCACAAATACACTTGTTAAAGTCACACACGATTCACAAACGAAACACGAAACATGTTGTGTGAATAGGTATTATGTGCCGAGTCTAGAGACTCGATAATAGTTCCGACACTTAGAAAATCTTCTTGTTGTTTTAGAACGCTAGAGAGAGTTTTTCTAGGACGCGCATCTTGGTGAATTATTTTGGGAATACTTCGCAAACAGTGAGTTCACTTACCCCTTTTAAACTGTTTTCAAACGCTTTTCACTTGGGGGAGATAACATACTCCGAAAACGCATTTAAGATTTTGTTAATATAGATTATATATCACTTGTAAAGACTAAGTGGCAAACGCAATAACTAAAGTCCTTCATTCACATCGAACCGTTTAATATTGGATAATAGCGAGCCATTGTTGAGTAGTACTACTGGGTTTGATAAACCCCACCCAACGCTAAACTCGACTGGAGGTCGAGTGGGTGTAATCTTGGCTAAACACATACCATGGTCAGGAATAGACCTAGTGGCAAGGAAAATGATAAACAGTCAGCTTCGGTGTCGAACACTTAGTAATACTTGTTTTATAGGCTAGCTACCTATAGATATATAATTGATTTAACACTATCTGGTAACGCAAAACGCTTAACGCAAAAGCTGAACGCAAAACGCTGAACGCAAAATGCTGAACGCAACGCTAAACGCTTTATTTTATATAAACTTGTGAACTCACCAACCTCGTGTTGACACTTTTAGTATGTTATTCTCAGGTAGCCGAGGCGGGCGCGCGGTATAGGATCATGCATTGTTTGAAACGCTTTTGTTTATGCAACCTGATTTTAAACTGTTATTATGGGGTTTTGAGTCGTCCTGCGTGACGCAACTTTTATCTCTTGGTTTTTACGCTTCCGCACTTACTTTCATTTAAAAGTTTTTATGGTTTGATTATAACTAATGATTCCGATCCTGTTAGTTCACACCCCCTGACGGTAAAACTCCGTTAGTGGATTTTGAGGGTGTGACAATGATTGTGTTGTGTTTTGGTCATATTACGAATTTTAAAGAGTTGATGGTTCTCTGTTATTGGTGGATTTGGTGAATTTGGGAAGACGACACGGGATTCAAGACGGATTTCAAATGGTTTCTTTACCCAATATAGTTGGAGATCTCGGGGCTTATGGGTTCTCGGGTGTGGTAGACCGTAAACTCTTGGTAAACTAGAGAACCCCTGAGATTGACAGATCTAAAGAGTTCTCGATCAAGTTTGACCGAGAACTCATGAGTTAACTGGGGTTCTCGGCTGTCAAGGCTATCTATTCAATAGAGAACGTATATGTTTGACCGAAAACAACTTATTTTGACAGATAACACCTTATTTTGACCGAAAACACTTATATTTGGACAGGAAACTCATTTAATCAGCTTAAGATTATTGTTATTTGAACTAAATTTCTAAAAGGGGTTTTATAGTTTCATTATTTCTTGTTTTGGTCCTTATAATATCATTATGTCATCAATCTTATAAGAAATCAAATATAAAAGATGAGTGATCCTAAACACCAGTTAATAAGTATCTAACTTGACTCGTTTACTGCTGTTATGATCGATCAAGCACCTCTCAAGCATGTTCATACTCACAGTATTGTTGGATTTATGATTGATCCTCCTCCAACTCACAAGGAATTAAAGTCTATGATTGTTGGATTGAACACATGCAGGATTTCTCACGCATTACGAGAAAATCCTGTTATTTTCAAAAAGATGGTGACAAATTTCTGGAACCATGCCATAATCAATCAAAGAGGTGCCAGGGGAGTAGTTATTATTGAGTCTACAATCCATAAGAGACCAGTGATTATCTCCAAAGCCATTATACTTGAAGTACTGATGTTTGGTGATCAACCTGATTACCCTACAAAATATTCAAGCGAGGCTGTGGCAGAGATCTTGCAACGTATGGGCTATGAAAGGGTATATCCTCCTACTATAAAAAAGTTATTTCATCCGTACTAGAGGTTTCTGATTAACACATTCTTCACGTGTCTCTCGGGAAGAAAGGGGGTTCCGATGAGATTAGTCACACTCAGATGTCAGCTGTTGTTGCTTTAATCATGGACTGGAATTACAGCTACTCGAAGTTTGTGTTTAATACTACTATTGACAACTATTAAATTAGAAATGTCATATTATTCGGAATCCTCTTGTTCATAAATACCATTATGCCCTTTTGAACTACATAGCTCTCTTTTCTTTGTTTTCCTTTTTGGACAATCCCTTTTCAAATGTTTTTCAGAATCGCATATGTAAACCTTTCTTTCACCTTTAGACTTTAATATTGAACCCTCTTTTGACTTGGGATTCCTCTGTTCTTTTCTTTCTCTCTCATACAGACCCACTACATCTTATCTCTTGTCCCCCTTGATGTTTTTGATGTATCCAGGGTTTCTAAAGATGATATTTGATTCTCATTATCTTGAGCTAAATCGATTTGTGGAACACTTGATCTGAAGGTTATGGGTCCGAACACCTTTGGTCTAATGTAGCAGTCAAGAAAAGGGGCCAAAGTGACTTATCACAGACTTCATCCACTGGTAAAATTCAGAATATTTGCTGAAATTGAAGCTTCTACTGTGGCTGTTGTTGCTAAGGAACACATTGTTAATGTTCAAAGGCCTTCCACTGCCTTTGAAACTATATCTGATGGTGAACCTGATAGTTCTCCATCTCAACCTTTGGAGACGGAACACCAAGAACAAGTGGAACAATTTGTACCTACAACCGAACATCTTGAAGCATTCAAGACTTTCAAAGATAAGCTACAGTCAACTGCGTTGAACCTCCTCAATCAGTTGCTGTGACAAATGATGATGATATTTAAGATGACCAGCCATCGATCTTATCCCAAGTAAACGTCATAAGAAAGATCTGAGACATGGTGTTCTAGCAAGTGATACTATGCCAACCGTTCAACCAACACCAACTGAGCCTGTTGTTGAGACTCAGTCTGTAAAAGGCCCATCTATTGAAGCCCAACACACTTGAGATCCAGATGATGATGACATACTACAAGAGTTTGACTTTGAAGTTCATATCCAGTCAACTACTAAACCCTTCTGATCATCTGATCCGATTTGTCATGGAAGCTCAAGTGCCACTGAAATGATTGCCCATACTCTCTGTATGCAAGACAAGTTCTTACAAGGCAATGGTAAAGGGATTACTTTAGAACCCGAACATGTTGATGTCCATGCTCTACAACGCAGGGTCTTCGAGCTTGAACAAGACTTTGTGGTTAAAGATGTCCGTGTTCAAGATCTTGAAGCCAACAATACCAACAAAGACTCCAAGATTCAAGAACTTCAAGCTAGCATGGGTGGTCTTACTGCTATGTACCTTGATTTACAACAAAAAACGCACTAAACGATTTTGAGATGAGTTTAATGGAGCGGATGATAGCAGTGATGAAACAGTTGATGGAGAGCAAGGTGCTCCTGATGTGTCTGATGTTGGTGGTTCCAGTTTAGGTCGTGCTTCAAATATTGACACTTCCGCGCAACTAGAGAAATACTTAACTGGTCCACCTTAGACCACTGAACAAGTAGAAGGGGACAAGAAAGAAGACATTGATCACGAAAAACTCCAATCAGAATGCCGTGTCTTTTGATCATCCAGATAAGTTTCTCATGAAGATTCAAAAGGTTTTTTCTAATAAGTATGGTGATCGTTCCGGAGTTGTGTCGTGCGGATATGATATCGACAAAGATATGTAGTGGGTTAAGCGTATGTCTGGGAACGTGGAATATTATAGAAAGATGAAAGATTTTGGGTCGTGGATGAAAGTTGACTTAAGTGATTTGATACAAGCTCCTTTCCACAATCCAAATCATGAACCAAAGGGTACCAAGTTCTGGAACTTTCTAAGCAAACAGGTGGAGAAAGGATTTCCCGATATGCCCATTGTTGATTCCTTTGTCAAGAAAGCGAAGGAGATTCGTGCTCCTTACACTAACAAGCCGATGTTGAATGTTATGTGGCCTCCAACTACTATAGTAAAGTCCATTCTGATCACTAAGAGATTTCCTGACGGTGCTCTTGATGAGATGTAGTTTTGTACTTATGATGGTGAGACTTCTACAGTGATTATACTATTAAGGAAGGGTCGATACCGTATTGTTGATAGGTGAGACTTTCTCATGTTTGAAGAAAAAGACATCAAGACTCTTAGTGGCTTTCAAAGTATGGCTAAACCACTTTATGAGCCAACTGCTAAGGAGTATACATGTATGGTGGGATCAATTATCCGCACAGGTTTATGGGCATGTGCTTACCGAGAGACCGATGCTGAAGTGATGAATCATGAATGAAAGATAAAGCTATAAACCAAGGGGGATATTGTTGGGCTAGGCTTAATGGTTTATACTTAATCTATTAGGCTTAGGTTTGGATATAATGTAACCTTGAAAACATATGTTTTTGGTTGGCTTTTGTGTGGTCTTAGGCTATAGGTGTTTGGTGCTATATACACACACACACACACACACACACACACACAGACACACACATTGTAACTAGGTTATAAGGGTTGGCGATCATTAACCAAGTGTATGGTGTGTTAGTAGACTATGTGGTTATCATTCCTATCACCTTGTAATCGTTTGTCAACGGTTAAGCACCCGACGTTAATATAACGTGTGATTTGAAGTCCATCGTGTGTTAATTTGTGCTTATTCTTGTTTGTCTTGAATAACTTCATAGTTAGTTTCTGCTGAACAACGAGTTTAATGATTTGACAAAGAAAGATCCTTGATTTGGGACTTACATAAACACATCAGCTAACTGATTTTCAAATGTAGCATGTATAATGGAAATTAAAGCTTTTTCATAGAAATATCTGATGAAGTGATGTCTGATCTTAGTGGGTTTCGTCTTTGAATGGTGAAGTGGATTTTTGATGATGTTCAAGGCAGCTTCACTATCCAATTTCAATGGTGTTTTATGTATATTATCCCGTAATCCAGCAATTGGTTCTGTAGACCAAGTGATTGAGTTGTGCAACTTGCAGCAACAATATTCTCCGCTTCAGTAGTTGAGTTTGAAACCGTAGTTTGCTTTTTGCTCTGCCAATTTGTCCCTCCGTTTTGAAAAACATTGTTTTATCAATTTGTCGTCTTTTAAAGTGATTCGAAATCAAAAATGAGGAAACTCTGTCATAATAGGCTCTTGGAGCTTGTTAAAGTCAATATAGTGTTTTTTTTTTAAGGTGTACATATAGTCTGGATTGAAAACATCTTCAAACCATGGTGGTTATGTAACATATACCTCTTCTTGAATGTCACCATAAAGAAAAGCTCATTTTGCATTAATTTCGTATACTTGAGGTTATGAGTGGTTTCATATGCAAGAAGCTTCAAGTCTTGCAATAGGTTCAAAGGTTTCTTCATACTCAATTCCTTCTTCTTGAAGATATCCTTGAACTACCAATCTTACCTTGTTTTGTTTTTTTTTATCACAATTCCTCTTTCATCAGTCTTTTTCCTGAATACCCATTTTGTGTCAATAGGTGTTACTCCTTCTGGTCTTGGTCATAACTCCCGAACATGCATCTTCATGAAATGCATGAGTTACTCTTGCATGGATTCAACCCAACTATTTTCTCTTAAAGCAATTTGATGCTTAGTTGCTTCTAGTTGAGATAAAAAATCAGCAAAGAAGTAGACATTAGCTTATGGAATTCTAGTGAGAACACCATGTTGTATGTCACCAATTATATGTTCCTATGGATGGGATGGATGAAACACATAAGGAATGATATCCCTTATTAAGTTTGTTAAAGTGGTTGGTCAAACTGTTGATGATGTACCAGTTGTTAAAGGTGGGGGCATTGGGGGTAAGCAATTGTTTTGGGAAATGAATAATGAACTTTCAAAGGTGGGGTGAGGAAGTTCATTTTAAAAAGCAGTTGTTTAAACATCAGTAGTTACACAAACTTGAATTACTTGATGATAAGTAGTTTGAATGAAAGTTCTTTTGTTCTCCATACATGAATCTTCAAGGAAGTATTGCTCTATTGATTGAATACCTGTATCAGCAGATTCATCAGTCTATGGCTCATAGCTTAAAATATCAAGATTATACAAATTAAAAGGATCATTAGGAATTTTGAAATCATACATTTCATTAAATTTGACATTTAATGTTTCTTTTATAGCTTTTTTTCTAGAACTAAGAACTCTATAAGCTTTAAAGTTGAGGAATAGCCTAGAAAATAACCACAATCTACCATGGTTGCAAATTTTAATATTGAATCTTTCATATTTATAACAAAGCATGGGCAACCAAAGACTTTGAAAATTAAATTAGTGGTTTAATTTTGTACAAAATTTCAAAGGTTGTTCTCTGATGTCTTTGATTTATTAAAATCCTAATTTGAACATAGCCTGCAGTGTTAACTCCTTCAGCCCAAAAATATAAAGGCAACCCTGAATCAGCAAGCATGGATCTAGCAGCTTCATTGATTGTCTTGTTTTTCCTTTCTACTACTCCATTTTGCTAAGGTTGCCTTCGAATGATGAATTGTCTAATGATACCTTTGGAGATACAACAAGTATCTACACTTCATTCTTGAACTCATTTCCATTGTCAGTCCTTAGGATTTTGATCGGTAGATAAAATTGATTCTCCATTTGTATAACGAAGTTCTTGATCTTTTCAGCTGTTTCATCCTTTGAGTGCAAGAAGAATGTCCTGGTGAACCTAGAGTATTCATCTGCAATCACAAGACAATACATTTTTTCCAAGACTCAGTATTCTAAGTGGTCCAAAAAGGACCATGTGTCAAATATTAAAATAAGAAGTTTTGGATTCTTATATATATTTGTATGACATACTGTGTTGTTTACCTTTCAAACATGCAACACAGTTTTTATCACATACATATTCTTTGATAGGTAGACCTCTAACCAGTTTTTTCTTGGTTAGAGAGTTAAAAAATGTTCAAATTAACATGTCCCAATCTCTTGTGCGATAAGTTTGTTTCCTTGGTTGATGCTCTACTAAGAAAACATGTTGCAATAGGAATGTTTTAATCCCTAAGCATGTCTACAGCATGAACATTGCCACTCCTGTTTGTAGCTAACAAAGTGTTCTCTACAATCATTTTTTCAATTTGTTTTGCATAGTTAGAGTTGGAAATTTTGCATGTTTGCTTAGTAAAGAATGTACCATACCCTTTATCACACATTTGTGACACACTTAATAAAATCAATTTCAAATGATACATTTTCTTTTTCATTGTTCTAAAGGATACAACTTCTTCTTCATGCTTCTTGAATTTTGAAAGAAGAGATTTGTTTCTTGTCATGTGCTAGAGCCTCTGCTCTCTATATACCATAAACTTTTCATGCATGTGAAAGCTCTCTTAAGATATAAAGGAAATTAGTTAAAACCAAGTTCCATTGGTTTTGGGTTGCTCATTAGTAGAAGTTAAATCAATTTTGTGCTGAAAATTTGTAACAAGATTCATTTACTTCTTTTAATTTTCGGTCAGCATCTTACTTTCCGCACTTTGTGAAATTGCCGATGAATTGTAACATCCTACTTTTATGAATAAATAATAAATAATAACTAATAAAAGACAGTTATTTAAAGTAGATGGCATATGAATATTTGAAGTTATTATGATTTGCGATGTTTAAATTTTAGACTTATGTAACGAGTGATTGATTTTTTATTTATTCCGCTAAAATTTTAAATCACAGATATTTAGACTGTGTTTATGAGTAAATCCAACACCCAATGTAGGGCACCGGGATCGTGGCCTTACATGAATTGTTTGAAACATCAATTTTATGTGGTAAGATCCTTGTTGGTGGATCATCTATTACTAGGACAATTCTTGAACATGGAATGTTCTTTACACTAAAGTAGCAGGTGTTTCAAGACTTTCAAATTGAACTTTCTTTTTGGGTGTAGAACTTTTAGTTTTATGAAAACATTTGGATTTAGAAATTTACGATTCTCATAATTTACAATTTGGAATGTTCTTTAAACCAAAGTAGCAGGTTTTTCAACACTTTCAAATTGAACTTTCTTTTAGTTTTTGTGTGATGTACAACTTTCAAAAATTTACAATTATCTGTTAAATGATTATTTTTCTTACATGCATCACATGGATTTAGAAACTAAGGTTTCTTTTGACCACTTTAAAATTTCTTTTTCTTGGTCACACCCAATCTTTCAACAACTCTTGTACCTAGTGACTTGTATCCAGGTACTAAAGTATGATGAAGTTCAGCTTGCTTAACCTTTGAAATATTACCCTAAACATGAGAAAAAACTGATCTAGGATCAAATGTTATTGCAGTTTCAAATAGTCTATTTGATTCTTCTCTTTGATACTAATGTTTTGGGAACATCAGTTGTTTGAGAAGAAGCGACTGTTATGAAGTTTACATTAGTTGTTTTAATTGAATTATAAGTTGTTTTTGAAACTTTAGATGGATTGTGGTTAACATTTGTCTTTTGACCATCCAAAGTTGTGATAGCAATCTCTTTAACTTCATTGAGTGAATAAGTTGTTTGATGCCAATTCCCAATTTCATCTTGAAATAAGAATTTGGTTGAATCATTCAAGTTTTAAGAAACTTTTGAAGAGCTTTGGTCAACAATTGATATTTTATCACTCAATTCAGTAAGTGAAGTTGGTTTGAACCCTTTTGATGCATTAGTTGTTTGATATCATTTTCCCATCTCATCTTGATCGGGAACCTTTAGTGGAACAATATTTGGTAAAAAAACTTATGGAACTTATTTTTAAAATATTTCTTATTCCTCAAGTGCATCACCACAATCATAAGGGGTAATGAAGTATTATTTTGAGGTGGCTTAGTGTGATTATATCAAATACCAAATTTTACAATACTGCCAGATTGCTTACTCAACAACATTTGAAATCCTTTACTATATTCAATCCATTTACCATAGTTTACTTGAGTTTGTTCTACTGTTTTATTGCATTCATTGTGCCTTTTCAGCAAACCCCCTAAGAACTAGAGTTATTCAACAACCAATTGTAAAACTCCATAATAAAACATGTTTCAATTTAAAATCTCCTTTTCTTTTTTATTTAATTTAACTCTTAAGACATCTTTAGATTTTAAAACTGTTGATTCAAGTCCAGCAATTTGCTTTTTCAGTTTTAGCTTGCCAGTTTGATAATTGCAACTTCAATGAGGAAGTCATTAGAACATAAATTTGACAAATCTCAGGTGTTACCTCATCAACAGCAATTTGGAGTGCCTTTTCATCAGTTGTTTGTTTATCTGCTAAAGCGTCACTTGTCATCAGCACTTGAATGCTTTCAGTGTTAAAATCATTTACATCTCCTTTTCTTCACTTGATTCCACATCAATAACCACAAGAGCCAGATCTTTTGTACTCATCTCTTTAGTAAGACTACTCCAATTAACAAATTCTTGTGTGAAGAAACTTGTTTTCGTGTTGTCATGACTAGAAGAAGATGATCCAGGTGTGGCAACTATAGAAGGCTGAACTTGTGTGTTGATGGGTAGAATAAAAGAAGGTTGCACAAACTGCATTTGCTGCATAGGTTGAGTTATGGATGCATAATGATACTGATATTGAGGACCAGTATTAGGCATTGTTGAGGTTTGAGCAAAGTGTGTTGTGGAATGGTTATTGAATGTTTGTTGCTGTGAATGAGGATGAAGAGATGAACTTGGATAGGTTATTATGGGCTGGACATGATTGTGACTAGCCTGTATCTGAGTTCTGCATTCCCGTGCAAAGTGTCCTAGTCTGTCACACTTATAACATGTCATTTTTGCCTTGTCATAACCCATTTTTGTTTTATTATTAATTCCAGGAAATTTCCTTCATGTCCTTTTGTAGAACTTGTTTGTTCTGACTGTCAATAGTGCCTAAGAATTCAGAATTTCATTTCTTCCAGATCAACTGAATATATACGTTGCAAATCTTCCATAATAAAGGATAAATTGTCACACACATGTCAAAAATTTTCTTGAGAAACAAATGCTTGATTTCTATTGTTGAGCCAACACCAGTTGTTTCGTCTATGTGGTAGTCATAACCTTAGTCTTCGGTAGTGTTCATCGATCGGGTGGATCTATAACCACTCTAGTATGTGACAACCTCTCTCTTTCCCATCTTCTTTTAACTAACTAAAATCTTAAATTTAATAATATAGGGAATCTCTCGAACCGTTTATGCATTCTATATTTGAGTTCAAATACCTAATCAAGTCATCAGGGTTAGTTCATAGCCCCCTTTTTATTGAGATTTTATTCATTGGATGGAAAACATGCAAAACCAATATTATACTATAATTTATTAATGCAATATTTAATCTTATGTGTATAATTAAGTTGGTGTACATAATCGTATAAGCACATTCATACAGTCCTCCTACGACAATCTAAACAACCATTACATTTGAAATGCCCATGGTAGTACGATAATAGATCTTTTTAGTCGACTAGCCATGAGAAACCTATTACTGACGAAACGATTTCAGATCATTACTGTGGATCTAGTTTGTGATATGTTAGAGGTGATTGAATACGTGAACGAAGTGTGTGAATGTTAATTTACGATTTAGGATACATGTATATATAGTAGACAAAGTCCATTCGTTATACATGTTATAACGAATGGAACTCATTCGTCTTCAATCCCTACTTTAACTTAACAGTATAATGAATGACTCATTCGCTATACCTTATTCGTTAACATTCCATAACGAATGGTACAATAAGGATAACGATTTGGCTCATTCGTTACACATCCTTAACGTATTTCTAATAATAATCACGTATGGGTTCATTCGTTAAACATAATTAACAAATGACCACATATACATACGAATGGACTGGTGAAATGACCAAAATGCCTTTTTACATTAAGCTGAATAAATTACAATGATAAACAAAATTCGCGATGACAAAACAATGCACTAACAAACTCCCCCACGTCTCATGCTCTTTGTCTTTGATCATTTGAACCTCTTCATCTTCCATTCCGCACAGCTATGAACTCCAAACGCGTTGCAAACACGCACGACACGTTGGAATTGCATAGCACGTTCAAAATCTTTAGTATCATCAAATCGGATTTCATTATTGAACAACACGTCATTGTCCGACTCTGATAAGTTAATCAACCACATCGGATCAATAACCAGAGTGAAATCCATCTTCAACCTCGTACCGACTACGAGACGGCTTCACCGGTGCGGTTGTCGTAATACCACTAGTTGAATGTTATGTAAATACCTTGGGGAAAAGTCCCTCGTTTCATAGTCCTTAGTGGTTTTACATTGAATACCAGCTTCTTCCAACCTATTCTCGGATCAATGTCGTCGATATACTTTATTGTCGGAACCTATGGCTTAAAAATTTTAAAACCATGATTAACCTCAAACAGCAGATGTTCATGGAACCATCATGCCATTTGATTAACACCATGATTCACGAACTCCCGGTGTGCTAATGTTCGTACATCCCACCTCGGCAATCTGAGAACATCAATGATGTATTGGTAGTACTGAACACTGTGCTCCCACTTAATTATATATACCTTAAGTTCTTAATCATAAAGCAACGATACAGTATCATGTGCATTGACGGTCTTCACTGCTTCGAACGTCGGCATTTGGTGAGCCGTTGCATGTGCATTGACCTCTTTCTGTTTTCTTGATCTGCATATCGATACACTTTAATCATCTTCAAGGGAAGAGCTTTGTTGCGTACCTCAAACATGCCCTTGAGGGCAGGATCTTTCAAATATGCTGATTTCTTCAAAACTTCAAATACTTTGTCTTTATTCTTCCTTTTCTTCTAAAGATGCTCTTCAGCTGCTTGTACATGATCATTGGTGAAGAATGGAGTACGTGCGTATAGATCAGGATACTCCTCGGTTGTCACATCTTCTACCTCAACGTCTTCATAATTAAACAATGTATTCCAAGATGGGATACTCATGTCAAACCTTACCGCATCATCATCTATCACTTCCACACCGTCCTCGTTCTCCAACGCATCTAATTCTTTATCATTCAGACCCAGCAATAACGAGATTTGATCTCGGGATAAGGCATATTCAACAAAATATCCTTCCTCGATCTCATATGCGTTAGCCGTACTCATTACAAAATGGCTTTGATCGACTCAATTGGCTTCATGTTAGTAGTGTCTTGATACACTACCAACTGCTGATCATTACCCTCAGTTTCAACACAACCAGTAGATGTACTTCGATATTGTTCATGCTCACTACCACCCATACCAACATCGGGGTCTTTCTCGTCATCGTTACCCTTCAACTTCTTCAACATATTGTCTTTGCACGTTAGTTGTAGGATCACTTTTCCTGCTCTTTCATCTTATCCCCTCTAAGTAGTAACAATAGCGAGAATATCACTATTCTCTTTTTGTGAGTGAGAGATGTGGCTCACCATTCTGTGTTGACCCATCCTCATTTTATCTTGCAATTGACGATCAGCAGCCATTTGACTTTCCCGAAGATATATTAAACTTAACAGCGTATCCATTTGCTATGGAATAGTCAAAGAATGAAATGTAGGAGGCACTGACTGCACTGGACATTGAGGACGACTTAACCTCATGAAAGATAAAGCCGAAGGCTACATTGTCATGATAGTTGGTGCAACAGTTGTAGCAATCGTAGTGATATGAGAGGTCGGCATAGGAGACAACATCGATTGAGGAATCAAAGCGAATCTTGGATCAGACTATGTCGTCGTCATAAGTGTAATAGCAAGGGTACTAACACTAGTAGATACCACAGGTACTTGTTGAGGAACGGGTGACCTTGATTCAAAATGACCAATTTATACACCGCTACTACTGTTAACTCTCCTCTTATTGGGTTGTTCTATCATGGGAGCTTTATTCATTCTTTTTTGTTGAGCAGCCTCAGAACTTGCTGCCTCAACCGCTTTACCACCACCATCTCCCCTATTTCCTCCATTACCTCCGTCACTACCATCACCACTATCATTGATCCCACCTGGTCCATCTTCATATTTAGAATCGGAATCGTCGTGGATCCAATGATCACTAGATGGACATGCATAATTAGGTCTCGCCAAGTGACCTATTAACCATTTAAACCATGGCATGTCCTCAGATGTTTGTTTACGATACGTCTTCATATGCTTCATCGTATCCTCATTCATGTTTTCCAAAACCATCATAGCACTCATCAACGTCTAACTAGATCAGGAACCATATCATTGATAATCATCGACAAGAAACATGGATACATTAAAAACTTGTTTTTGCGATGACGAACCAAGCAGTTCTCCTTAAGATGATAAAAGATCATCTCAGAGAAGTTGAACGACTTGTTGAGTATAAGTGCAACAAATGCAGACTGCAACATGATACTGCCCTCGTCGTATCCTCCTTTACGTCCAACAAGGCAAAGAATAATAACGTGAAGTAGGTACTTGTAATCTTCTCACAAGTACGCTTGTTATACTATGAACGGTTAACTTCTCCATTTTTGAATAACCGTTGAAATAAGCCTCGGATCAGCGTCTTGTCAAACACACACGGATGATCTATCATATCAACAAACTGTAGAACTTGACGTATCGTATCAGCATCAACCTTGAGAGTCTTTTTCTGTACTGTAGGTACTATGTGCTTCTCAGCATTAACATATCGAGCATTTTCCTAGAACGGACGAACACTGAAATGTACTGGGACATCATCGAGGATAGCATAATGAATACGTGAAAGATGTAAGAAAGCGATTACGTCCCCAAATGTATCTCGTCCCATAAAATCATCAGAATTACACAGATGTTGTGTTTCTCATCATAGGCAAGCTCAGTCACGGCAGGTGTAGCTTGCGGTTCATGTGGAGCTTTAACCTGTGATGATTGTGGATCTTACTAGGTTTTCCTGTGTGGTGCATCAACCATTTGTTCATTTGCCAAATCTGGAGCAGAAACCCGAACATTAGTAAACCTGAACATCATATCATAAAGTTAAAACATATCTCACCAATACTTGGTAAAAATATGTTTTATGTTCAAAGTATCATAGCTTATTCGTTATCCTTTGTTATGACGAATGAGTCCATTCGTTATAATGAATGAGTCGATTCGCTATTAAATAAATAACAAATAGCTAAATAACGAATGACTAAGTAACGAATAAGTTCATTCGTTGCATATATAAGATGAATGAAGTGTCGTTCTTTATAAAGTAATACGAATGTACCTATTCGTTATCAAAGTATAATGAATGAGTTCATTCCGCCACTGTAGACACGAATGAACCTTCATTCGTTATTCATAACGAATAGACTTGATAAATATCAAAGTTTGACTCTCAATCAGTCAAGATCAAAATTGAGTTCATCAGAACCAGTTAACCAAGCAGTTCAAAGTTGCAGTTAGATTGAAACAAATATAAAATGATGTAATGCTTATATCACTAGAGTCTTAACATTATTGCCAAAAAACCCTAATTAACTATCGTATCATATTATCATATTTAAGTTGTTTATAAGATTCAAACAAAGTTGGTTCACTTAAATTTCTTAATTGTCCCCTTTAATGTTCATCAACTTAGACGAAAATCATCTCGTTTAGTTCGCCTTTACATTATAAACACGAATTTATCAATGAAACATGATTTAATGATGGTTGAAATTTCAGGAAAAATTGGTCAAGGATTCATGTAGAAAGTGAGTAGATTGAGGAAGACGAATGACCCATTCGTCTTCATCTGGGGTATATATAATGCCATATTTACCCACATCCCCAGGCACACGAATGAGCTCATTCGTTAGTTCAATACTAATGAATATCCTTCCATCTGTTTAGTCATTCGTTAACAAAATTTAACGAATCAACTTTAACTTAACATCATAATGAATAGCATGTTATCCGTCTTTCATTCGTAATCTCAATCATTGCGAATTAGGTCATTCGTTATCACACCAGCCGAAGCGAATGAACTATAAAGATTGGTTACATTCGTTATGAATGACCTTCATTCGTTATCATTTAAGTTAACGAATGAGTTCCATTCGTTAAAACATTGTAACAAACGTGATATTAAACAAGAATCAAGAATGATATTTCATTTTAACATTTGATAAACTTTACCTTAAATAATTTTTCCTCACGGGGTAAAAACCAATACCTTGACGTGTTTTTCATAAAAAACACATAACATAAAGAATAAAATTAAAAATGTGGGAAAAGCTTTTTGTATTTACTTTTTCAAAATTTACCCTTTAGCTCGGAAATCGAATATAAAGCAGAAAACAAAATAAAAAATTATTTTTGGATTTTGCATATTTTTGAAATAAAAACAAAATTTAAAACTAAGACAAATATAAAATCTATTTTACGAAAGCAATACATATTTTTGTGAGTTGATCAGAGAATCATATTGACCAAATCGCCCTTCCATCACAGTTTTATATTTCAACGTTATTATGACTAGTGTTAAGTAAGTCATTGGTATTATTGTCCACTTCAACTTTAACAACAAATTTTTCTGAAATTTCAGGGATAAGATATAATTTGTTCAATTAAGCATGAATCATAAGTGGCCCCCATCTTTCAGACACAATTGAAATATCTTATATTATGAAGCATATCATGTATGTCTTTTTTTTTACTTACTAAATACGAATAGCTGGGACTCATGCAAAAATAACAAATAGAAAATAAAGCAAAAGATTAAGATTTTCCCTTAAGATCGGTATTATTATACGCAGATAAGGTTCCATTTTAACAAAATAAAAAAATAAAATAAGTTGAAATTGTACAGGCCTTAGCCTCCAGTTCGACACATGACTTTTTATAGTATATGCGAAGAAGGTCACAGGCTTGTACGAAACCTCAAGAAAATATAGCAGAATATTTAGGCCTTAACCCTCAAAGCTGAATACTAGGACTTAATCAAAAATAAAGAAATAATAAAGTTTAATTTCTTGGTAAAATGAAAAGAAAAATAAGCAGAATTTCTTAGCAAAATGAACGCATGTACACACAAAAATCATTAATACATTTTGAGACTTAAAACAGACATTAACCATGCTTAAAGATGTTAATCCACTAGATTCGGCTAGCGTTTATGTTTGTATCGCTTACTTTTTGTTACTTGCTTGTTTTAAAGCCTACCAATATACTAATACATTTAAGCACACAACCTTTTAAGCTTATTTCTAACTAGATTTGGGACTGGATGACCAGTGTACTATCATCTTCTCTTTTTGCTTCAAAACTCATTTGGGAGGAGCACGATTTTTCAATGTTTTTGGATTTTTTTGAAATAATTGTATGGTTTTGGATTTTATCTGTACATACTAAAAGCACAATACTTTTGTATTTTTTCCTTTTCTTCCCCAAAACCAAAATATTAACGAAAATAAGACAAAAACAAAAAAACTATAAATATCAAAAGTGATTAACCGAGTTTAAGAATATCAGCAAGAGTTTTTAAACCATTTATACCAAGCAAAAATTTAAATCTCGGTTTATCAAATGCTTTTGCTAAAAGGTCCGCCTTCTGATAATCCGTGTGCACCTTTTTCTTTGTCGATTGATTTCTTTTCATAGCAATCACGAATAAAATGATATCGAATATCATTATGTTTCGTTTTAGAGTGGTGCACAGGGTTCTTCGTGATACAAATAGCAACAGATTTATCAATAAATATGGGAGTAGTAAGAAACATCAAACCATAATCCCGCAAGTGTTGCTGGATCCATAAAACATGTCAACAGCAACTCGAGGCTGCCACGTATTCGGCTTCTACGGTTGAAGTGGAGACCGTTGTGTGACACTCGTCAATTTCTGGTTATCTCCGTTAATCCGAACTCCGTTAATTCAAACGCAAGATCACACGAATTATGTCATTCTAGTTAGCGCACTTCAAATTGCATTTAATTAGAGTTAAATAACACATGACAATCATTACACAAGTAGTCTTTCGGAGTTTCACCAAAACACACACGAGTCGACTCAAACCGTTGGTGAACAAACAATAAACATCATAAAAAAGTATTTTATATAATTATGTGTTACGTTTATGTGTTACTTGGTGCTTACATGTATAACCTCATATCATGAAGAAAATAAATTAGTTATGCTAAAATTACACAAAATAGAAGTTGAGGGTGCAAGTTGTAACTTGTAATTTATTTAATTAATACATATGTAACCTTAACCATAAACCCTAACTCTCTTCTCCCTCTCCCTCTCTCTTGCGATCGGCAGCCCCCCCCCCCCTCCTTGGTTCGACCGAAACACACCACACACACATACATACAATCAATCTTGCAAGCTTCTTGAAGGTTTAAAGTGCTAACTAGGTAACTAACACCCTATCTAGAATTTCTATTGATTTAATTACATCATTAAGCATATTAATCATAAACCCTAAATGCTAAATATGTTGATTGTTGATGAGTTAGGGTTGCATGCATGATTATTCTTTCATAGATTAATAGTTTGTTGAGTTTTTGATGAAAACTGATGCTGGACAGATTCATAATTGCGTGTTAAAACGACTGTAACTTGATGTTAATGATGTGTTTTGAAGTGATTATTGATTCTATGATGTAGTAGGTCGAATTTAGTTTCTAAATAGTAGAGTTTGTAATTGACGTGTGAAAGTTGGTTTTTATTAATTTACGAATCTGTTGTGCAAGTCTGATTCGGGAAGCCTACTTGTAGGCTGTTTTGTAATTAGTGTATCTCACAAACGACAAAACCAATTGAGTTGGTTCCATTTCTGGAGGTTAATAATTTGAGTGAGGAATCTAAACCAATTGGTCTTGCATTAAATGGATTAGCCATGTAACGGGAATACCAATAACATTCCGTTGCGCATGATAATGATTGTTGTGTGCTTACGGTGTTGTTTTGATCATTGTGAGAAAACCGTATGTAGTAAAAATATAATAAAAATATTTTTAGAATAACTCACGTGTGTTTCTATGATGATGTTTGGTGATTTTATTTACATGTTATGATTTATGAAATAGAGAAATCTTGACGTGTTAAAAATCTGTCTCGGTAACTTAGCTGCTGTATTCCTTGAGTTAACACGAAAAGTGATTAATTGATCGATGTTTGCAATGTATTTGAAATATTTGCCCTTGTGGGAGATAATTTATTGGTAATGTACCATGGTAACACTTATTAGTATATTTGTTCACACATGTAACTTATCACCAACGTGTTTGTCGAATCGCACTTATTTCACAAACGAAACACGAACGCATCTCACGCATAATTTTTATGTATCGAGTCTAGGGACTCATTCGTAGTTCAAACACTTAGAAATCTCATTTTTTGTTTTTAGAGCACTAGTGAGGATTTCTGTGACGCATGCTTTTCTCGGATTTTTTTTAACTTCTCAAACAGTGAGTTTCACGACCCCTTTTACTCTTTTAACGCTTTTATTACGGGGAGATAACATACTCCAACGATTTAGATTTTGTTACTCATTGTATATCACTTGTAAGGTTAAGTGGCAACAAACCAACTAAGTCCTTCTGAACATCGAACCGGTTAATATTTGGATAATAGCGAGTCACCTTTGAGTAGTACTACTGGGTTTGACAAACCCCACCCAACTCTAAACTCGACTGTAGGTCGATTGGGTGTAATTTTTGCTAACACATTACCATGGTCGTGGTTGACATGGTGGCGAGGCAATCGTATAAACAGTTCGCTTCGGTATCGAACACTTAGTAATACATGCTTGATAGGTTAGCTACCTATTGATATATAATTGACATAACACTATCTGGTAACGCTAAAACGTAACGCTTCATTTACGTAAACCTGTGAACTCACCATCCCTGTGTTGACACTTTTAGTATGTCTATCTCAGGTAGCCGAGGAGGGCGAGCGGTATAGGACATGCATTCTCTGAGCTATATTATTTTAAAATTATTTTAAATTTGATCATGATAACTGTGTTTTAAGTCGTCCTGTGTGGCGCAACTATTTTCTTTACAGTTTACGCTTCCGCATTTTCACTTGAGACTTGTATGTCTTGGTTGTTTTTGAAAACTTTAATTATGGTGTTTGATATAACTAATGATTCCGATCCTGTTAGTTCACACCCTCTGACGGTAAAACTCCGTTAGTGGATTTTGAGGGTGTGACACGTTGTCTGCTTCTTATACTACCAGGAAACAAGCCGACTTCCTAGAAATTTACAACCCTATGTAGTTGATTTGAAGTTGTTGCAATTCCTCTTGCATTGCTTCGACACATAACGAATCTTCAAGCGCCAAACGAACACATGTTGGTCCCATTTGAGAAAGAAAGCAAGTGTATTTAGCAAATCTCATGATTTTTTACGAACGCATATTAGCATAAGCACACAATACGTTAGAATCACTTGCATCAACAATCTGATACCGTGTATTAACACCATTATCCAGATCACCAATGATGTTCTCCTGAGGATGATAAGTATGAATCCAAAGTATCGGATTTTCAGCCACAAAAACATGATCACTTAAGTTAGTCAGATTCTCTTCGGCTGCAATCTCTTCAACATTAAGAGATGATTCCCCAACCTCGGGATTATCAGCAAATGGAACTAAAGAAGAATCAACAAAATGACCATCATCCAATGATACAGAAACTACATTAGATGTTTCAGGATGATCATCATTCACTTCTTCATTATAATTAGAAGCCCTCGGTGTGGAAAACATTTGATCTTCCAAGTAAGCACGCACCAAGTCTTCATCAGGGAGATCAACTATGAGAGTAAAAGAATTAAATAAACTCTTATAATCGAACATCCAATCAGAACCCTTGCCAGAAGGAGGTGTGGTGTAGCGTTGACAGTCTACATGGTACCATTCTTCAACACAACCTGAAGAGAAATTGAAAACACGTTTCTATGGCGATGTGTGGCCCAAGAATAACGTTTAGTAGCTTTCTCCTCGAATTTTCTCGCATCACATTCTAACATTGGGGCAAGGACAACCAAAAGGTTCAAAAAATTTTAAATTAGGTTTGCGGTTGTTCAGAAGCTCATAACTTGTCTTTTGAAGCTTCTTCACCGTAAAAACACAATTGAGTGTGTAGCAAGCAGTATTCACAACCTCTTCCAAAATTGAACATGAAGCTTTAAATCTGCAAGCACTGTTCTTGCTACTTCATGTTTGGTTCTTTCGTTCAGCCACACCATTTGGTTGTGGTACGCAGGGAGCACTATATTCCCGATGGATCCCTTTCTGAATGTAGATAAAGTCCAATATAGTATTTTAAACTCCGTACCGTTGTCACTCCGAATGCGTCTCACCTTATGTTTGTAAAGTGATTCGATCTTTGTGATTAAGTTCTGTACAAGAACCAGTGTCTGATCTTTAAAACTCAAAAGTAACACCCACGAGTACCTTGAATAGTCATCAGTCACGACTAGACAGTACCAGTCACTAGTTATACTAGCACGATTGACGGAACCAAATAAATCCATATGAAGTCGTTCCAGCGGAGTAACAATGAAATTAAATAACCTCATCGGGTGCTACTTCTTTTTCTATTTAACCTTCTTGCGTGCAACACAGTGATCAGTCAACTTGAAATGTGTTAGTGAAACCCCCTCCACTAAATCATTTGCCATAAGATGGTTCATCTTTCTGACATGAATGCGACTCATACGCCTATGCCATATAATCGAGTCTTTATTAGTTGCCTTGGAGATAAAACACGTTTCAACAAAGGTAGAAGTCTATACTTTAGTACACATATTCAGTACATATATCTCTTTCAACCTAGAAGATCGCATAACAACCATGTCTTCTGGAATGATATATCCTAGTTTGAGAATTATGCTCTCATTGTAGGTAAATACGATGGTATGCTTCTTATCACAAATTTGAGAAATGCTCATAAAATTGTGATCCACCTTGTCACAATAATTAACTTTATCAAACGTAATAATACCGTCTGGCACATCCTCTTCTTTATTATCATGCCCCCGGAATTACCCGCAAATGCTACATAACCCCCTTGTATATTCTTCACATTGGTTAGTAGATAAATATTGCCGGTGATGTGATGAGAGCATCCACTATCCATGATCCAATTTTCACCTTATATTGCCTTGGATAAACTTTGCACATACAAAATACATGATTAGACCAAAAAGGCAGACCAGGCCTTAGTTTTGGGCACCTTTTTCTTTTAAATGGAAGATTTAATCTTATCAGACTCCAAATATAACTTAGCCTCTTGTGAATATGTCACTGGTCTCTTAGACTTGCGTCTCAGATATGCATCCTTAATCACATTTGTGTTTTCATTTTTCTAAATTGGTTGTGTAGGAACAAACAATTTGTGTTATAATTTAACTAAATTTTCATTAACATTAACCACCTTGCGGGGATTCACATTGTGAAATATTATGTGGGTCTCGTCAACATGAGCATTGGTCTCTTGAGAATCTCCTTAACCACAAGAACTTGTTTAGGTTATTCCCTGGTCACCGGAAGAGCATTCTTCACTTTTCGTGTTCCATAATTCCGTACAACATGCCCACGTTCGCCACATAAGAAACAAGATATCATATCAACGAACGCTTGTTTTGGTTTGATCGATGATTGTGTAAGACTTGGTTGACAAGAATCATTTAAGACTTTAACAACATCTTCATCATCTAACGTCACAGTCTTCTTCTTTTATAAAAGTCCAAACTTGAACAATTAGGAAAACTTTTTAAAGTGTCGGTTTCGGTAGAACTAACGAACATTACTGATTAAATAGTATTTAAGTGATGTTTCAAACTAGGTTTAAGGATAGGCTTGTTTAATGACATAGATGTTGCAAAAGCTTGCTCAAGATCATGTTAACTAGAGGTCTCGTTTTGAAAGGCACTCTCAATCAATCAGGTTTGATTAAGTGCAGGGGAATGTATTTCTCTTCGAAAACTTTGTTTACCCCCTTTAATTTAAACACACGACATGTGTTTAATTTACCAGCAGAAGGATTAATGAACCGCATTATATCCTCATCAGAGATTATTGGCTTCTCTGATTTCTTTGATTTAACTTTGAATTTTTGTTATTAGAGACATTTGAACCATACACATCGTCCTCAAGTTCATGAGGCTCACACAAAATGCGATTCGAATATGGAATATTCCTAACTTGAGGTTCAAATATTTCCTCGATTAAAACTTCTTCATCAGTTTTGACCAACACTTTGGTGCTTTGAATATGAGATTCTTGAGGAATAGTTGGTTTGACATGAGAATTTTGTGTTTGTTTTTCCTCATTAATGATTGTCTTAGATTTAGCAATTTTAACAACATTTTCATCTTTTTTCAAAAAATGGGTTATTTGAATGGTCATTGTAAAAACGGTGGATGTACCTCTACAAATCCTAACCCATTATTTTAACCCTTTTGTTTTCCCGAAAACTTCGATAATTTCATTTAAAAGGAAAGATGAGTTTCTAAAGTTACCCGACTTGTTCTTCAACTCAAGAATGTCATTCTCAAGTTCTGTTATCTTAGTTCTCGATTTGAGAATCTCTTGAAATTGTTTGTCAATAATGGTCAATTTTCCTAAAAGCTAGGCTTTTAGATCATGATTACTATTAGAATTAGACACTTCTTCTATTTTGTCCTTTGATCTGTTTTCTAGATCAGATGATTGTCTATAGTTACTTGTCACCGAAGCAAGTTCTTTCAGAAGTGATTCGTTTTGAGCATGACTTAATTTGTATTTTGACTTGAATTCCTCAAAAACATTACAAGACATAGTTTCAGATAATTTAATTGAATCAGATGATACATTTTCAGACACAGTGGAGACAGAAATAGGATTAAACTCATCGCTTTTGGCCATACATGCAAAGGAAGTTGGTTGCATATTGCATGAGATATCAGAATCCGATTCAGTCTCTGATCCACTATAGGTAGTGACGTGAGGTCGTAGACTCACAAAAAATAAACCAATTACACTATATAGATAGCAGTAAGTGGATAAAATAAACGTTTAATCTGAGATGAACTATAAGATATAATTCGTGCTTATGTAAACGATTGTGATAATTGAAGACTAAGTACTTGGATTTTAAACGCAAGGTAATCACTCAAATATCAATTAGTTTATCCAATCCCGAATCCCTCCCGATTAATCTCAATTGCCTATGGCACCAAGAACTGACGGTTTAGAACACAAACTCAATAAACTAACAATCTAACAATCAATATAATCACACCATAGTAATTAAATCAATATGATTAAACTACTATCTAATAAATCAATTAAATATTCAATCAATATTAAACACGAAACCTAACAATCCGAGGGAAAACACAAAGAGAATTAGCTGAGCATATTTCGGTTCATCATCCCTTCGATTATAGTACGCATAAGAATCTAAAAAAAGTCTAATGATTACACAACCCACAATTGATCTAGGGCACCTAAAAACTGCCCCTAGGTCATCCTCAATTGAAAGATAATCCAAAGCCGTAAAAAAAAATAAATAAATCTGGCAGTTACGGGCCAGACCGTAGCCTACGGTCCCCACCGTAGGCTACTGTGATGACCACAGTGCCATTTTACACCACGGTATGGTGTGCCCTGGAAAATCTTCATTTTTTTCTTCAGGTTGATCGTGGACCATGGTGGTCTCTTTTTCCAGCATCTCCAATTTGGGCAATTTTCCTCTCTAACATCACCGGTTCCTCCGGTTGCCTCCTTACACGCCATAGTTGCTCCAAAACCTCCCTTTAACCTGCAATTGACCATGCAACCGTAGTTATCTAGTTCCATCAAATTAACACTTACTACATAAGTTTTTATATCGTTTAAGCTCAATTGTGGGTCATACTTTGATGCACCTATCACATTCCCACACTTAACCGTAGCTTACCCCCAAGTAATATCTACAAATTTACTTTCACTTTATAACAAACCACACAAACCAATCATTTCCGGTTTAGTCAATGTCCCAAGTCATGCCCTATTCTCTTTTTACTTCATGCCTACACTAGTATACTCGATATTATATGTAAACCATAGAATTCTAATCAAGTCTAACATGATTTTTGTTTTTACCCACACATAACACACCTTCTCACGTTAACACTCTTTTCGGTGATCACTCACATATATTTAATCGTAACCAATTCTCATCGCATACGCTTGTACTACCTTCAAATCTCCACTTATATAAATGCTTTGACACAAATATAAATCAAGTGGACTTAAGACAAGTAATAACGGGGCTTGGTGTAACGGTGTGGAATAGGAATATTTAAGTAGCTTGGGTGATTCGATCCAGCTTACTTGTTACAATTACATAAAAACAAAACAAACTAACTAAACTTCTTCGAATAATTCCTTTCTAAGCTCCACGTTCGGTCTTTTGAGCTCGTTATTCTCAAAATTATCTTTTTTTTTTAAATACAAAATATACAATACAAACTAAATGTATGTCCTGTGAACGGATCTTTCAATGTGATATCACCTAAACTCGTTATTAGGCGGAATCTAACAAGAGTGGATTCAAAAAACGAAGATAAAACACAATACGAACACAAATAAATTGCTTCAAAACACACATATATTACGTCTGGTGCTTAAGCACAAAGATTACAAAACAATACTTCTCTTGTCTCTCGATTTATTACGTCTAACCCCAAGTAAACCTAGTTACACTATTTATATAGAGAATACACCCAATCCCAACACTAACCAAAAGCCCACCGAGGTCCACGTGATCTCAGTTTACAATGTAAGCCCAAACAAAGTACAAACCATATTAGTAATAGCCAAAGAATCTCCCCCTTGGTTTGTATCTTCAACATCAATCGTCCTCAAGTATATTTGCATCTACCTCTCTGTAAGCAACGGCCCATAATCCTGTACGAATGATCGATCGAACCATTCCTGTATACTCCTTAGCAGCTGGCTTGTATAACAGTTCAGTCATGATTTGAAAAATGGTAAGAGTTTTGATATCCTTTTCGCCAAATTTTAGCAGGTCACGTGGATCACCAATCCAGAACTGTCCCTTTGGTAGACGAATAATGACTGTAGCCATCTCACCGTCGTATGTCTAGAATTTCATCTCATCTAGTGCCCTATCAGGAATTCAAGTGGTGAGTAGAATGTGTGTTGCCTTTTTAGTTGTCGGCCACATCACATTAACCATAGTTTTCCCGGTCTTTGGATCTCGGAGCCCTTTGGCTTTCTTAAAAATTGATTCAACTGTAGTCATATTTGGGAAACCTCGATCAACTTGACTCCTTAAATAGTTCCAAAAATCGTTAGCCTTTTTGTCATTGTTGGGGTTGTGAAAAGGAGCATTGATCAAGTCACTTAGGTCAACTTTCGTCCATGACCCAAAGTCTTTCATCTTCCCGTGGTACTCAGTATTTCCATACCTCCTTTTCACCCATCACATAGTTTATCAATATCAAATCCCCATGACATAACACCTAATCGATCACCATACTTGTTAGAGAATCCCTTTGTGAATTAAACAATGAATTTATCACGGTGATCGGAAGATTCTACATTATGATTTGAATTCTTCATTATGAGAATCTTCTTCTGGAATCTTTCAGCTTGCTCGACAGTCTTTGGAGGAGCAGCAAGATATTGTTCTAGTGGCTCAGAGGCATCAAGATTGGAAGTCGGAAGCACACTGGAACCACTGCCTAGATTGTCACTGGTTGATCACTCACCACAATCATCACCACTTTTAAACTCGTCTCCCACGATCATCAACGTGAGACCACCCAGGTTGGATTGAATTTCTTTGATCTTTGAATCTTTATCAGAGTTACTTTCTTCAAGTTCTTGAATCCGTACATCCTTCAGCACCGAATCTTGTTCAAGTTCAAAGACACTTCATTGTATAGACAGTACATCAACAGGTTCACCCTCAAGAGTGAACCCTTTGCCTTTATCTTGCAAAAATCTATCATGTATTGCCAGAATGTGTGCAATCTTGTCACCAGCACTTGAACTTTGTTGTCCAAACGGGTCAGACGACCCCGATGGTTCATCTGTGGATTGAATGTGTGCTTCAGTCTCGAACTCATGAGTAATGCCATACAAGATCTGCTCTTGAGTTTGTTGATCAGCAGTGGACGGACCTTGATCAACTTGAGCTTCAATTGTTTCAAGCTCAACATTTTTAAGAAGGCTTGTTGGTGTAGTTAGGGTAACAAGCACCCCCGGTCTCGGATCTTTCTTTCACCTTTTTCTTGGAATGAGATTGGTGGCTGGTTCTTCTTGAATACCATCATCTTGTGTCGCAGTGACTAATTGAGGAAAATTAAATGCAGTCAACTCGAGCTGATCTTTAAATGCTTCAAAATCCTTCCATTGATCAGGAGTAGGTACTGATTGTTCTTCCTGGTGCTCAGTCTCCACGTGTTGTGATGGAGAACTATCCGACTCATCATCATCATCATCAGAAAATCGTCTCATAAGCAGCTGTGAACCTTGGAGCCGGTGTCACATGTTCATCAGCAATTGAGGCACTTTCACTAGCAGTGATAGCCTTAGTTTCAGCAAATCTTCAAAATTCGACCAATTTGTGAAGTCCTTTGTATACCACTTTTGTCCCCTTTCATGACTGTTTCATCAACCCAAATGTGTTGGGACCCACATCTTTCAGATCTAGTGCCTCTACATATCTAACGAGGTCAGGATAGTGAGAGTCAAATATCATATGTAAAAACCTCGGGTACATCAGGAACATCTCTGCCTTTGAGTGTAGGTTCCCAGCCGGATCTACACAGGAGTATCTCGTACACGGAGGGTGCGGAATCCCCTAAGTATACGCTTACGAGAGTATAAATGAAACAACGAATCGAACACGTAATAAGAACAAACACATAAACCAAACACTTAATTGTTGTTAGCTACTCAGAGCTCTTAACCAATAAGCAAGACCGTTGTGTAAAGTTATAACCCAAAACTACTTTCAAAACCACGGCGGAAGTTAGGTTTAAATAACCTGTGACAACTTCGCCAAACATGCTTGTAGAAGTTGTCCCTAACCTCGCCGCTGGGTTAACTTCGCCCATTACCAAACACTAAACATTAAGTTCACCAAAACGTAACAAACAATGTACTGATTACAGACACGATAAACTAAAGACTAATGAACTGGCACAAAGCACCAACAGACTCCCCCTTGGCAGTAGCTTCATTTCTCTTATAGCTTCTTCTTGTCACGTAATCCAAAAAGCTGTACCAACGATCTTCAGGCATGCACACCTTGTCTCACACAAACCGAGACTACTCTTTGATACTTCTTCGCTCCATCTTTCCAAGTTGGAATATAAAAGAACTTCTTTTCATTCAGTACCTGCAAATCAGCTTGAGACAAGTTAACCTGGTGCATAGGATCATACACCCTCAAGATCCCTTGTTCATCTTGATCTTCTTTCACAGCTTCAGTAGTCTGACAATCAACATAACACCATTTCAAGTCTTTCAACATAACACCATTTCAAGTCTTTCAGCACATCTTAAGACATGATCTTCATTGGAATCTCTTTCAGACAAAGAATTGGTTTGTACTTCAAAACCATCCACGGTTTACCATCCGCTCGCATCCCCCTTTCAGCGTCCTCAATCAACTTACCCTTCAGAGGCTTTAACCACACAAACTTTTTCTCATTGACCAGTTCATTCCACACGATCTTTCCATTCCACCCAGCATACATATCACCACTTCTGTTAATTAATTTCAAACGAGCCAAATCTTTTACCTCACACTCTAGCAATGTGTTGAACGATCTCAGCTTCTTTGCAAAATACTGAATCCCATGATATCACTTAACCACAAACACCTTGAGTTGATCATCATAAAGCCAATAGATGATACATTTTTTTGATTCCTTATACCCTTTGATATTGTAACTCCTTTTGAACATCGGAGGCACCTCTGGTTTCTTTGTCTTAACAAACCATTGAACACATTCTTCCTTCCACCTAGGTTGTTCTTCCCACTCAGAATGACCACTTACACTATCATCTTGAATCACCTGTTCTTGACCACTAACAGGAATGTCATGTTCAACCCCATCTTCCGGTATCTCTCCTTCCTTCAAACCACTATCAATCTCAATCTTTTCACCAAGATTTTCGATCTCACTGTATGATAACACATCTTCAAAAATATCAAAGTCACCATCCAAAACTATAGTCTCACCACCTGCACTGCCAGATGGAGCAGTAGACTCCCTCTGAGATGTGGAAGCTCCAAGAGATTGTGAAGTTCTTGGAAGCTCACCACCTGCACCTTTCGATGCATTTGGATAATCATCTTTGTCCTCCCTTCTCTTTGATCTCAACTCATCTCCCTTGCAGCTACTCTCCCCTGAGATGCTAAGTACTTTTTTAAAGCATCCAAAAGTTTACCGTGTTCAATCAAGAGAGCCGACTGAAGTTGATTTTCAGCCACCAAACGTTGAATAGCCTGAGTCTGAACAGCAGTGATCCTGATTGCTCAGCAACAACACGTTCCAGAGCCACGATCTGCTCAGAGTCCGACAAAGTAGTATCAAATGCAAAAGACATGTGAGAAAAATCCTGAGCATATGGTGGTGGAATACCCAAACTTACTGGAATCTCGGATGTAGGAGGAATAGTAACGGGAGGTAGAACTGTAACTGAGGACCCAACAGTGGCAACCAGTGTAGACTCCACAAACATAGCAACCACCTCAGATGGAGTAACAGAACGAGGAGGTAGAGGCACTATCTCCGGTGCTGAAAAAGCCATCGTAGGAGGCATAATGGACAGTGCTGACAAAGCCACCGGGGATACACTAGAAGTCACTGGCAAGGGGGCAGGTGTGGATGGTACAAGTTTCGACGTACCAGATAACTGTGGAGGTGCAAAGTGAACTACACATGAGCTTTCACCAACTCTAGCCTTCTTGGATCTACAAACTAAAGCATACACCTCTTCCTTAAAATCAGACTCATTGTCATCATCAGAACCTTTCTTATGTTTTCCCTGTATCTTTTCCTGAGCAGCCAGAACCCTCGGTGCCTCATCAGCCTCATTTGTGGATGAATCAGATAAAGTTTCCTCAGATCCTCAATTGAGGGAAGTAACTGACCAACTGAACTAGTAACCGAAGAAGATTGAACCCCAGACACATCAACCAACGAAACCTGAACTTCAGAAGCATCAACCGAGGATATACCAAATGTCATTTGTGTTCCAAAAGCAACATCAAGATCCACCTCCTCGACGACAGACATAATAGGTGCATCAACTGGATCATTCAGAATTGGAGCATCTTCAACCACAGGAGGTGGTTGTGGAACATCAACTTGTACTTGAACAGGATCAACGCACCCATCATCTGGTGGAGCAACATAAGCTGGATTCACAAGATAACCAAATAAAGCGGCGTGACTTGTACGACGCTCGATATTGCTTTGTGCGCTCGAGGAACGACACTGAGCAAAGATTCTTTTGACTACACTGTCCACAAATGAAATACGACGACGTTGCTAAAGATTTGGAGCTACATGATTAAGAATCATCTATAAAAATCTTGGATACATCAAGAACCGTTCCCTAGCCATTGCTTTTCGTTGACGATCAATCTCATAAAACACCATCTGACCAAAGCTGAATGGTTTATTGTATGTCAGCGCGGTTATTTCAAATTGCATTGTCGCACCCATACCATCAGAACCAGCTTTGCGACCAGACATGCAAACAATCACACATGCATAAAGAAACTCCATTGATCAAGTAAGAACCCTTTACGACGTTGAGAGTCTTCCAAAGAACCTGAGTAACCCATGAGAAGAAAAGCACCATTCCGAAACGTTGGTGGATACTCAGTAGGACCCTCATCTTCTACAGCAGACCCAAACTGCACAGCTGCCCGTATCTGATCAACCGAAATTGCACAACCTACTTATTGAGGGTAGCACGCATAACTGGAGGTTCCACGCGACAATCATACTCCACCGTTATCCAAAAATCTTCAATATTCGACAAAGAGATAGGAAGAGTAGTGGAGATAACATGAAAAATCTGTGAGCGCATAAGAAACTAGATAATCTCCGCGTAATCCTCAGCTTCACGAGTATCGGGAACTAGAGTTACGTACATGTTGTGACCCGAGAAAAATTATCTTTTGTCTCCGTCACCTCCATCACCACCTGTGCCACAAGCACCCGCAACCTCAGCCATATCTGCAGTGTAAAACGAGCTAAGTTAGAAAAATTTATGAAAAACTGGTAACTTAGCATAGCATGATAACCACGAAGTTAGAGTTCCAGCGAACTTATGCTAAAAACACAAAATAGGCAGCGAAGAGAGACCAGGCGAAGTTGAGAACAACTTTGCCAAAAAGATAACTTCGCTCCATGAACTGATTTGAATTACAATTTTCTCTTTTTTTTGTTGCAAACAAAAACGATCAAAGGGACATCGCAGGTTAACCAAGGTCCGATTAAGATCATCAAACACTCGATTTCACGTAAACATTAACAACGAAGGAGTTATAATGACCTTTACTTACTATCCGAGAGAATCAATAAAAACAAACTGAATAGAAAGAATTAACAATATTCAGTAATAAATTTTGAAACGTTATAAGATAATGGACCTTAGTACCTGAACAAAATCTGATTTGAACAAGGTTTATTCGGAGATTAAGTTAGCCGAGGGTTTTAAGAGTGAAGTTTGACCTATTTTGACCAATAACTTGGTTGTAAACCTTTTGGAAAACCCTCGACGCGAAGTTGGGCAACTTCGCCCAAAGGACAACTTCACCATTACGAAGTTAAAGAATTTAAGGATTAAAAGGAATTAAAAAAACCCCAAATAATGAGTAACCCGAGATTTAAGGAAAGCTGATAAAAATAAGTATTAAAAACAATGCGGAATCAAATTTCAGTCTATGAGAAAAACCATTCCGTTCATGAAAAGATCCGAACATGGAATCACATTGATTATGATGCTGTCACAAGGATTCATGTTCAGCGTTATTATGACATAGAGAAATAGATTGAAAGCAAGTATATGAAACTTAGCATGATTGTCATTACGTTAGTGATATGAGTTAGGTTCAATTAGGCGCAGAATTTAGATGGACATCACTTATGGACCTGTGACGTCTCCTATTTATTCCCGTAGCGTATTTGGCTTTCCCCAGATCACCCCAATTTGACTCCAACCCCGTAGTGCTTGATTAAAATTTTTTAGATAGAACCTTTAAAAGCTTGAAGGTTGAACATTGGACGTACAAGCCATCCGGACTTACATGCCTTTCATTCAGAGTGTTTTGGACTTATTTGAATGCCCCACTCTTGTAGCTCTAGTTTGACCCTTTAAGCTTTCTAAAAAAAAGCAGAGACTTAATATTTACAAAAATTATTATTATTATTATTATTATTATTATTATTATTATTATTATTATTATTATTATTATTATTATTATTATTATTATTATTATTATAATTTTAAGCAAGACAAATATTTTTGGAGATCAAGACACTAACGGGCTCGTGTATGACTGGGTAATCACTTTTCTGCCTATCATTTGGAGAGTGTCGGACCGGTGCGGGACACGGTTTCCCAACGATTCACGGGGCAACGTGTTAGAGTGCGGAATCCTCTAACACGGCGATTCGGTGGTGATCAACAACGCGTGGTAACGATTCCTAAGACGGTTTGACACCTAGGGACGGAGGAAAGGACCGACACGTGAAGAACGGGCAGAGAGTATTTCAGCAGAGTGGTGGTTCGTGACTGTGTGTAGAATGTGTGCTCTGTTGTGAAATTTCCTAAGTTTCGTTTATATATCGAAAACTGGTTCGATCGAATGAGTCTCTCATTCGATCGAACGAGACCTGGTTCGATCGAATCAGTCACTGATTCGATCGAATCAGTTTCTTTTGACATTTTCAGTCCGTTAACTTAGTTTCACGATCGTTATCTTCATATCGAACCATCCTGATAGAACTGGGGACATACACATGACATTTCATGTCCTAACAAACTCCCCCTTGGAGCCAGTTCTATTTACTTACAATCAATCGAGTTCTCTTGCTCGATCGTAACTCCCCCTTGGAGTTATCTCACTCTCTCTTTTCTCAAAGCTAATGGTGCGCATGTTGCATCCACGAACTCCTTTCATCATGAAGTTCTCTCAGGATCAAACGGTCCAGTCAGTCAGACTTACCATAGGTTCCGCATATCCTGAGAAGCTGTCAATTGAAACTTTAGATAAACATTTAAGCACAATCTATCACAATGTTCCAAAACAAATTACATTCAACTCAAAAACAATTACAACCAGAAGATTAAACCTTTCATTACAACAAGAAACAAAATAAACATGACAATTAAGCTTCAGTCTCTTGTGCATACTTCTTCTGTTGCTCTTTCCAATTTGATCCTGCATGTATGTCATAGGCAAAGCAGATCCTAATGACATTTCTATACGTTAAAGCTTGCTCCATGTCTTCGGGGGCGTAGAGAATCTCTGTCTTGTACAGCGTGTAGACGTCCTCCCGTGACAAGTTTGTGAGCCACATAGGATCAAAGATACGAATTGTGCTCCAATTTCCATTGTCGTTGAGCACGATGACTGCTTCATGCAGTCTTCCGTCATAGTACCAATGCCTGAACGCTTTGTAGAAGTCCTGCTTCATCTTTCTTAGAGGAATCTTCTTCATCGTGAGTGGTGGCATGTACTTCAAAACAATCTTTGGCCTGTTGGTGATCGGATCGATCTCCCTTTTACTTGTATATCTCTTTGGCCTTTGTGGAGTGATCATCTTCCATTTTGAGCTGTATTCCATTCGCAATACACTCTGATAATACGTTGCAAATGGAGATGAACTTGCATAAAGCATATCAAGATAGTTAAGACGGTTTAGATCAAAAGTAGGAAGAGTCTTCAAGTCAGTGATACGTTGAAAGTACTCAACCCCTTTTTCTCTCTTGACAGCAATGCAATTAAGATCCTTCAGACACGCCCAAGCAATTATTTCACCTGAAGTTCTACGACCCTTCATCTTATAGGACATTGTGTGAGGAATGGTCGGCTTTGCTTGTCGTCTGGACCTTATCTTCTCAAGAATAGCGTTGAAAGCTTTCTTGCACTCTTCAGTTTTCTCAACGAAATCGGCTTGATCTGCATCAGAAGGCTGTTTCATTGTGTTTGACCTTTCGTCAGCCTTCTTCTGTATTTCCTCCTCTGTTACATTTTGAAAGAAGCTTGCCGAGTTAGGAAGATCTTCAGTTTGAGACGTGTAGTACTCTGGATATTCTTCCTGCGTCAAGTCTTCCATTTCGACTTCATCGAATTGAGAGGGATCAGCGGCCGTGGATGATGTTGAGTCAGGTGTAGCAGCCGAAGAAGATGTTTGTTCTGTTGAAGGCAAGGCCAGATACTTGCCTGTTTCTTCATTGTATAGCTCAAACATATGTTCCAGTTCTTCTTCTGTGAAATTGTGAGAAATTTCACCTTCTTCCAAGTCTCCACTTGCGAAGAATTGCTGCTCATCTGGATTGTCCAGTAAAAACGTGAAATATTCCGCTGCTGTTTTTGATTGCAGCGGTTGGACATTAAACGGATCAGCATCACTTGTTTGATTACACAAACACAAAGTAACAACAAATTTAAGTAAACATATGTAATATCATAAACATTAAATACAATATCATTACATATGAAACTAGGTTTACAAACAAATCATTAATTGAAAAGATTTAACATTTAAGTCCTTACTACATTCACTCAAAATACTCTTAACTACCTTCACCTCCATCATCAGAAGAGTCCAGTTCGTCTGTGTCCACATCGACATTGGTTGGACCTTCCAGACGAAGAACATCACCCTTCAGCTCAGTCACTCTTGCTTCAAGGCGTAGATTTGACTCTCTCAGCTCGGTGATCAAAGAACCTTGTTCATTGATCGAAGATCCCTGTTCAGCGACAGTAGCATTTAACTGACTATTTTCAAGCCTGAGCATTTCGTTCTCAGCTTGAAGTTTAGCAATCTGCTCATCTCTGAGCCGATTCTGTTCTTCTTGCTCTGCCTTGAACAGTAACATCTTCATCATCGCCTTGTGCAAATCAGCAAGTTCGGATGCAACCTTTTGAGGTATGGCCATTTCAGGTTGAGCTTGAGGAATAGGTTGTTGAGCTGACTGCGGTGTTGGTGGCTGTGCTGGTTGAGCAGGAGGAGCAGCAGAAGTCCCGACGGATGGTAACATTGAGGGACGCGGTTGATCGGGAAATAAGCTTCGATACTTCCGAGTAACCTTCTTCTTTTGCCTCTTTGCAGGCCTTTCTTCTCCTACATCTATGTCGGCCGGATTTTCCACGGCTCTGACTTCCTCACCAGTTTCCAACTCTTCTTCATTTAGAAACGAATCAGCCTCCTTTTCAGCTTCGGTCCTTGTATCTTCAGGGACCGCCACCTCCTCAGTGTCAGAGTCGTCGCTTGATTCCTGCAAAGGTAAGTTTTCGACGTCTGAGTCACTGGTATCATTTCTCCATTTCCTTTTAGGAGGGGCCCTGTAAGACGGATTCACCAAATGCCCGAAGCATCTTTTGATTGGTGGCCTGGTTGGACGTTCCTTGTAAGATTTGAGACGGTTGAGAGTCTCATTTTTCATGTGGTCCAGTTTCACCACATCACCTTCGTTTTCTTTCAGTAACCCTGGTGCTTGAGTATCGACAATCATTTGCACGAACCGTGGGTACTGTAGAAACTTCTCACTTTTCCCTTGCTTCAACGTGATGTTCTCGACCATATGACCAAAAGTCATCTGAGAGAAGTTGTATGGTCGGTTCATCACCAAAGCAGCTACAGTGAACTGCATGCTTTCCCTCAGCTTGTCAAAGCTGGTTCGTTGAGGGCCCAAGCAGTGCATCACAACGTGTGCCAAATATTTGAACTCGGGGCACAAGTTGGCCTTATGAAGCAGACCGGCATTGAGGTCGCCGTCATACTTCATACGTGCGAAACATCCTCTTGTTGCAGCAGGATGTAGGGAGGTCGGGTCTGATTCATCATCTTCAAATCCACAGACTTCTCGAATGACCTGGGCAGATATAACAATTGCATGCCCTCTAACGGTGGAGCGAATAACCGACGGCACGACTGTTTTGTCGTGCGTGGCATTCCTCCAAAACTCTTGTTGGATAGACATGATAGGCTCAATAATCCTAGAGATGGGTCCAGAGATCCTCGACCTCTTCAGAAACTTTATCACCGTTGCAAAGTCTTTCCCGTGGCTCGACTTTTCGTCTAGAAAAGCCACGATGTTGTGCTTGATGGACGTTTTGTACTGAGCAACCACTACTGCAACTTCAGCCATTGAATCTGTAAACTTAAACGTGTTAGAACGAACAGATATTGAAACGACTGAATGCGTTTAAACTTTTCAAATTTTCTGGACTAGTTCGATCGAACGAGTAACACATTCGATCGGTTGAGCTATTCATTCGATCGAATGAGATCTGGTTCGATCACAGACAATCGAATGAGATAGATCTTATCGTTGACTTCTGATTCGATCGAACTAGTGGTCGAATAAGTCACATTCGATCGAATAAGAAACTCGTTCGATCGAATGGACTGGTTCGACTCATTCAAACAGAAACCCAGAAACGAAGAACACCGAACCCGGAAAACTTAGACGATCAACAACCCGATCAAAACACGGTTAAAAAATAACAAAAACTTACATTTTAATGATCTACGTGAAAAACCGAATAATGTGATCGGATCAAAACAAGGGTTTGAGGAAAATAGATTTGAGAGCAAAAATCCGTAATATATTTCGAAATTAACTGACCGATCGAATAAGTTTGAGTATTTATACTGTTTTTGGACTTATTCGATCGAACGGACTTGTTCGTTTGGACCATTCGATCGAATGAGATTCTTATTCGGTCGAATGAGTCTCTTCGCAACTGTTTGCAATCCTCAACCACTGATTCGATCGAATCAGTTCCTTCGATCGAGTTATTCGTTCGAATAGCAACCTATTCGATCGAATGAGGGAAAACATTTGAAAAATAAATTTTTAAATTTCTTATTTCCCGTCCATCGATCGTGATGCCTTTGAACCTGCACGAAAACATAAAATTTTGACACTTGGTTAGTTTTCGTAGACATTTTCCAATCCTGAGAGCTTCGTTCCTACAGAACATATAGATCATAATACATTAGTAACAAATGGAAAAATATCAGGCTCAAACATCTTTGGGTTTTCTTGTCACTTCATTCTTTCTTTCATGCACAGCCTGTTGCACAGATGAACATTTAGCAACCTGCATGAAGTTTTCTTTCATTCCTACACACTGGATAAACATTTAGTAGGAACAGACAGGGATCAGACTACCTGTCACGATGATTTCTCATCAACATTAAAGCAGAATAAAATAAATAAAAATAAAAAGATTAATTCAGAAAATTTTTTTTTTTTTTTTTTTTTTTTTTTTTTTTTTTTTTTTTTTTTTTATAATATTCAAACTGAAATAAACAACTGTACAAAATTTTAAAACACATTATTTTTGGTTGAGAAGGATCTATAATAAGAAATCATACAGACGTATATGACTGTCTACTGAGATTTTTTTTTTTTTTTTTTTTTTTTTTTTTTTTTTACGAATAAACGAAGTTAAACAAGACATAATGAATATTCTTTTTGTGAGAAAGATCCGAACAGGAATCATACTAATTACGTGACTGTCACACAGATCCGTGTTTAGCTGTATTATGACATAAAGAAACAGGTTGTGAGCATTCGATCGAATCAGTTTGTATTCGATCGAACTGGTTTTCCCGCTCAAAGTGTCAAATTCAAATAGCTGATCGAACCAGTTCTTCATCCGATCGAATATGTGCTTCATCCGATCGAATCTGTGGTTCATTCGACCGAACCAGTTCTCATTCGATCGAACATGTTCCAGACCAAAAAAAAAAAAAAAAAAAAAAAAAAAAAAAAAAAAGTCTGGAACGCCTGCTTACACGAAAATTTGCCCAAGCCATTTTTATCAGTCGGGAAGTCTTCTGAAAAAGTTTGGCGAAAATAAAATTTTTTTTCGACAAAATTTCCGGGAAATTTTCGGTTAATTGTCGGGTCAGTGATGAAGATTTTTCTGGACATCCTATACATGTTGATCACATTCCAGAAAAAGTTTGGTGACAGTGAAATTTTCACTGATATTTGCCGGCAAAGTCAGAGCGTTTAAATGTTTAACGGTTAAAGCGGCAAATTTGAAGATGAACAAAGCACAATTACCTGAAGGAATTATCGTCTACAAGTTTAATGGATAACCCCTTGTTCATTGAGCTTCTACAGTGGTGATTGTTATAAGAACACAGAAGAACAGAGAAAAGTGATTACTGATGAGATATGATGTTATTGTGGGGTAGTCAGGAGCATCTGACTATTTATGGGCCAACCAAGTTTAATTTATTGTCCGCATTCTGAAGATTCTGCTTTGTGGAGAGAATCTGAGTTTGAGTTATTGTGGGGTAGTCAGGAGCATCTGACTATTTATGGGCCAATCATGTTAAATATTTATTTTCCGCATGTGAGAATTCCGCTTTGTGGAGGGAATTCTGTTGAAAATTGGTGATTCGCAATCACGAAGTTAATGATGTGTCTTTGTCTCCGATGATGAATCTGCATACAAACTAATCTGTTTAGGGGGAGTAGCTGTGGATTGGAAGCCTCTGTCATTTGTCCAATACATGTTGGTGAAGTAACCGTGTGGGTGAAGATTCGCCGATAGTAAGTCGCGCAGCGGAAGCGTGCATGTATTGTCATGTCTATATATTGGGATACACGTCAACGTCTGAGGGGGAATTTCTACAGTTGGTTGTTTTAAACAGATTATTTAGTCTGAAGATGTCAGCAATGGAGAACACTTTGCATCATTAACCGAGAGTTCAGTCTAAGGGGGAATCTTGCTGCAATGATGGTATTCTTCAACGTGATTATCAAGATAAAGCAGAAGATTTGACTGAAGATTGCAAGAGGTGTCTACAGCAATTCGCAAGCAACGTCCAAGGGGGAATTTGTTGGTGCACATTTTGTGGCCGTCGCTTGGCGAATAGTTTAGAATGTTTATGTTGTATGCTGTACACCTAGGTAGTGGTTCACGCTGAAAGTGATCCATTTGAAAGAGCATTTTCAAATGGATACTCATTCGATCGAACCAGTTTCTGATTCGATCGAATGAGTCTGCCATTCGATCGAATAGGACTCATTCGATCGAATGAGTCCTGACCGAATGGCAGCGGGTATAAATACCAGCTTTCAGGCGTGAACAGGTAAGAGTTTAAGGATTTGCGTGCCCGGAGCCCAGGTGCTGTCCGGATGAGGGGGGAGGCCATGCTCGACCTCCCCCTGCCATAGATCGTGATTTCTCTGTTTAAACAAGCATGTAACCGTTCGCGTTTATCAATAAAGTGTTTGTTTTTATCTTTGATCTGTGGTTGAAACCTTCCGTCCCGAACCTGCTCCCGTCCATCGATCGTGATGCCTTTGAACCTGCACGAAAACATAAAATTTTGACACTTGGTTAGTTTTCGTAGACATTTTCCAATCCTGAGAGCTTCGTTCCTACAGAACATATAGATCATAATACATTAGTAACAAATGGAAAAATATCAGGCTCAAACATCTTTGGGTTTTCTTGTCACTTCATTCTTTCTTTCATGCACAGCCTGTTGCACAGATGAACATTTAGCAACCTGCATGAAGTTTTCTTTCATTCCTACACACTGGATAAACATTTAGTAGGAACAGACAGGGATCAGACTACCTGTCACGATGATTTCTCATCAACATTAAAGCAGAATAAAATAAATAAAAATAAAAAGATTAATTCAGAAAAATTTTTTTTTTTTTTTTTTTTTTTTTTTTTTTTTTTTTTTTTTTTTTTATAATATTCAAACTGAAATAAACAACTGTACAAAATTTTAAAACACATTATTTTTGGTTGAGAAGGATCTATAATAAGAAATCATACAGACGTATATGACTGTCTACTGAGATTTTTTTTTTTTTTTTTTTTTTTTTTTTTTTACGAATAAACGAAGTTAAACAAGACATAATGAATATTCTTTTTGTGAGAAAGATCCGAACAGGAATCATACTAATTACGTGACTGTCACACAGATCCGTGTTTAGCTGTATTATGACATAAAGAAACAGGTTGTGAGCATGTAAATAACTTAAAATGGTTTTCATCGTTTCTGTGATACGAGTTAGGTTCAATTATGTCTCAAAATTTAAGTGGGTATCAACTCAGAGATTATGATGCCTCCTATCTATTCTCAAAGCGTATTTGGCTTTCCCCAAGTCACCCCGAATTGACCTTGACCCATAGTGTCTGATTAAAGTTGTAAGTGTCTTCATCTGCTTCCCGTTTTCTTTCTTTCTTACTCCATGATTGAGAAGTCTTGACATTGTTAACTCTAGAATGTTTCAATCACTCATAATGTAATTTTTTTTTTTTTTTTTTTTTTTTTTAACATAGACTTCAGAGTAGTAAACAATTGCAAGTCCCGAATCTGGATCACTGCAGTTTCTTCACACACTATCTTTACGGGAATCAGAACACTTATGGGCTCGTGTATGACTGGGTAATCGCTTTTCTGCCTATCATTCGGAAAGATATATATGAAGACATACAAAACTCTTAAGGAGTTTCCACGTAAAATCGAGTAGATTTAGTTTGTATCACATCTACTTTTACGCACCATAAAAAGCTACCATGACACACAATGACCGTTCTAAAGCCTTTTAAGCCTAATAACTTCACTAGTTAAGCACACAGAATCAGTGTATCTATCATTTTCCAAGGTTGGATCAATTTCTCATTTTCTGAATATATATGAATGTCTTTTAAAACATATAACGTTTAAATTATTTCGCCCCGATCAAGTCAAAGTCTTCAGGTAAACGGCTATCCTGAAGATCCAATGGATCAACTGGACCGACCACATACGAGTATGTGTCCTTCTAACTAAGTATAACCGACTATTTTTCAGCGAAAGAATAAAGACCCATCAAAACCCGCCCCGATCACTTTCAGTCATCTGGTTAATGGCTATCCTCATAATCTACTAGTAGAAGTAAGGACCAACACACATCCGAAAATGTGTCCATCAAACTGAGGTAACCGACATAATTTTAAGCGATAGTGATGTATAAAAATTTAATATTTGAAAAATGAAAATAAGCTGTACAGACATAACAAATCTTTTTGATGTCTCAGTATGATAGCGTCTGTGTACTATCACCTTTCTTGTAACAAGATCAACTTCTCAAAATTTTGAAATTTTTTTAATGTTTTTGGGTTTTTGTATTTTATATTGTTTTTGGTTTTTCTTGAAACCTTTCTCCCCCTAGAATTTATAAAAAAACAAAATCTTTTTGGACTTTTTCAAATTTTTAAGAAAAGAAAAAATGAAAACAATTTAAATGATATCTTCAGGAACATCATCTGATATACGTTTAACGCCGTTGATCTCTAGTAAATATAAAAACCGTGGTTTATCAAATGCTTTAGTGAAGAGATCAGCGCGTTGTTCCTGAGTGGGGATTTTTATCACATCGATTAACTTCTTTTCGTAGCAATCACGAAGGAAGTGATATCGAATTTCGATGTGCTTCGTTTTGCTAAAATGGACCGGATTTTTGGTAATTGAAATTGCAGCAGAATTATCAATATATATGGGAGTAGTAGAACATTCAATACCGTAGTCACGCATTTGTTGCTGAATCCAAATAACTTGAGAACAGCAACTGGCAGCCGCAATATATTCCGCCTCAGCTGTTGAAGTGGAGACTGACGTCTGCTTTTTGCATTGCCACGTTACTAAACGACTTCCAAAGAACTGACATCCTGCTGTTGTTGATTTGTAATCGAGTTTACAACCACCATAGTCCGAATCACTGTACGCATGTAGATCAAAGTTATCATCATGAGGATACCAAAGACCCCAATCTGGAGTACCCTTCAGATAACGCAAAATTCTTTTGACTGCAATCAGATGGGAGACCTTCGGCTTTGACTGGTAACGTGCACAGAGACACGTAGCAAACATTATGTCTGGCCGAGAAGCAGTCAGGTACATTAGAGATCCGATGATCCCTCTATAGTGAGTTGGATTGATCAATTCACCCTTCTCGTCAGGATTAATCCCGTGATTAACCTCTAAAGGAGTTCCCTGTGAAGAAGAACTCAACATCTCAAACCGTTTCAAGATGTCATTGACGTATTTTGTCTGGTGAATGAAGATACCGGAATCTTTTTGATCAACTTGAAGTCCTAAGAAGAACTTCATCTCACCCATGGAGCTCATTTCAAATTTTTCTTTCATCACTTGTTCGAACTCCTTACAAAGTGTTTTATTCGTGGACCCGAAGATGATGTCGTCCACGTACACTTGTACCATAATTAGATCTCCTTCTTTTTCTTTTGAGAATAGTGTGCAGTCAATGGTTCCCCTTCTAAACCCGTTGTTCAGAAGGTGTTTGGATAGTTCTTTATACCAAGCTCTCGGGGCTTGGTGAAGACCGTACAAAGCCTTGTTGAGCAGATAGGCTTTGTCCTTGTGATATGGGTCTTCAAAACCTGGAGGTTGTGCCACATATACGGTCTCTTCGATGTGACCGTACAAAAAGGCACTCTTGACGTCCATTTGATATACTTTGAATTTCTTGAAAGATGCATACGCCAAGAACATCCGGATTGCCTCCAAACGAGCAACCGGAGCATATACCTCATTGTAGTCTAGGCCTTCGATTTGCCTAAACCCTTGGACCACCAGGCGGGCTTTGTTGCGAACAATCACTCCACGATCGTCACGTTTACATTTTAGTACCCACTTAGTGCCAATTTTCTTCTGTCCTTTGGGGAGATCCACCAGCTTCCACACACCAAGTCTTTTAAACTGCAATAATTCCTCTTGCATGGCTGAGACCCAGTTGGAATCTTTCAGCGCATCGGTGGTGCTGTGTGGTTCTTCTTGTGCTAAGAAGCATTCATGGGCATTAAGAGCAACTGATCCTGACTCCATCATTTCTGTGTAGAGACCAAAATTCAGCTGTCGCCGAGTTTTGACACCCTGTTGAAAGTCCCCTATAATGTTGTCTTGTGGATGATCACGTTCAGTCCTAACAACCGGATTGTCAGAAACGACAACATTTTGTTCCAAGTTAGTTAAGTTCGGCTCAGGAACTGGAGCGGATTGTGGTGCCTCTGAAGTAGACGTTAGAGGCTGATCTGCATTCGGCACTTCTTGATTTGACGATGAAGGTTGTGACGTAACCTGAGTTGGTGCCGATTGTACATCATCTGCTGGAGATTCATCTTCAGATTCAGATTCGGAAGATTCTTGAACTTGATCGCTAGACTCTGTGGAGGAAGATGATGACGGACCAGGATGAGTTGAAGATTGCAAAGATTCATCAGGAGGTGCATTTTGCGCCTCATACATCATTTGAATAGCAATCTCATACAGATTGAATGACTTGAACAGTTTGTCATAATCAAACAACCAGTCTTCTCCTGTCCCCTTGGCTGGTTCTGTGTAGCGTTGAACATCGACATGGTACCATTCTTCAACTAATTTTGTTGTTCTGTTGAAGACCCTTTTGAGAGGTATGCTGTAACCCAGAAAATAGCCGTTGATGATCTTCTCCTCGAACTTATTATCGACTTGCCTTTTAAGTAACGTGCAAAGAGCCCCGAATGGTTCCAGGTGCTCTAAGTTAGGCCTTCGTCGTTGAAGAAGCTCGAAACTTGTCTTGCCGTGGCGCTTGACGATGCCTACCCGATTTAATGTGAAACAGGCGTTGGCAATTGCCTCACTCCAAAACGTAACAGGTAACACTGAGTCGGCTAACATTGTTCTTGCTGTCTCGATTAACGTACGATTTTTCCTTTCAGCAACCCCGTTCATTTGTGGAACATATGGGGCACTGAACTCCTGAACGATCCCTTTTTCTTTGCAGAAATTTTCAACATTCGCATTTTTAAATTCTGTACCGTTATCTGACCGCATTCTTCGAACCTTCAGATTGTATTGAGACTCAATAGTTGTAACCAGCAGTTGTATACACCCAAACGTTTCTGATTTTACTTTCAAGAAAAACACCCAAGAGAATCTAGAATATTCATCAGTAACCACTAGACAGTATGAGTGCCCAGAGATACTTTTGACGCTTATTGGGCCAAAAAGATCCATATGAAGGAGTTCCAACGGAATATCAATTGAGTGGAAACTCTTAGACTTGTGGGACCTTTTTATCTGCTTTCCGGCTTTGCACTTCACACATGAATCAGGGAGACGAAAACTTCTCAGATTAACTCCCTCAACTAGTCTGCGGTGCACAAGCTTGTTCATGTTCCTGACATTTATGTGTCCCATCCGTCTATGCCATAAGACAGTATCACGTTCGGATGCCTTGGACACGAAACATGTCGCCGTTGGAGACGTTGACCCTGCCTTAGCCATATCCAGAATGTAAAGATCACTCTGGCGTGCAGCTGACATTAAAACCTTGTCTTCAGGAAAGTTGAAATCCTTAGGCAAGATGTGGCAATCTCGGTCGTCAAACATAACTTTGAAACCTTTGTCGCAGATTTGACTTATCGACAACAGGTTGTTCTCCAACTCTTTGATGAAATTTACTTTCTCAAACGAAATTCGCCCATTAGACACCATTCCTTGGGCCGTGATATAACCTCCTTGATTTCCTGCAAAGGAAACTGCACCTCCTTTTATTTGTCTGACACTTGAAAGGAGATTCATGTTTCCAGTCATGTGCCTGGAAGCTCCTGAGTCTATGATCCACATGTTGAATCTTGGATCATATAGAGCAACCTGCACACAAAAACAAAAGGTTTAAATATCATTGGAAACCCAAGCCCTTAAGGTCTTGGGTTTTCCATCTTCATCACGAATGAACAATTCAATCCATTTACCCTCATTAACACTGTTTTCAGATTTGACGTTGTTATCAACAGTGTTAGTTTTCTTAGGTTTCCAAAAGTCAGTCTTCTTCTCAGCATGTTTGAGATAGCTGGTTGAAGACTGAGTTTCACTTGTCGAAGTGGAAACACTTGGATCTGAGGGGTTTGGGGATTGGTGTGGTGAGGTTGGCTGAGGTTTCCGAGGAGAAACCGACCTCGGTGTGTGAAACCGTTCTTGACCTTGAATGTCAATGGTCGGTCGCCTCCTAGGAGGTGACTTGACATACCTCGGATCCGGAGTCGATATGTACTGCTTAGGATCCGTGTACTTATAGCAAAATCTTGCTATATGCCCTACCTCTCCACACGAAAAACAGTAGTTTCTCCCCCTTTGACTTGGTGGAGAGAAATAACTCTGGTTTTGTCTGTTATCATAGTACCCCCTGGATTTGACATTTTGGGGTGGAGTTTGTCTAGGAGGGTGTTTTGGGAAATTATGTTTTTCATTAACGTTACCCTCCTTTACAAACTGGGTACTATGTTCCACATAGACTTTCTCAGATTTAGGATTAAACTTTTTCTTCTGAGAACTTCTTGTTGTTGTTGCCTTTGACTTAGATGGTGGTGGGCCCGATTTAGTTGTGGAACCTAAGTCTGTGGCATCAACATTTTGTTTGGACTCAGGAGCCGGGTCAATGACTTCTTTACCCTTAGACTTAGAAATTTGGTTTGTGTCCTCGGGTATATAATCATTTGATTCATCATCCGGCACAGCTCCTGGTGTGCTTGAAAATTGATTCAGGATCGGGGGTGGGACATTGTTATATCCCACGCCTCTTTCCTTTTTGCCTCGGAACTCGGGAATAATGTGTTCTAATAAATAAGATGAATTTGAGTAACTTTTTAATTTGAAATTCAATGATTCAAAATCAGCTTTCAAGTTTTCCAATTCTTTTTTCAAAACATTATTCTTATTTATGTGAAAATTGATAGAGTCTTGTTGATTCAGAACACATATTTCAAGTTCCTTGTTCTGACGCTTAAGGCTATCAATCTTTTCTTTAAAAACAGACTCTTTCTGCTTCCAAGCCTTATTCTGTGCAAGCGCGTCAGTCAGTTCCATTAAAGATCTTGAGGCTGCTTGTTTGTAAGCCTCGAGATCTTCAATTCTCTCTTTTAGAGATTGAATTTCTTGTTCATACAATTCACATTTTAAACATTTAACATTTTCTGGTTTGGGAGTTGATGGGTTAGAACTTACCTTGGCATTTGATGTCTCTGCCATGAATGCAAAGCAAAGATTCCCAGCTTTTTCCAGAAACGATGCAGAAGTTGCTTTAGACTCTACTTCGTTGACTTCTTCAACTTTAGCAGCCTCTGCGGGAATTGTCGAACATGGAGATGTTTGAGGAACATTTGACTCTTTTTCGTGATCCTCCTTAATCTCCAAAGATACCACTTCAACCTCAGGTTCTCCTTCATGGACTTCAGCAGCTGGTTCATCGACAGTATATTCTTCATTGGTCGAGGAAACAACAGACTCTGTTTCAGAGTTTTCATCTACTACTGTGACATCAGCCATGTTGATGCTCAAGTTCCATGTCTCGCCTTCATCCCCTTGAACTGCAAGAGCAGTTTCGTTGTTGATGTCGACGTTGTTTGCTGCGGTTTGATTTTGAGGGACCAGTTGTCTCTCAAGGTTGACAGTTGCAGCTGCTGCAGCAGGAGTGGATGATGATGAAGTGGTTCGGAAGGGATATTGGTGACCTTCCCTTCTTGGCTTCGAGCACTCCTTGGCAAAGTGACCAAGTTCGCCACAGTTGTAGCATTTTACTTTGTTTTTATCAAAGCCGAACTTGGATTTGTTGTTTATTGAGAGGGCCTGACCTGTTTTCTTCGTCCACTTTCTGGCCCTTCGGAACGCACTGCCAAGAGCCCACATAATGTCTATGCGTTCCATATCATCTTCGTCAAGCTGTTCATAGTCATCGCTGTCCAGATGACTATTTCCTAGCTTACCCGCCACCATTAAACTGTAGGACTCAATTATCGTGCCTAGAGTTGCCATGTGTTCTTTGGCAACCTCCACTGTTACTGTTCCCAAGCCTTCAGTATTCAACGTTGCTTTCTCCGTTGACTTGGGTCCGGAGTTAGTACTTGAGTTTCCAGAAGTTGATAGTGGGACGGAAGATCTCGTTTCAGTCCCCTTTGATTGATTTGACGTTGAGGAGACAAAAGCAGTCTTCATCGGAGCATGATCAGTTGAATCTGACAAAGGAGGTTTTGACATGTAAAGTGATTTGTCAGAAGTTGATCTCGGTTTTCTGGAAGAGGCTCTTAGTTCAGCCTCTTCGTGTCTGATTTCTTTAATAAAATCAGACAGGAGAATCGTCTCCAGCTGATGACTTCTTCTCATTACTGTCAGGAAGGTGCTCCAGCTAGGTGGAAGTCCTTGTGCAAGACATCTAACTTTCTCAGTCCCTGTAGTTTTGACGTTATAGGACTTGAGTTCTGACATTAGATGGTAAAATCTCGACAGTAACGACTCAATATCTTCTCCCGACTCTGGACTAAACAGATCAAATTCACGCTTGAGCTCCCGTGCGTGAATTTCTCTAAGGGAATCAGATCCTTCACATCGGTCAACCAGTGCGTTCCAAAGAGTTGACGCTGTAGTAAACTGGTTAAACTGATGAAAAAGATCAGTGGAGAGTGCTTGTGATAGTAAGGAGAAGGCTTTCTTCTCAGCATCGAAGGCTATCTTTTGTTCTTCAGATAGCCTAAAGTAGCTCAACGACTCACCATCATCATTCGTTGGATGCACCCAACTTGTCTGGACAGCTTCCCAAAGTCCAGGATTTACACCTGTAAGATGAATCTGGAATCGTGTCTTCCAGGTAGTAAAGTCGTTTAATGTCATCAGCTTTGGTGGCTTGTTGTAGCTTCCCGATTCAGAATCGCTTTCGAGAATCGATTGGATCCTCTTGTTGGTACTCGAACTTGAAGCCATTTTTGATCCTTTGGTTAACTTTGAACTGTTGATCGAATGAGTCTGGTTCGATCGGACGAGTGCCTTATTCGATCGAATATGTTCTGATTCGATCGAATGTCTCTCTGGAAAACCGAACTGATCTTCTGAAAGTTATTCGATCGAATGTGTAACTGGTTCGATCGAATGGGTTAACAGATTCGATCGATTGAGTGTATGGTTTGATCGAACGGGTTCTGACAGTCGAATAAGACAGTGATCGAATGGACGGATCGAATGTGTGACTTATTCGATCAACTGGAGACTGGTTCGATCGAATGAACGAATCTGGTTCGATCGAATGAACTTGGAGTATTTCTAGGCGGGAAAAACTGATTCGGTCCAAGTTCAAACTGGTTCGATCGAATAGGAGGGCTATTCGATCGAATGAGTTCCAAAAATAGACTGGTTCGATCGGAAAATCTGGAAATTCCAAAATTAGGAGATTTTGACGGATTTTCGAATTTTGAACCACAAACACGAATCTTAGAAGATCAAGGAGCAAAGTAAGATCAAAATGAGACTTTTAACACAAAAACAGATGAACACCAACCAAAAAACGGATCAAACACACCAAAAACACGAAGAACACGAAGAACGCGAAGAACGTTCTTGACGAAACTCGAACTTTTAACACACTTTTCCAAGATCAAAACACCAAAATATGACAATTTTAACAGTTTTTGACAAGAACACGACGAACACCAAGATCAAAAACACCAAAAATTCGGAATTTTCCGGCAAAAATAACGATTTTCGCGAGAAAAACACGAATTTCACCACGAATCTAACGTGAATCAAGAACCAATGGCTCTGATACCACTTTGTCGGACCGGTGCGGGACACGGTTTCCCAACGATTCACGGGGCAACGTGTTAGAGTGCGGAATCCTCTAACACGGCGATTCGGTGGTGATCAACAACGCGTGGTAACGATTCCTAAGACGGTTTGACACCTAGGGACGGAGGAAAGGACCGACACGTGAAGAACGGGCAGAGAGTATTTCAGCAGAGTGGTGGTTCGTGACTGTGTGTAGAATGTGTGCTCTGTTGTGAAATTTCCTAAGTTTCGTTTATATATCGAAAACTGGTTCGATCGAATGAGTCTCTCATTCGATCGAACGAGACCTGGTTCGATCGAATCAGTCACTGATTCGATCGAATCAGTTTCTTTTGACATTTTCAGTCCGTTAACTTAGTTTCACGATCGTTATCTTCATATCGAACCATCCTGATAGAACTGGGGACATACACATGACATTTCATGTCCTAACAGAGAGATATATGTGGAGACATGCACATTTCTTCAAAATGACTCTCCACGGTAAATCTAGCATATTTAGTTTGTATCACTTCAACTTTGACGCATCATGGAAAGCTAACATGCAAATCAATGATTGTCCTAGAGACTTTTTTGAATCTTCTTAAAAAGCTATCGACTGAATAATTATATCACTTCCCAAAGAAAAACAGTTTAAATTCAATTGCCCCAGTCACTTCTTAGTTTTTTAGGTAAATGGATGTCCTCTAAGTCCATTAGATTAACAGGACCAAACACATATAAATATGTATCCCTCAAACTTAGAGTTACTAACATAATATTCAGCGGAGGATTTAAAATAAAACATATCACAATCATCCCATATGCTTTCAGTTTTCAGGTGAATGGCTATTCTACGAATCTACAAGTATATTAGATGATCAAACATATACAACAATATGTCTTTCAAACTTGAGCATCCGACATAATTTTAAGCGAAAGTGACATTTTTTTAAGAACAGAACAAGATCGGTAAAATTATCCAGCGAATCAACCTTTTCAAGCACGATTAATTTCTTCTCAGCACAATCTCGTATAAAATGATGACAAATGTCAATATGCTAAGTTTTACTATGCTTTACGGGATGGTTATTTACTGAGATCGCAGCAGTATTATCAATGCAAATAGGAGTATGAGAGAAATTCAAACCATATTCTCGCATTTATTGTTGTATCCACAAAACCTGGGAACAGCAATTCGATGCTGCCATATACTCTGCTTCACAGGTGGATATTGCAACGGAGGTCTGCTTCATGCATTGCCAAGACACCAATCTCCCACCAAGAAACTGACAGCCACCGGTTGTCGATTTCCTATTATGGTCACATCCTCCATAGTAAGAGTCGGTGTATGCCACTAGATCCAGTTCACCTCCCTTTGGATACCAGAGACCCAGCTTAGGTTTTCCTTTTAGATACCGCAGTATCCTCTTCACGCCTTTCATGTGTGACTCCTTTGGATTAGCCTAAAAACGCGCACAAACACAAACTTCAAACATAATGTCAGGTCGAGAAGTAGTTAAATACATTAAAGAACCTATTATTGCGTGATACTGAGTGGGATCCACATCTTCATCACTGTTAGAGTCAGCACCTAGTTTGTGGTTGACATAGATTGAGTATCATACGGAGTACTTTCTTCCATCTTGAATCGTTTGAGCACATCGTGAACATATTTAGTTTGATGAATAAACATTCCGTCCTTCTTCTGATCTACCTGTAAACCCAAAAAAAAGGTTAGTTCACCCATGGCGCTCATCTCAAATCTTTTTTTCATGATTGCTTCGAATTCCTGACACATAGAAATCTTTGAAGCCCCGAAGATAATATCGTCCACACAGACCTAGACAAGAAGAAAATCCTTCCCATTCCACTTCACAAACAGCTTACTGTCAATCTTTCCTCTCACAAAGCCATTCTCCAGCAGGTAATCAGATAAGGTTGCATACCAAGCCCATGGAGCTTGATGTAGACCATATAATGCTTTGCTGGTCTTTACGCATGATTTGGAAAATCTGGATCTGGAAAACCTGGAGGTTGCTCAACATATACCACTTCGTCGACCTTACCATTCAAAAAAGCACTCTCAATATCTAGCTGAAACACCTTCATTTCTTTGTGAGCGGTGAAGGCCAAGAAAAGGCGAATTGCCTCCAGCCTTGCCATAGGAGCAAACACCTCATTGTAGTCGATCCCTTCTTACTGATTAAATCCCTTGAGTACTAGTCTCTTCTTGTTCCGGACGATTACACCATTCTTATCTCTTTTGCATTTGAACACCCACTAAGTAATGATTGCATGCACATCTCGTGGCTTCTCAACCAACTGCCATACCTCCATTTTGTTAAACAGAGCCAATTCTTCCTGCATGGATTCGACCCAAGAGCTATCCTTCAAAGCCATATGGTAGATTTTCGGTTCTATTTGACTGATATAACAAGCATACAAAAATTCGTTCATAATACCAGTATCTTTGATGATCACATAGACACACGTGTTGTCTTCCAAGCTTCCACTGGTATGCATACCATCAGAAGGATTACCAATCACATTCACTAGAGGATGATCTTTGTGGATCCTTGTAGTTTGGACAGGAGAAACTACCAAGTTTTCACCCAGACTAGGAGTGAGTTCATTTGAATTATGTTGGGTGTGAAAAGGATTTATGAACTCTTCTTCAACTGAGACAGCGGGCCTTTTCTTCAACACTAGACATGCTTGATCTTTTATCTTCGGCGCTTGAGTTGTGCGTGACGGCTTCTTATTCATCAAGTAACATCTGGGTGGCCATCATTTCTTCTATCTGCAAATACATAAGAAGGTAAATTAAAAGACTTAAACAGTTTGTCATAATAAAAAATTTTATCTGGTTCCATGCTAGGCTTTGGTGACTTGTAACTGGTAATATTAGTGTTACAGACCACTTCAACCTTGTTGTTCGATAAATTAAAGACTCTTCTGTTGGGAGACCCAACCATGTAACCAACAAGAATGCCTTCGTCAGCTTTTTCACCAAATTTTGAATGTCATTGATATCGAACATGTGGAACCAAAAGGTTCGAGACCTTTCAGATTAGGCTTTCGACCATGCATTAATTCATAACACGTTGTGTTTAATCTTTTAACAATTAAAACACGATTAAGGATATAGCATGCTGTAGCGACAACCTTAGCCCAGAACACCACAGGAAGCTTAGCATCTACCAGCATGGTCCTGGCCCCCTCAATTAACGTCATATTCTTCCTTTCAGCCACTCTGTTCTGTTGGGGAGAGTACAGTGCACTAAACTGATGCTCTATTCCTTTCTGCAGAAATAAGATTTCCATTTGATAATTCTCGAACTCTGTGCCGTTATCGCTTCTGATGATATTGACCTTTCCTCCAAAAATATTCTCCAATTTGGTAATTAGATTAATCGCCAATTGTACTGTTTCACCCTTAGCTTTCAGAAAATACACCCATAAGTATCTTGAGTAGTCGTCAGTTACTACTAAGCAGTAAGATGTCTCACCCAAACTTTTGATATTTATTGGACCAAAAAGATCCATGTGAAGTAGATCCAGGGCTATGACTATCGAATTAATCAGCTTGAGTGATGTGGCTTCTTATGTTGTTTTCCTTTCTTGTATGATAGACATTTATCTTCAAAGTTGAAATTCTTTAATGGAACCCCCAGCACCAAACCATTCTTGACAATGTAATTCATTTTACGTAGATGAATGTGTCCCATTCTCCGGTGCCACAATTCAGATTCAGATTCTGTTGCTTTAGATAAAAGACATGACTCAATAGTTGATATCTTGGTGGACCTCATGTCCATCACATAGGTATTCTTCTCTCTTGGAGCTCTCATGACTATCTAATTTTCTGGGATCTTGAAGCCAGGATAAAGCACTAAGGCTTCGTCCTTTGTAAAGTGCACGGTGTATTCTTTGTCACAAATCTGAGAAACGCTCAGAAGATTATGCTTCAATTCTTCCACAAAAGTTACTTTTTACAATATGATTCTTTCATTAGTAACCGTACCGATGCCTGAAATTTTTCCTCCACTTTCTCCTGCAAAACTTACTCTTCCTCCTTGTACATCCTTCCAATCAAGTAACAATTTCTTGTTACCTGTCATGTGCTAGGAACAGCCACTGTCGACAACCACCTGTTGTTCACAGTCCTTTCCGACTGTTCCAGCATATTTAAAGAGAATAATTAAAAGCGGGGGGGGCCAAGACCTCTTGGTCTTGGGTTGTTCAAACCTTTTAAACGACATCCAACTTGTTGGTTGTCTAAAATTCCTTTGATGAAACTTGCCATTGGGTTCGAAAGAAAGGTTTCTAGAAAAACGATTATGAAACCAACCAAACATCCTGGAGTTTCTAGCATTAAAAATTTCGAATGACTCAAAGTTATGGGTTCTTTGGTTAACTGGAAAAAATTGATGTTGGTTTCTTTGAAATCTTGGATTTATCAGAAGTTTGGTGTTAGTATAATTGACATTTGTTCGAACACCAGTTTTAGGTTTTGTTTTGTTCTCAGTATTGTTTGGCCTCATACTCTTAGATTTCTTTCTTTTCAAGGGACAAATACCTCTGAGAGTTGATCATTCATTTCTGCCATGTACGCTTGGTCCTCCACTGGTTCCTTTTCACATCTACTAGGCACAATGTTCACCAGATTAGCTTGTTGAATCACCTCTTCTACTTGGATGTTCCAATTATACCCATCATCCTATTGAGACACCATGGTTCTTGTCTCAGTACCATTTCCATGTCCATTCTGATGAGTAGACCTATTTTGACTCCTTTCAACTCTCTCATTAGTACATTCTCTTGCAAAGTGCCCATTTTGTTGGCAGTTGTAACATCGAACTTTGGACTTGTCAAAAACCGGTCTCTCTCCCACAAACTTTCTTCTTGTCTTCTTCATAAACCTTTTCACCCTTCTCACAATCATAGCCATTTGCCATTGCAGATCCATCTCCTCCATGTCGTCAGCATCAATTTGATCATAATCCTGATCTAAATTCGCAGGGTCAACTATCTTTCCTTTGATGTAGTTCTCATAAGAAGCAATGAAAGAGGCATAGAGTGCAAATTGCTGTTTTGCAGATTTTACACTCATAGGCATCTTTGAGTAATTCAAACTTGAAGAACTTGCAGAAGGGTTACTAATTGAATATTGAGGTTTTGAGGAAGAACTTCCACCAGCAACAAAGCATATATCTCCTTCCATGTTCATCACCACATGACCATCTTGAGTACAGTTTGTTTCGCCACCTGAGTAATAGGCAGCCAATATTCCCTTAGAGCTTGAGTTTGGAGAACCTTTTGCACCATACATTCCTGGATCCTGAACATGATCAGTAGGTGTCTCTTTCCTTATCATATTAAGCTCATAGGTACGTAACTTGTTGATCACTTTTTCTAAATCAAAACTTTCAAAAACTTTGTCTACTTACAACAAAACAGTATACATCTCCCATTTTGGTGGAAGAGCATCCGGAAGCTTTTCAACTATCTCACTCTGAGTATACTTTATGGAGTAGTTAGCCAACTCAGTCATTAAATGATAGTATCTTGTGATGATTTCATTAAGTGATTCATTTTTAAAGTACTTGAACAACGAAAATTGAGTTTTCAACAACTTTGTCTTTGAGTTTCGAACGCCAACATTTCCCTCAAAACGATTTTCTAATGCTTCCCATAACTCTCGAGCAGACTTATACTTTCTGAATGTATGTAGAATCTTTTGTGGCAGTGCCATAGTTATTGCTACTAAGGCTTTACTTTCTGCTTCAGACATCTTCTTCTCATCATCCTCCATCTTATTATATATCTTTAGTTGCTCACGTCCTTCAAATTCTGTTGTTGGAGGGATATAACTATCCTGAATATATACCCACATTTTTGCATCTTGGTACTTCACATATTGCTCGAATCTGTCTTTCCAAGCAACAAAGTCAGTACCTTTAGGTAACATTGGAGGCTTAGTTGTTGAACAAGCCTCAACCTCCATCCTTACCAGATCTGAAATGTTAATCGAAGTAATGTTTAAACGAACTAGAGCTAGAATTCATCTAACTTTGTTCTGTGAACAGTGTACGGCGAAGTTAGTTTAACTTCGCCTCAAGATTAACTTCGCTAGGGGAGAAGTTAATTAATATCAAGTCTTTTATCTTCGCTATCTCTCAACTTCGCCAACTAGCAACTTCTCCAAATAACAACTTCGCCAAATACAACTTCGCAGGTTAGATCTTCGTCAAAACCCTAATATGCAAGGACGACAACTTCGCTAGTTGAATCTGGAATTTTTTGATATGATTTCAAGCACATATTTTACTATTATGGTATGGTCGAAGGAGTTAGAGTGTACGAAAATGAATGTAGGGTATAAGGATGGACTGCACGGTTGTTTTTTTTTATTTTTACGTGAAACAATCCGCAAAAACTCTTGCGGATAGGATTTTAACACTCGTGTGATAATCCCGAACCACACAATCAAGAGCAATTGCTTTGTTACCAATTGTAGGTTCCCAGCTGGATCTACACATGAGTATCTCGTACACGGAGGGTGCAGAATCCCCTAAGTATACGATTACGAGTGTATAAATGAACCAACGAATTGAACACGTAATAAGAACAAACACGTAAACCAAACACTTAATTTTTATCAGCTAATCAGAGCTCTTAACCAATAAGCAAGACCGTTGTGTAAAGTTATAACCCAAAACTACTTTTGAAACCACGGCGGAAGTTAGGTTTAAATAACCTAGAATAACTTCGCCAAACATGCTTGGCGAAGTTGTCCCTAACTTCGCTGATGTTAACTTCGCCCATTACCAAATACTAAACATTAAGATCCCCAAAACGTAACAAACAATGTACCGATTACAGAGACGATAAACTAAAGACTAATGAACTACTGGCACATTGCACCAACATTGAGGTTGCTTATCATTTCATCGAACACAAACATGGAATAATTGTAGTTCCAGTCCATGAACAAAGCAACCACAGCCGACATCTGAATGTGGCAGATCTCATCAGAACCCCCCTGTCGTCCTGAGACACACGTGAAGAATTTGTGAATCAAGAACCTCCAATATGGATGGAATAGCTTTTTGATGGCAAGAGGTTAAGATCCTTCATATCCCATTTTCAGGGCTATTTCAGCAATGACATTAGTAAAGTATTCCGTTGGATAATCGGGTTGATCACTGAACATCAAAACCTCACGAATAATACCCTCTCAAATAATAATAGGCTTCTTCTGGATCTTGGATTCAATCACCGCAGCTCCGCCAGCACCTCTCTGGTTAATGGAAGCATGATTCCAAAAATCAGTCACCAACTTCTTGCAAATGACAGGAGTTTCTCGTAAAGCCTGAGAAATCTCGCACGTGTTAAGCCCCACGATCATTGATTTGAACTCCTTGTGGACAAGAGGTGGATCCTATAAACATCCAGCAATGTTATGAGTGTGAACAAATCTTAAATGTGCCTGATCATCTTTGACTACAACAAACGAGTCAAGTTAATAATATATTTACTTAACTGGATAGTCACTTATCATAATATATATATATATATATATATATATATATATATATAATTAACATGGAATGGACATCTTGATCAAAGAACAGGGACTGAAAACACAAATATAGACAATATAAGTCCTCATTTGTAAATTAGTCCAAATTATATTAAAATAAATCATATTCACGCAGTTTTCGGTCCAATAAAATGAGGTTTCTGTCAATTAGGTGAGTTTCCGGGCCATAATTTGAGTTCTCTGTCCAATACTGTTCATGAAAGAACCTGTACTACCGAGAACTCATATTGGTTATTGGTCAAAGTTTCACAGAGAACCCTCGTTATTTCAGTAGATCTTAGGGGTTCTCTGGTTGACCAAAGGTTTTCGGTGAACAATCCCCGTGAACCAGAGATCCCGAGATCTCTGAAGATCTCGTCCTTGAAACCCTTAAAAAATCTTGGGTTCCGTCTTGAAATTCGTGTCGTCTTCCCTAGAACATCGAAACCACCATTGTTAGTGAAACCTGCAACTTCAAGAACACTCTTAACGAATCAAACATGCAACAATCAATCATCACACACATTCATCCTAATTATGTATCATGGCCCAAGCAATCAGTTAATCAATCATCACAACCAAACCACTCATTCTGTCCAAAGAAGTTTCAACAGTGACCCGAAAACATGTTTCTCAAGGTTTCATATACCTTTAATACCCAATGATTTATAAGATCAGGTATGATTTTTGATGAAGACAAAGATAACGAGTCATAAGTTTAGAGTTTTCGGGTTTGAGAGAATTAGATAATTTCAGATTTAAAATAATGATATCAATAACGCATGCTTATGCCTTTTAAACTTCAAAACATCTGTCTGGGTTGAAAACCCTGATGGACAGAGAACATGAGTATTCATGGGCCATACCATCAAAGTCAAACCATTTACATTACAAATTCCTCCATGGGCCACTCTGATAGGGCCGAAAACAGATTTTCACCAACTCAACGTGGGCTTGATCCATATTTAAAAAATGATCTCTTATCGCATTCCTTTCGATTAGAATAAGCATGAGGTAAAAATTAAGTTAAAAATAGAAATAAGGATACAAAATTTTAATCACTCGGTCTTCTTGTAATTTAGCAACTTTTGGTGTTCCAACCCATAATCCAGCAATTGATGTTGCATCCAAATAACCAGTAAACAGAAGGTTGATGCAACAACATACTCAGCCTCATCAGTGGATGTGGACACTGTTTGTTGTTTCTTGCACTGCCATGAAATGAGTCGATCACCTAAAAATTGACATCCAACAGACGTAGATTTCCTGTTAATATCATCTCCACCATAATTGCTATTAGCAAAAGCATATAAATCAAAATCTGAGTTTTTGGGATACCAATGACCTTGCTTTGGTTGCTCTTCCAGATATCTAAAAATACATTTAACAGCAATTAAATGATCGAACTTAGAATTAGCCTGGAAACGGGCGCATTGACAGACAGCAAATATTGATGTCAGGGTGACTGGCAGTGAGATACATCAGGGATCCACTCATTGACCGATAGTAAATTTGATCAACGGGATTACTTCAAGATCGGATGAAAGAAGAGGTCTTTCCGCCATAGGGGTTGTCGCGCTCTTAGAATCTTGAGACTCGAACTTTGCAAGCATGTCTTCGACATATTTTCCTTGATGCAGCAGAATTCCCGTTGAACTCTGATGAACCTATAATCCCAGAAAAGTTGTCATCTCCCCCAACGAACTCATTTCAAATCTCTTCTTCATAACTTCTTCAAATTCAGAACATAGTGCTGTACTGGTAGACCTGAAGATGATGTCATTTACGTAAATCTGAACCAAGATAAGATCTTTCCCAACAATTTTAAGGAAAAGTGTCAGATCAATGGTTCCTCTCTTGTACCCATGTTCCAGAAGGTGAGCCGTCAAATTTTCATACCATGCCCGAGGCGCTTGATGAAGACCATAAAGGGATTTTTCTAGTTTGTAAACATGAGTTGGATGCTTTGAATCATCAAAACCTAGTGGCTGATCCACATATATCTCCTCCTTGACTCCTCGATACAAAAACATTGTCTTGACATCCATCTGGTAAACTGTGAATCCCATGTAAGAAGCATATGCCAGAAAAATCTGAATGGCCTCAAGTCGAGCAACATAAGCATACACCTCGGTGTAGTCTAAACCTTCAACCTGACGAAAACCATGAACTACAAGTCTCTTGTACGCCATTTCAACTGACTTAAGCTCAATCTGAGAGATGAAACAGGAAAATAAACAATTGTTGATATGTTCTGTTTGACTTCTGGTTGTCACACCTATTTCAAGAGGACCTATGACATTGTCAATTGGATGATCTCGTTGAATTCTTGTTGGAATTGAATGACCGGGAACAGAGCTGGTAGAGGGCAAATTTGTTGGATCTTCAAGGATTTCAGAAAGAGGGTTTTTCCATCCAAATGTCGTCGTACTATGTGAGTACAAAGTACTGGAAATGAATTCATTTGGTATGAAATCTAGTAATAGAGTGCTTCCAAAGAAATAACATTTAGCACTCTCCCCCTCAACTAGTTAGGCATCGGCTGCAGGCTCTGGTGAAGACAAAGTCTCAGTAAAACTTTCCAGTTGGCTAGCTGATAATGGCTTAGTAGTTTCTAATGATTCCGACGGATCAATACTCAGAACTGAAGACATATGAGAGTCATTAGGAATGTCTTCTTCCTCATCAACAGAATTTGCAGCACCATTACCTGAATTTTCTGTATCCACAACTGGAAACACATTAAATGACTTAAACAGTTCATTATAATCAAATAACCAGTCAGGACCGACAAGAGCATCAGTCTCATTTTCTTTTAGCTAGCGCACGTCACAGTGAATACCCTTCGTCCATAGATTGAGTTGATTCTCCATGAGCACCACAAAGCGCTTTATCAATTCTGCAGTCTCACTCTTATTTGACAAGAAAAACTACCAAGTGAAGCATGAGTAGTCATCAGTAATAACTAGACAATAAGAACTGCGAGAAAGACTAAAAACATGAACTGGACCAAACAGGTCCATATGCAACAATTGAAAAACTAATGAAATGGTAATAACAAGTTTTGTCTTGTGTGATTTACGATTTTGTTTACCCAAAGCACAAGCCACACAATTTTCAATTGTTACAAAATCCTTGATAGGCAAACTATGCACCAAGTCGTTTTAAGCAAGACGGTTTAGATTTATAATGTTTGCATGGCCAAGAGTTCTGAAACTTTTGAAAAGAGACAAGTAATTTCGTCAGGAATATTTTTGTTCATGTCGATCACGTAAGAATTATCTTCCCTTTGTGATCAAACAAGAACCCAGTCTTTAGGTATAATGATACCAGGTTTTAAAATCAAACACTCTTTATTAGTAAAATGAGTTGAAAAGCCTTTATCACAGATCCGCGAGACGCTAAGCAGACTGTGTTTAATTCAGGAACAAAATTAACATTTTAAAATTTTAGAACACCATTACTTACAATACCCTTCCGAGTAATCTCCCCCTTCTCTCCTCCTGCAAAGGAAATATATCCACCATTAAATATTTGAATGTCATGTAGTTGGGAGATGTCTCCTGTCATGGGCCTGGAACAGCCACTATCTACTTACCAAGGTCTGACGATATTCCTCCATAGCTGTTCATGAGCAATGTGAGAGATTAGTTAGTTTTTTAGTACTCAGTCCATAGTAGTTATGGGTATCCCTGACTTGTCAAAGTGTGTCATGGGTTGCCATGACATGACTTCCCTATTATCTAGGATTGAACATGATTGCTTGATCAACGGAGATTTAGGCAGCCATTCATATATTGATTTTAAATTTTTATTATTTATATGAATGGTTGATTTATTCACCGGTTTGCGAGTGGAAACCATGTTTGACTTTGACTTCCAAATTTGTTTTGGACCTGAGGCCGATTTGGTTCTCGGGGACCGAAATCGGGTTTCATTACGTTTCTGAAACATATTAAGCTTGGTTTTGACCTGTCAGCCTTGTTATAATACATTGATTTATTCAAAGTGTACTTGTAGAAGGTATTTTGAGGCACATTCCTCTGATGATATCCATAATAAGGAATATACGGATGGTGTGAACAATTTCTAGAAATATGATCAGGAATACCACAGTTAAAACATGTTTGACGTTTAACATAAAATTCATTGTGCTCTACTCCTGGTCTTGGTTTGTTGTGTGAGCTCGTTTGCTTTGCTTGCTATTTACCACCTGACGTATTACTTGATTTATCACAATTTTGAACAGTTGAACTTCCTTCTTTAACAAACTTAGGTGATGAATATTTATGAGAACTTTTATTTTTATCAAACTTATTCAAAAACACACCACCAGATTTCAAATTTTTAGAAGAATCAACCACACAATTGTCTTTGCTCGTAAAAACAGAGCCCACACAAACATTTGAAGCCATAGAATTCAAAACAGGTAAATTTAAAGGAACATTAGAATTAATGTCTTTGTTATTCAAAACAGGTAAATCATCATCCTCATCAGCTCAATAATCAACAATTACTTCATCTGCATGTGAAGTAAACACACTAGTATCATTCACCCCTGAGGTTGATTCAGTAACTTTAACTGAGTTAGTTGCACCTTTGCCATTTTCAGTTGGCTTTCCAGGCTGCATAAACTTTTCCATTTCTTCCTCTTCTTTGGTAAGAGGAAGACCAATGTAGTTATCATTATAGGGAGGAGGAACCACACTGTACCCAATAACCTCACCCTTGGTTTCTTTCCATTTTAATTGTTTTTCGATCATGGATTCAACAATGACATTAGAGACATCCAATTTTTTAAAATTAAATTCAGCATTTTCAAATTTATTAGTCAACATGGCAATATCCAACTTAGAAGCTTCTAATTCAGTCGTTAAATCCGCAATTTTCGGTTTATCATCTAAGTGGTGACAACATTTTATGCTAAAATCGGATTGAAGTTTAGAAAAATCTTTTTGTTGTGCCTCTATTTTTATTTTAAAGCTTTTTCCAATTTTTTAAAAGTAAGGTTCTCACGTTTTATTCCTTCCATTTCTCTAATCAAGTTAATATTGTGAGATTTATATAAATCTACCTTATTAATACAAGATTGAGAACATCATTCGGAACTTACCTCGGATGAGCTGGAAGAAGTGAAAGCCATGAAAGCAAATTAAAGTTCCTTAACTTTTTCCTCAGAAACGTTCTCTTCTTCATAAACCTCAATTCAAGCAAAGTTTGTTGTCTGATTATTGATGCTGAGAGCTGCCATCTAATCATTCCAAGAGAACTGTTGAGCTACCAAACCCCGCTCACCTTCACCTGAAATTGCTGCATTTTCTCCTCTTGCATTCCCCACTAGAACCAGTGCTCTTTCTCTTTTTCCTTCCTTAGTTGGATTAGTGCAATCACGAGCGAAATGATCCGGCTCGTGACAAGTGTAGCACCTCATAGTGTCTTTATTAAATCCCACCTTCTAGTTAGCTTGCACATTCCAGTTGTTTCTACCTGCTTTCTTTGTAAATTTCTTCGCACGAAACACTGCCATGGCTATTTGTCAAGAGATATCTACTTCCTCCACATCATCATGATGGATTTGATCCAACTCAGCAGTTACAACTAGTTGAACCAGATTTCCAGCAAGAAAGGCGTTGTAGCAATTCATGAACCCTGCCATCAAAGCGATGTTTTCTTGAGTCTCATTTGATATAGTGGGATTCTTATTGGGAGAATAACTAGAAGATGCAGCAGGTGGCTGAGAGTTAGCAACAGGAGCAAATTGTTGAACAAGTTGAGGAAAGAACAGGGGAGTTGGCTGTAGTGGTGCCGGGGTGAATTGGCCTTGTGCAGACTTAAACATTGAGAAATTATTCTGAGATTGTTGTGGCTGAGTGTACTGTCCTTGAGAAGATTTAAACATTGAATAATTGTCTTTTGAGATGAGTGTATTGTTGGACGAAACACTATAGCTAGCCGCATTGTAGGAGTTTGCATGATTTATGGCACGCTGCTTGTCATCCATCTCACAAGCTTTAATGATTTTCATCACTTTTGACAAAGTTAACCTGGCGAGATCCTTTGTCTTCTTAATCACAGCAACATTCATATTCCAGCTCTGTGGCAGGGAATTGACCAGTTATTATTTGTCTCAATAGCGGTCAAGTTTATATTAGCAGATCTCATTTTAGTCACCAGTGATATAAATCTCTGCAATTGTGTTTCCAAAGACTCTCCCAGAACATGATTGAACATATTGAACTTTTGTCATAAGAGGTTTTGTTGGCTTCTTCTCATGTCCTCATTACCCTCATACACCTCAAAAAGGGCTTCCCACAATGCCTTTACAGACTGTAATTCTCTAAATCCCAAGACAATTTTGGGTGAAAGTGCCATAGTTAAAGTAGCAAGGGCCTTTACGTCCTCTTCAATCTTTTCAAAGTTTGCATCGTCATACAATTCAACAGGCTTCATAGCCACTTCTTTGGAATTTTCACGTTGATAAGTGATAGCTTAAGGATGCTCTTCCAAATCTTGGAATCTTTCATCTACACATATTTTTTGAACCTAAACTTCCACTCAGCAAACCCCTCATGAGACAATAAACGGGGTACATGAGTAGAAGTTCCCATGATGGACTCCAATTATTGATGCAATGCCACATTTGATGAATTTTGGTTACTTGGTCCATTTTAGGTGAATAATTAGAATGTTGGTCCAATTTATAAGTCCAAATAACAATTCAGTTTTCCTAAGGCCCAAATAGAATAGGCCCATATATACAGTCACTGCCGAGGACAGTAATATTTGACCAAGAACTCAGAAAGTTAACCGAGAACACTTCAAGTTGACCGAGAACACTTGGAATTTGACTGAGAACTAGCAAAATCCACCGAGAACTCTTGGATTTGACCGGGAGTCATTTGGGATGGATGACAAGCTCAGATTGAACAACCATGTTAGCTCTCTGAATCAAGCTGGGATTCTACACTTTCAAGAATTAGTTATGCCTTTCTCAGTGAATCTCACCAAAGAGTTCACTCAGTTGATGGTGTAAAGTTGTATAATGTTCAAGCCACCACCAACCAAGCCCTCAAGACATCCTCCTTAACAAGTCAGCCTGCCCCCAACAAGTTTTAGTTCATTCCAAAATGTTGTTGGAAAAGCCGTTTAGAAAGCCCTCAAGGCACATGGAATAAGTAAACCAGCAACCAGCAAGCCTTCCAGTTCAAGTCAGCCCACTGATTTTCATGATTCTCACATTGTTCTATTCCACGCATTTACGGCTAGTCATAAGCAGCTGTTACAACGAAGTTTGTTACCTCAATCATTTCAACAAGGAGATATACCTGACATCAATGAAAAGGATCTTGAGAAAATGGACATCATGTATCATATGGCCCTGACAATTCATAGAGCAACCTACTTCATAAAGAAATATGAAGAACTAGCTTCAAGGACTCCAACAACAATAGCATAGGATTTAATAGGGATCAGCTTCGTTGACACAACGCAATGAAACTGGACACTTTGCCAAAGAATGTACCAACCCAACAAACCACCAAATGACATCAAGATCACGGATGTCACTGAAAATGAGAGTGGAAAGAGAAATGACAAGAGGCCAATGGGTCAGAGTTCGAGTAAAAGGCTTCCACGGATTGGTCAAGGAAATTCAACTAAAAGGAACTCAAACTCTAACTCCAGGGCCCTCGTCACTCAAACTGCTGGATCAACATAACCAAACTAGGAAGATTATCAATTTAATAAGCTGGTAAACCAATTGAACATTGTTGGGATGGAATTCATTGATGAGTTCATAGCTTCTTCAAGCGCTACACCAGGAGGAAACCTCGCCACTCCTGAATGTCCCGAGGTATAAAAAAACCTTTGCTCTAAAGCTTTCATAAATAAAGTAGAATTCTATAGAACACATAATGCTAGTGTAATTAAATAAATTCAAAGCATTAAAAGTATGAATGAGGAATATAAGAAATTTGATAAGATATATATCACTAGAATCAAAACTCATCAAGACGACATGGCAAAAAAGCATAGTAAATTGTTTCAATCCACTAAAATAATTGAATTTCATGAAAAGCGTATACCCGAGATAAATGCAAAATCTTATAAGCTAGTACTAGAGCTTTTAGAGCTTTCTGAAAGAAATTAATGTAGAAAAATTTGAAATGACGCCTAATAAGTTGAATGGCATTATTGGAACACAAATGGGTGTGAAACAAAAGACAGATCTTGGATATGAATTTATGGATATTCCACCACCCTTCAATGACAACTACACATCCCTGCCTCACTTAGTTTCAATACCCCTCCTGAGGAAGAAATGGTCTATTGAGTTGGACATGTGCCAAAACCAAGGATATTTGTTTCTAATGTTTTAAAAACAATTGATCCAATGCAAGTGCCTATTGATTATAATGGTAATTCATCTTGTTCGACAGGTTGTGTAGAAGATAGTGAGTCAGTGGAAAAGGACATGAGTTGTGACAAGAAAATAAAATCAAAATCACTTTTTGTTTCTGGTGTGAATTTAAAACCATTTGTCAAATTAGTCTGTAATAATAACAATACTATTTCCACCCAAAATACAATGTCTCCATCTTCAGATGATGATGTAACTCGTGAAACTGTTGATGTTGGAACTTCTCATGTTATTTTGAATGAAAATATTGATGTTATTTCGGATAGTGATTGTGAAACTGTTTATGATGAAACGTTTGTTGATAATTGTGAAAATTTGAGAAAGCATGTTGATGTGAACATATCAAGTTGTTCATCATCAAGTTGTAAGTCCATGGATAATTTAGATAGAGAAAAGGTTTTTGAAAATGAACAGGCTAGTACTTCACGTAAATATGTTCCACCAACTAAACAATCATTTTCTCAAACGACCAATCAAGTAGGAAATCCTCAGCCATACAAGTTCTATAATAACAACTAGTATGGTCATTATCAAGAGAATAACTTTAATTTTAATTATACAAATGCTTTTGGTAATTATGGTTATGGTCCAAATAGATTTTACAATCATCTTCCTTTCCGAGGATCACCCTTCTCACCGTAACAACCGTATTACAGTTCGGATGAATTCTATGGTGCTCATAGAATAAAATTTCATTATGATTGTGGTAACCCATCTCACCTTGCAAGACATTGCAAGAACTGGCATACAAAGCAAAAATAAATGAACGGTCAGTTCAATTAGTCCTATTCTAATGTTGCACCCAATATAAGTACAAGGACTGATCGATCTTAAAGTTCTACCCGTAAAATGGATGTTAGATCCAACAAATTCAAGAAAGTTAGAAAACCTTTTTGGATAACCAAAAAGAAAATATCAAAAAAGATTTCAAAGACTGAAAGGTCCAAGAACTCACCAAAAACAAGTCAACAAAAGGATCCAAAGATCGAAAGACAAGTGGATTGTGTTTTAAACAAAAAAGGAAAATTGTCCAAAAGATCTTCTAAAACAAGAAAACATGCCTCTGCATGGATTCCGAAGGACTACTCTTCAAGTTCGGAAGCACCACCACACTCCAATTATATAAGAAACAAGATAAAATTTGGTAACTTCATGGTTGATCTTCCCGAGATAGCTAAGTGTTGGGAACCCATGTCTAATTAACTGCTAATGTGTGTAGGGTCAGCCAAGAAGGCCTATCAACAGTATTTGATAGTTAGACAATGGCTACACCCGACACATGACCGGAGACGAGTCCTTGTTGTTTGACATTCAACTGTTCGATGGTAGACACGTTTCTTTTGTTGGTGACATGGGAGGAAATATAACAAAAAGAGGAAAAGTTTCAAATGGAATATTAACCTTTGATGATGTCAATCTGGTGGAACAACTCAACCACAATCTGCTCAGCGTCTCAAAAATTTGTTATCGACAGCTCTCCACGTTATTCAAAGAAAATGAATGCTTGATTCTTGATCCAAGTTTCAAAGTCCCTGAACAATGGATTTTGATTCGTACTTCGAGGCATAATGATACTTATATTTTGGAGTCGAACTGCTTCACGCTTGATTTCTAAGGTCTCGGGGAATGACTTATCACAATGGCATAAACGTCTTGGCAATGTGAAATTTAAAAACTTAAACAAACGTGTCAAAGGTGAACGTGTGAGGGGCTTGCTAATTAAACTTTCTCTTTCATTGAAAAATGTATTTTGTGCTCTAAATGCAAGCAACAAAAGCTCCCTCATAGCCCAAGACTGTCAATTCCAACGATTCTATTATTTAGTTGTTGCATATGGGTTTATTTGGTCCTATTCATCCATTGGAAATCGGCCGAAAAGCTCATTATCTTGTTGATACTGATGATTTGTCGTGTTTCAGTTGGACTTTCCTTCTAGGGCACAACGATGAAACTGCTCAGTTTTTTATCAGATTCATAACCCCTGTGGAGAACCAGACTTACAAGAAGGTGAAGTGTATTAGAAGTGATAACGGAACTAAATTCTGAAACAGAGTTCTGTATGACTTTTGTCATTCAAAAGGGATAGATCTCCAGTTTAGAGGCCCATACACTCCACAACAGAACGGGTTTCCGAACGTCGCAACCAAACGCTGATTGAAGCTGTAAGAACCATGTTGTCAGACTTAAAACTTCCATTATTCTTTTGGGGTGAATCCATCAATACAGCATGATTCATACAAAACCTTGTGATCATCAATAAGCACTTGAAAAAGACTCCTTTTTAAGTCTACTATAAGACCAAGCTGCAAGTCAAACTACGTTAAAACCTTTGGATGTCCATGCACTTTGCTCCATAAAAGTGCTCAACAAGATCCAAAATTTGCTGAGAAGGCGGATTAATGTTATTTTGTTGGATATGCAGCCAACAAAACCGCGTATCGTGTCTACAACAAGAAAGCAAAGGTGATTGTGGAATCCTTTAATGTTGACTTGCAAGAGCTCAACCCTACTGTCGCTCACACGGAACCCAACTGGTTGTTTGACTATATCTATTATTTCAATCAGTTTAATGGCATGTCTACTCCACCATCAACGAGTGCTCAAATTCCAACCTTTATATTTGAACCAATGTTGATGCAAATTCTTGTCAATAACATGAGTGATGTCAATCTGTCTGCTGGTGCCTCCGTCAGAATTGTACCACCAGTAGTTTCTCCACCAGTAGTCATCAATCCTGCTCCTCAACCAACTAATAAAATTGATTCGGTAACTGTTGAAAATGTTTCTGAATCATATTCAGATGACTCATTCCTGTGAGCCTATAGTGTGGAACAAATTCAGACTGCGCCCGCAACAAATGCTCTAGCGGCACCGAGTGTGGTCGAATCCATTCCCACACGTCCTCTTCATATGACAATGTTCAAGTTGTTGCTGCTGAAAAAACTTTTGTTGGTGATTCTGACAACACTATATCTACTCTGGTACCTGCGGTAGTTGTTCCATTTGTTTAAATTCCATGGAATGGTCCAATTTCGCAAGAACATGTGGTTGATTAACATGACACTGTTCAGCTGGCTACTGATGTTCTAATCAATGCCCACACATATTCCATCCCGTCGAGAGCCTGACAGTTGATCTTCAAGTGCAACCTGTCGTTCAAGTAGAATATTTCCCCAACTATCCATTCATCAGTCACACCCGACAGAAATCATCGTTGGCTCTCCCTTAGCCTGCATCCAAATAAGGAGCAAATATGGTAACATTAACAAATGTCTTTTTGCTTATTTTATTTCACTGGTCGAACCGAAGGACTACAAGGTAGCTCTCAAGGAGAATTCCTAGGTTGAAGCAATGCAAGAGGAACTGTTATAGTCAAGAAACTCAACGTGTGGAGACTGTTTAAGAGGGTGATTTTAATGACCGTAAATTATTATATGTAATAACATGTATAAATTAAAATATAATATAACATAGTATAATATTGAATCCCTAATATTAAATCTGTGTATAAGAGTTATGTGAAAGTAGTTTTGGGATAATAATGAAACTAGTAAGTAAATATAAATAATATAAAGAAATTGTAGTAACAATCACAATATGTCTATGTGGTCGTAATAATTGGCACAACCAATTTATTTACACATACCAAGAGTTACAGACAATAATTGCACTCTTCTCATGCATTAGCATTATTGATCCTTATCTTTGAATCATAAAACTTTTTACCTTATGTCTAGGCAAACATCTGGAAACACATGGACCACATCTTACACCATCTCTTGATATCAAAACTTGAACAGTTGCAAGATATTTTCATGAATTCTCATCTCTAAACAGTAGGAATACCTATTATAAAAAGAAAATAATCATAAGTCACCCCTCAACTACTCCCAAACTCTCCAGATACATGCCATATCCGATGCTCATATATTCCAAGTAATAAACAGTCTTACCTCCTCCGACCAACTCCTCTTCATGAAATAAAAACAAAGCCAAACCTACCTCCGTGGATCTCCACTCTTAACTGCTACTCACAGGAAATGACAACACCGCACATCATCTCATCGCCGCTTCACACGTCTCTTTGGCTACGCAAACAAACCTCTGGCTATCCCCTTTTCATATAATAAAACCAAAACCGATACAAACACTAATAATCTTCACCGCTTGTCACCTCCGTCTTCCACAAAGCACCAGCAAAAGTTCCAACTGACGATCTTTTCGGTAACGACCATCTTCCAGAACGGTTTATTTTAACCATTGAGGTATTGAAAAATGAACTCCTAAAAGCTGAGTTATAATAGTTAGTATATGGGAATTCACGAATCATATATATATGTGATACATGGTTCTTCATGCTCAAAATCATGTGAACATATATAAGAGAAACAGAGAATGTCACACCCCAAAATCCACTAACGGAGTTTTACCGTCAGAGGGTGTGAACTAACAGGATCTAAATCATTAGTTATAATCAAACCATAAAAACGTTTAAATGAAATTAAGTGCGAAAGCGTAAAAACCAAAAGACAAAAGTTGCGTCACGCAGGACGACTTAAAAACCCAAGTAATAATAGTTAAAAACATGTTTGCATATCAGAATGTTCAAAAATCATGCATGATCCTATACCGCGCGCCCGCCTCAGCTACCTGAGAATAAAATACTTAAAGTGTCAACACAAGGTTGGTGATTTCACAAGTTTTAAATAAAATAAAGCGTTTAGCGTTTGCGTTCAGCGTTTTGCATTCAGCGTTTTGCGTTCAGCGTTTTGCGTTTAGCGTTTTGCGTTCAGCGTTTTGCGTTACCAGATAGTGTTAAATCAATTATATATCGATAGGTAGCTAGCCTATTCAACAAGTATTACTAAGTGTTCGACACCGAAGCTGACTGTTTATCAAGTGCCTTGTCACCAGGTCATCCAGACCATGGTACGTGTTAGCCAAAATTACACCCGCTCGACCTCCAGTCGAGTTTAGCGTTGGGTGGGGTTTGTCAAACCCAGTAGTACTACTCAACAGTGACTCGCTATTCCAAATATTAACTGGTTCGATGTGTAGGACTTCAATTGTTTCGTTTGCCACTTAGCATTTACAAGTGATATATAATTTACTAACAAAATCTTAAATGCGTTTATCGGAGTATGTTATCTCCCCCAAGTGAAAAGCGTTTAAAACAGTTTAAAGGGGTATGTGAAACTCACTGTTTGCGAAGAATTCCCAAATTAAATCACCAAGTGATGCGCGTCACAGAAAACTCTCTCTAGCGTTCTAAAACAACAAGGAGATTTTCTAAGTATCGGAACTAATATCGAGTCTCTAGACCCGGCACATAATTACTAATCACAAGATACGTTTCGTGTTTGTTTGTGAATCGTGTGTGACTTAACGAGTACATTTGTGATACGATACGTGTGTGAGCAATTATTTACGTGTCATGTATTAATAATGTACATCACTAGCAATTACTCCCCGTAAGGGCAATTTGGTCACACATAACAATTAACTAGCAATTATTCCCCGCAAGGGCAATTTGGTCAAAACACGACAACTATTTAGCAAGTATTCCCCGTAGGGGCAAATTGGTCAAAACATAACAATTAACTATCAATTATCATGTTTCATGCATTTTCATAAAATTCAGCAGCTAGTTTCACCGAGACAGAAATTCTACTTGAAAGATTGTACTATTCCACCGATCATAGAATCTCAATTAATTTACCAAAAATCATCACTAAAGCATGAATGTGTTAGGTTTCCAGAACATATTTTATTTTATTTTTATTCCTCATAGATTTCTCATAATGATCAAAACACTACAGCAAGCTCATAACAGTCAAATTCATGTGCAACAGAATGTTATTTGAAATTCCCGTTAAATGAAAAATCCAACAAATGCAAGACCACTTGGGTTAGGTTTGTAACTCAATAATTCAACTTCCAGAAGTAGAACCAACCCAATTGGTCTCGTAGTTCCAGAAGTAGAACCAACCCAACTTGGGTTAGGTTTGTAACAGCAGGTCTAACAACTCAGCTTTGCAGAACGTTTTTGTAAAATCATAAAGGTTAACTTTCACACGTCCAAAAATTGCAAATTTATATTCTTTAGAAACTAGACTCAACCTAGTTTACTGTAGTATCAATAATCTCAACCAATTTTCAAATTTACACCCTGATACAGTCAATTGAACATCAACAACACAATCTGTCCAGAAACTGTTTGCATTCAAACTCAACATATTAACTATCTATGGACCATAATCCGTTCATATAACATTCTAGACACCATAACCATCATCCATGCATATCAATTACACCATACATACATGGTTAGGGTTTTATTTGATCTCAAAATCAAAGACACAACAATTAACATGTAATAATATCAATTCTAGTTATCAAATCATCATCAATACATCATCAAATCAAACAAAGAACATATGAACATAGTATATGAAATTTCCAGATTTTAGGGTTTATAATTATACCTTCAAAAGCACAAATATAAGCAAGAGGAAGGTAGAAGATGACTAGAATCGGATATAGGATGCTTCAATTGTGAAAACCAAGATCAAAAATCAAGAGATATGTGTGTGTGTGAGCCGATTGTGAGGAGAGGGGAGGGAGGGGGCTGGTCGTCGGTTTTAGGAAGGGGGAGAGGGAGGAGAGGTTAGGGTTTATATTTATTAATAATAATAACATGTTACACTTTAGTCCCTCAACTTCTAGTTTGTACTTTTCTAGCTTAATTAACAAGTTCTAGCACATTGAGTTAACGTTTATAACAATGTTATCACATAACACATAAGTCTAACACATAATTATCACATAATTATTGTTTTGACGTTTTTCGTTTATTCACCAATTGTTTGCGTCAACTCGTTTGCGTTTCGGTGCAATTCCCGAAAGAATACATATGTAGTAAGTTTCAAGCGTCATTTAAACCCTAGTTTAAATGTAATGAGGTTTGCGTTACAGATTCAATGATCTTAAGTTTGAATTGACGTAGTTGAGTTAACGGAGTTAACAGAGTTAACCTGAAATTGACGATTGTCACATCATTCCCATGTTAAAGAATTTACGTCCCAAAAATTTGAGTCAAGTCATGATGAGTGTCTGAAAAAGTAAGAAAAATTTTCAGTTTGTCATATCATCCCCTAGTAGAAAGAAATTTCGTCCCGAAATTTAATTCATAACTCCGGTGATTTCTGACGGTTTGTCGGGTTTCGCGATTTTCTGTGTTTGGTCAGCCCTTCAAAAAGGTGAGGATACTTTTTCATCATTTGATCCTCGCGTTCCCACGTGAACTCCGGTCCACGTCTTGAGTTCCAACGAACCTTATCGATTGGAATTTTGCTGTGCTTGAGTATTTTGGTTTCCCATTCCAAAACTTCAACTGGTTCTTCAATGAAGCGTAGCTGTTCATCAATTTGCAGTTCGTCCAAAGGGACTACTTGGGTTTCATCGGATAAGCATTTCTTCAAATTGGATACGTGGAAAACATTGTGTACACTGCTGAGTTCCGCTGGTAAGTCCAGTCGGTACGCCACCGGACCAACGCGTTCCGTTATCCGGTAAGGACCAACGTATCGTGGGTTGAGTTTGTTTCGCTTCCCAAAGTGAACCACACCTTTCCAAGGTGAGACTTTGAGTAACACTTGGTCATTCACTTGAAATTCGAGAGGTTTTCGGCGCTTGTCGGCGTAACTCTTTTGGCGATCTCGTGCTGCTGCCATGCGATTTCGGATTTGAACAATCTTTTCCGAACTTTCGAGTACCAGTTCTGGACCAGTGATTTGGCTGTCACCCACCTCTGCCCCGCAGAGAGGTGATCGACACTTCCGTCCGTACATTGCTTCAAACGGCGCTGCTTTAATACTTGCGTGGTAGCTGTTATTATACGAAAACTCTACCAAAGGTAGGTGAGGTTCCCAACTTTTTCCGAAATCCAACACGCAAGCACGCAACATGTCCTCTAAGTTCTAAATAGTTCGTTCACCTTGCCCATCCGTCAGAGGATGGTATGCTGTGCTCATATCAAGACGTGTGCCTAGTGCGCTCTGTAGCGACTTCCAAAAGTGCGAAGTGAAACGGGAATCTCGATCAGAAATGATTGAGACAGGCACTCCGTGTCTAGACACCACTTCTTTCATGTAGACGCGAGTCAATCTTTCCATTTTGTCCGATTCCTTAATCGCTAAGAAGTGTGCCGACTTAGTCAACCGGTCAACGATCACCCAGATGGTATCGCATCCCGTCGGTGTTTTAGGTAATCCCGCGATGAAGTCCATTGAAATGTGTTCCCATTTCCACATTGGGAGTTCCGGTTGCTGTAGCAGGCCAGATGGCTTCTGATATTCTATTTTGACTCTTGCACAAGTCAAACATTTGCTCACATAGGTGGCAATGTCGGCTTTCATGTTCGGCCACCAGTAAAGTGCCTTTAAGTCATGGTACATTTTATCTGAGCCAGGGTGGATAGAATATCGGGACTTGTGTGCTTCGTCCATCACTAGAGTTCTCAACTCTCCGTATCGTGGAACCCAAATCCGATTCTCAAAATATCGGACCCCGTCCGATTTGGTTTCAAGTTGCTTGTTCATGCCCCGGATGAGCTCCGATGGAAGATTATCATCTTTCAAAGCTTCGAGTTGCGCCTCGCGAATCTGATCGGGTAAGTTGGCATGAATCGTGAGTTGCAATGCTCGCACTCGCCTGGGTTTATCTGTTTCTTTTCTGCTGAGGGCGTCGGCCACTACATTGGCCTTGCCAGGGTGGTACTTGATGGCACAATCATAATCCTTAAGCAGCTCGACCCAACGACGCTGTCGCATGTTCAGCTCCTTCTGATCGTAGATATGCTGGAGACTCTTGTGGTCGGTGTAAATGGTAAACTTGGTACCGTACAAGTAATGCCTCCATATCTTAAGGGCAAACACCACAGCTCCGAGTTCCAAATCATGGGTCGTGTAGTTCTTCTCGTGAACCCGTAGTTGTCGAGAGGCATAGGCTAACCTTCTCGAGTTGCATCAGCACACAACCGAGACCTTGTATCGATGCGTCACAATGTACCTCAAAATTCTCTGTTCCCTCGGGGAGTGCTAAAATAGGAGCACTACAGAGTTTGGTTTTCAATAGTTGAAAAACGGATTCTTGCGCGTCACCCCAATTGTACTTAGTGCCTTTGTGAGTCAAAGCGGTGTGTAACACCCCGACCAAAGGCGGATTATACATCGGGGCGCCACATATTGTTTCATTACTCGTGACACTATTGGGTGTCAATATTTAATAAATACATTCATTCGCGGACGCGCAAAGTAAACAAGATAACATAAAACATCATAAATCAATATATTATAAATCATAATATTCGAACAGCAAAAACTTGTCTTGATACATTTTAATCTAGGTCCAAAATAAAGAAAACTTCCTACGTGTCCACAAGCTCCAAAACAGCTACTGCAAACCTGAACATGTGTTAAAATAAACGTCAAACACTTGCGTGTTGGTGAGAAATCAAGTTTAATACAATACATAGATAACAATAAATCTGCGCGCAACACGTGTATGTCTGGTGTTTAACAATGGTGCAATCAGATTGTGATCAAGCCTAAATAGATCATAGCTCATAGTTCATAGTTCAATCCATGCTCCCAATTGAGCACAAAAACGAGAAAACATCTGTGCAAGTGTAAACAAAGAAAACCGTAAACGATAGGTCTCCCGTGTTCATCTAATGGATCCATGAAAACTGCGGAATAGGCCGAACAAAGCGGTTAATGATACACACATACAAATAAACAGCCAAGTAAACGTCCTCAACACATGGGATACTGCGCGACTAAAGCTCATAGACAAGTTTAAGACTCTAAGTTTGTATGAACACATGAACATCCCAAAACATTAAAAGCAAAAAGGGATTAGGTACGAGATTACTCACTTGATAAACGATGCGGTGTAAGATAAAGCAAGAACCAACTTTAAACAAGCACAAGTTAACCTATAATTAAAGATTATTGTTTTAATGATCTGTTTTAAGTCTTGATTATAAGTTAGCATAATTAATAAGTAAATTATTATATATAATATATATATATTACCGGAAAAGCAGGGCAGAACAGGGAGGAATACGGAGGCAAGGGGAAGACGGCAGAGAGAGCAAGGAGGAAGAGAGAATAGGAGAGATTTAGTGTTTGTGTGTGATGTGTTAGGAAAATAACATTATTATTTATAGAGAAACCCTAGGAGACATGAATCCAGAAAAAGGGGAAAAGATTCCAAGACAAACAGAACAAGACAAAACAAAAGATAACAAAAGATATCCAAAAGCAAGTAAAAGATATCAAAAGATATGGCAGCAGGGAAAAAGAGAAAAAGGCTGACAGGGAACAGTAAAAAGGCATGGGCGGTTCAGAAAAAGGTACTGGTCAAGCATGGAAAAAGCAGATCTCAAAAGATAATGTCAGTCACTTTTTCTGCCAACCAATGGGGTTGGTGCGCATGCTGCGCCGAAAGTAACTTTTCAGACATAAAGCAGATTAGGTCAACAGCACAAAAGATAAGACAACACAAAAGCAAATGGCTAGATTAAACAGAAGAAAACTCAAATGGTTTAGCGCGAGAAGGCTTGAGCGCGAAGGCAGACACAGAAGGTCAAGAGAGCGCGAGCGCGAAGGCAGACGGAACCAACCTTAACGCGTCGCGGAAAGAACTACATTTCTAAGCGCGCCGCGGGAAGAATCACATTTCTTAGCGCGCCGCGGGAGGAACTAAAATTCCTAGCGCGCCGCGGGAAGAACTATAATTCTTCGCGCGTCGAGGGATGAACTACGATTCTTAGCGCGCTGCGAGAAGAACTACAAATCCTTAGCGCGTCGCGGGAAGAACTACCGTTCTTAGCGCGCTGCGAGAAGAATTACAATTCTTAGCGCGCTGCGAGAAGAGTTCGTCTCGCGTATCGCTGTAACAGGTGGTCTTCACGCAGGCTTCCTTGTAAGGAGTCTGGCGCGTGGAGCTGCGCAGACAACCTTAGGCGGGAAGGAACAAAGAACAAGCAAAGAGTTAGAAGAAAAAGAGGGAAACAAGGCGTAAGGGCGGAACGGCGACAAGAGGGAAAAGAAGGCGGAAAGAGAGAAGGAGAGGGACGGGACGGCGGAAAGAAAGAGAGAGAAAGAGGCGGGAAGGAAAATATATATATTATTATTAAAAATAAAGTATAAGTATAAATAAATACTAAATCATAAAAGAAAGAGATCGGGTCAGAGAAACGGGTACCTGGGTCGGGTCGGATCGGGTAGATGTCACAGTCTCCCCTACTTTAAGAAATTTCGTCCCGAAATTTATCTCGAAGTAGGTTGCGCAGATAACAGGTGCGGGTACTTGATCTTCATTTGATCTTCCCTTTCCCATGTAAACTCGGCTCCGCGCTTGGACTCCCAGCGAACTTTCACGATAGGGATACGACTGCGCTTGGTTTGCTTTACCTCGCGATCCATAATCTCAACAGGCTTCTCCACGAAATGCATAGTTTCATCAACTTGAACTTCATCAAGTGAAATGTGAAGGTTCTCGTCAGCTAAACACTTCTTGAGATTGGATGCATGGAACGTTGGATGCACATTACTGAGCGCGGGCGGCAGGTCAAGTCTGTAGGCAACTTTTCCCACACGCGCGAGAATCTTAAATGGTCCAACATAACGAGGAGCAAGCTTACCTTTCTTCCCAAAGCGGACAACACCTTTCCAGGGCGACACTTTGAGGAGAACAAGATCACCAACTTGAAATTCGAGAGGCTTTCGCCTGCGATCTGCGTAACTCTTCTGTCGGCTTCTGGCAGTCAGCAGATGATCACGGATCTTGGCGATTTTATCGGTTGTCTCTTGAACAAGTTCGGGTCCTGTGATTTGAGTTTCACCCACTTCGTTCCAACAAATCGGGGAGCGGCACTTACGACCGTAAAGTGCTTCAAATGGGGCCATACCGATACTGGAATGATAGCTGTTATTATAAGAGAACTCGATCAAAGGCAGGTGCGAATCCCAATTACCTCCAAAATCAAGAACACAAGATCGGAGCATATCCTCAAGAGTTTGAATAGTTCGCTCAGACTGACCGTCAGTCTGAGGATGATATGCCGTACTCATGTCCAAGCGAGTTCCTAGTGCAGATTGGAGAGATTTCCAAAAGCGAGATATAAAACGGCCATCGCGATCGGATATGATGCTCAAAGGAGTACCATGGCGGCAGACAATTTCCTTGACATAAAGCTGCGCGAGTTGCTCAACACGGTAGTTTTCACGAATGGGCAGGAAGTGAGCAGACTTAGTCAATCGATCCACTATTACCCAAATGCTATCATGTTTGCTTGCTGTCAAAGGTAACTTGGTAATAAAGTCCATCGCTACACATTCCCATTTCCACGTAGGAATTTCTGGTTGTTCGAGCAAACCAGATGGGCGTTGGTGTTCAGCTTTTACTTTAGAACAAGTCAGGCATCTAGCTACGAACACAGCAATATCCTTCTTCATACCGGGCCACCAATAAGTAATGCGCAAATCCTTGTACATCTTATCAGCGCCAGGATGAATAGAATACCGAGATTTGTGCGCTTCACTCAGGATATCAGCGCGAAGATTCTCATCAAAGGGAATCCAAATGCGATTGAGATAGCAGAGAATTCCACTCAGATTAGGCACAAAATGCGCTTCCGCGCCACACGCTAACTCGGCGCGAAGGTTACCATTACTGATGGATGCGCGCTGCGCGTCACGAATACGCGATTCAAGGTTGCTTTGGATCGGCGCGAAGTGAAGCTGCGTGCGCGGCAAGATACAGTTAAGATGGCAGGGTTTTCGGCTGAGCGCATCGGCTACCACATTAGCCTTACCAGGATGATACCGGATCTCACAATCGTAATCGCTGATGAGTTCGTTCCATCGGCGTTGCCTCATGTTAAGTTCCTTTTGATCAAAGATATGCTGAAGGCTTTTATGGTCAGTGTAGAGGATACACTTAGTACCATAAAGGTAGTGTCTCCAGATCTTCAAGGCAAAAACAACTGCACCAAGTTCGAGGTCGTGAGTTGTATAATTCTTTTCATGAACCTTAAGTTGCCTTGATGCGTAAGCGATAACCTTGCCTCGTTGCATAAGAACACAACCGAGACCTTGGTTGGAGGCATCGCAGTATACGACAAAATCATCATTACCCTCAGGTAGCGCAAGAACAGGAGCTTCACACAACAAACGCTTGAGCGTTAGAAAGGCTTCTTCTTGCTTCGAGCCCCAAATATATGGTTTACCTTTGTGCGTTAGAGCTGTTAAAGGCAAAGCGATCTTTGAGAAGTTCGAAATAAATCGCCGGTAGTAACCAGCTAAGCCCAGAAAGGAACGGATCTCAGAAGGAGTGGATGGCGTAATCCAGTTCTTGATTGCTTCAATCTTGGATGGGTCGATATGAATACCCATCTTGTTAACAACATGACCAAGAAACTGTACTTCATCAGACCAAAATTCACACTTGGAAAGCTTAGCATAGAGTTGTTCAGCTCTAAGCTTTTGCAATACCAATCGGAGATGTTGCTCATGCTCGGCCTTGGTCTTAGAATACACCAGAACATCATCGATAAACACAATCACGAATTTATCCAAGAAAGGCCTACACACCCTATTCATTAGATCCATGAAAACGGCGGGTGCGTTGGTTAGACCGAAGGACATGACCAAGAATTCAAAATGGCCATAACGAGTTCGAAAAGCAGTCTTCGGAACATCTTCATCGCGGATGCGCAACTGGTGATAGCCAGAGCGGAGATCAATCTTCGAGAAACAAGAGGCACCTTGGAGTTGATCAAAGAGGTCATCAATACGCGGTAAGGGATACCGGTTTTTAATGGTGAGTTTGTTCAACTCGCGGTAATCAATACACATGCGAAACGATCCATCTTTCTTTTTAACGAACAACACCGGAGCACCCCAGGGCGAAGAGCTAGGGCGAATGAATCCTTTAGCAGTCAACTCTTGAAGTTGACTTGCCAATTCTTGCATCTCAGCGGGCGCAAGACGGTAAGGAGATTTAGCAACGGGGGAAGCACCAGGGACAAGATCAATACGAAACTCGACTTCACGAGCGGGAGGGATACCAGGAAGATCATCAGGAAAAACTTCAGGGAAATCACGCACAACAGGGATATCGCGAAGCTTCTTCTCTTCAGCAGGTTTGACCACATGGGCTAAGAATGCAACACACTTCTTCCGCATGAGTCTTCGGGCTTCGGCGCAAGACATAAGCTTAAGACCGCGGGAGGGTTTCTCGCCGTAGATATGAAGATCACCATTTTCTCGAGGTATGCGAATCATCTTCTTGGCGCAAATAACTTCGGCGCGATTCTTCGAGAGCCAGTCCATACCAATGATAACATCAAAGCTTCCAAGAGGCATGGGGATGAGGTCGATCAGAAAATCGTTTTCGTTAAGGTTAAGCGTGCAATCTTTAATCACCGAGTTAATTAAAACAGTTTCACCGTTAGCCAATTCAACTGAAAAATTTTCTTTTAAATCGTTGCGCGGTCGCGCAAGCTTCTGCTCGAAGGCGCGAGAGATAAAACTTCGATCGGCGCCAGTATCAAAAAGTACAGAAGCATAAAATCCGTTAAGCAAAAATGTACCATTAACTACGTCATTATTCGCTTGCGCTTGGTGCGCGGTTATGTTAAAAGCTCGTCCACGCGTCACTTGGTTTGAAATCTGGTTCACCGGATTCGCTTGTGTGATTTGCACTTGTAGTCTCGGGCACGCGTTCCGGAAATGACTGGGATCACCGCAGTTAAAGCACGATCTGGGTCGTGGGTTTTGGTATGTTGGTTGTGGATTCTGCGGGTAGACTGGTGGTGTTGGCGCAATTGGGTTGGCGGGAGGGACTCTACAGTATTCGGTTGAGTGACCAATGCGGCCACATCGGTTACATTGTCGACACGGGGTCTGAGTTGGGTGGTGAAGTCTACAGGTTGGGCAAAGGGGGTGGTTTCCTGTGTAAGGTTTCTTAGTTGGTGGGGCAGGGAGTGCTAGATTGGTTAAGGCATAGTTGTGGACTATAGGGGGAGTTGGGTAGGCTGACAGAGGGTTAGGCGTGTAAACTGGAGGTTGGTAGATGGGTTGCTGGACAATGGGCGGGTTGGTAAGCGCATAGGCCTTGCGCCTGCGCTTGAGGTTGTTACGGTTCGAGGGTTCAGGTTTGGTTTCTGTTGGTTCAGTGACAGTCTTGGTGAGTTTGGTCTTTTCTGTTCCCCGCAGGAACAGGGTTCCTGCTCTGACATGGTTGTCGCTGAGCACAGCGGCCAACTCGATGGCGTCAGAGAGGGTTACTGGGTTTCTGGCCCATACAGAATCTTGAATTTCCATAGGGAGACCCCCAAGGAATTTCTCTATGGCTCGGCGGGAAGGGGTAACAAGGTGAGGGACAAGCAGGCTTAGTTCATGGAAGCGCGTCGCGTACTCGCGCGCTTCACCGCTGTACTGCTTAAGATTCCAAAATTCCTCCTCCAGGCGCTTAACTTCGTTGGGAGGGTAGAATTCTCGCGTAAGAATTTCCTTGAATTCCTCCCATGTCATGCTAGAAGCAGCCTCTGCGCCACGCGCATGAGCTACTCCATTCCACCATGTAAGCGCTCTGGATTCCAGGACACTGGAAGCATATAGGGTTCGTCTGTCTGAGGGGCATTGGGTGTGGAGGAAAGTGTTTTCAATCTTTTCGAGCCATTGGAGCATCACGGTGGCTCCTTCAAGACCTGTGAACTTTGGAGGGTTACCCGCGTTAAAGGACTTAATGTTATAACTCGAGGTATTGTTTTGGCTCAAGGCTTGGGCTATCGCGGCGGCCATTTCCTGGGAACGTTGCTGTCTACGCATGCGCGAGGCTTCTCTTCTCTGAAATCGGCGAGATAGCGGAGGCATTCTATAAGAATTTTAATTTTAGTTAATATCTTGGTTTTAGCGCAAAGTTTTAATCTTATAAAGCTTGGTTTCACGGAGTCAGTTACAGTCAAAAGTTAAAGTAAAATAAATGACCCTAAATGCAGACTTAATAAAGGTAACAAATTCGAATCAAGAATCGACAATTCATGTATCACCATGACTTTCCGAATTCCCAATTTAAAATATACGAGCAAACGAGTATTGGAGATTGACGATTCATGTATCACCATGACTTTTCAATCCTCAATATAAAACATACAAGAAAATGAGTATTGGAGGTTGACAATTCATGTATCACCATGACTTTTCAAGTCTCCAACCTCAGATCATAATCGTAAATGGAAATTGAAAATCAACTATTCATGTATCACCATGACTTTTCGGATTTTCAATCCCAACAAACGAATATGTAAGTAAAATCAATAAAAATCGAAATTCAACAAAAATCGAAATATCGCGAAATAAAACATAAAATCATATACTGCGCAAGCGCGAGTATATTCATAAATAACGAGTAATTAACAATAAGCGCGCAAACATGAGATTTCTCTCATGCGCGAGAAGGGACTCTTAGGTATTCTAGGCCGTTACGTCTAACCACCTACCCTAAAGTCAACGAGCTCTGATACCAATCTGTAACACCCCGACCAAAGGCGGATTATACATCGGGGCGCCACATATTTTTTCATTACTCGTGACACTATTGGGTGTCAATATTTAATAAATACATTCATTCGCGCACGCGCAAAGTAAACAAGATAACATAAAACATCATAAATCAATATATTATAAATCATAATATTCGAACAGCAAAAACTTGTCTTGATACATTTTAATCTAGGTCCAAAATAAAGAAAACTTCCTACGTGTCCACAAGCTCCAAAACAGCTACTGCAAACCTGAACATGTGTTAAAATAAACGTCAAACACTTGCGTGTTGGTGAGAAATCAAGTTTAATACAATACATAGATAACAATAAATCTGCGCGCAACACGTGTATGTCTGGTGTTTAACAATGGTGCAATCAGATTGTGATCAAGCCTAAATAGATCATAGCTCATAGTTCATAGTTCAATCCGTGCTCCCAATTGAGCACAAAAACGAGAAAACATCTGTGCAAGTGTAAACAAAGAAAACCGTAAACGATAGGTCTCCCGTGTTCATCTAATGGATCCATGAAAACTGCGGAATAGGCCGAACAAAGCGGTTAATGATACACACATACAAATAAACAGCCAAGTAAACGTCCTCAACACATGGGATACTGCGCGACTAAAGCTCATAGACAAGTTTAAGACTCTAAGTTTGTATGAACACATGAACATCCCAAAACATTAAAAGCAAAAAGGGATTAGGTACGAGATTACTCACTTGATAAACGATGCGGTGTAAGATAAAGCAAGAACCAACTTTAAACAAGCACAAGTTAACCTATAATTAAAGATTATTGTTTTAATGATCTGTTTTAAGTCTTGATTATAAGTTAGCATAATTAATAAGTAAATTATTATATATAATATATATATATTACCGGAAAAGCAGGGCAGAACAGGGAGGAATACGGAGGCAAGGGGAAGACGGCAGAGAGAGCAAGGAGGAAAAGAGAATAGGAGAGATTTAGTGTTTGTGTGTGATGTGTTAGGAAAATAACATTATTATTTATAGAGAAACCCTAGGAGACATGAATCCAGAAAAAGGGGAAAAGATTCCAAGACAAACAGAACAAGACAAAACAAAAGATAACAAAAGATATCCAAAAGCAAGTAAAAGATATCAAAAGATATGGCAGCAGGGAAAAAGAGAAAAAGGCTGACAGGGAACAGTAAAAAGGCATGGGCGGTTCAGAAAAAGGTACTGGTCAAGCATGGAAAAAGCAGATCTCAAAAGATAATGTCAGTCACTTTTTCTGCCAACCAATGGGGTTGGTGCGCATGCTGCGCCGAAAGTAACTTTTCAGACATAAAGCAGATTAGGTCAACAGCACAAAAGATAAGACAACACAAAAGCAAATGGCTAGATTAAACAGAAGAAAACTCAAAGGGTTTAGCGCGAGAAGGCTTGAGCGCGAAGGCAGACACAGAAGGTCAAGAGAGCGCGAGCGCGAAGGCAGACGGAACCAACCTTAACGCGTCGCGGAAAGAACTACATTTCTAAGTGCGCCGCGGGAAGAATCACATTTCTTAGCGCGCCGCGGGAGGAACTAAAATTCCTAGCGCGCCGCGGGAAGAAATATAATTCTTCGCGCGTCGAGGGATGAACTACGATTCTTAGCGCGCTGCGAGAAGAACTACAAATCCTTAGCGCGTCGCGGGAAGAACTACCGTTCTTAGCGCGCTGCGAGAAGAATTACAATTCTTAGCGCGCTGCGAGAAGAGTTCGTTTCGCGTATCGCTGTAACAGGTGGTCTTCACGCAGGCTTCCTTGTAAGGAGTCTGGCGCGTGGAGCTGCGCAGACAACCTTAGGCGGGAAGGAACAAAGGACAAGCAAAGAGTTAGAAGAAAAAAGAGGGAAACAAGGCGTAAGGGCGGAACGGCGACAAGAGGGAAAAGAAGGCGGAAAGAGAGAAGGAGAGGGACGGGACGGCGGAAAGAAAGAGAGAGAAAGAGGCGGGAAGGAAAATATATATATTATTATTAAAAATAAAGTATAAGTATAAATAAATACTAAATCATAAAAGAAAGAGATCGGGTCAGAGAAACGGGTACCTGGGTCGGGTCGGATCGGGTAGATGTCACACGGTGAGGGGTTGAGAAATCTTTGAAAATCCCTCGATGAAACGCCGGTAGTAGCCGGCCAGTCCTAGGAATTGCCGCACCTCAGTCGGAGTCTTAGGTGCTTCCCAGTTTTTGATGGCCTCTACCTTACCGGGATCGACATGGATACCGTTCTCGTTGATCACATGTCCCAAAAAGTGAACATCGCGAAGCCTAAATTCGCATTTCGATAGTTTTGCGTACAGTTGCTCCTTCTTCAATAATTCCATAATTACCCTTAAGTGTTCCTCGTGGTCAGTCTTGTCCTTGGAATAGACCAGGATATCGTCAATGAACACAATCACAAACTTGTCGAGGTACGCCTTGCATACTCGATTCATGAGATCCATAAATACGGCTGGTGCATTGGTTAGTCCAAATGGCATAACCGAAAACTCGTAGTGACCATACCGTGTTCTGAAAGCCGTCTTTGAAATATCTTCTTCGCGCACTCTTAGTTGATGGTAACCAGATCGCAGATCGATCTTCGAGTAATAACTCGATCCTTGGAGCTGGTCAAACAGATCATCAAATTCGGGGTAAAGGATAACGGTTCTTGACCGTCACCTTGTTCAACTCCCGGTAGTCGATGCACATGCGGAAAGTCCCGTCCTTCTTTCGGACAAATAAGACAGGTGCTCCCCATGGTGATGAGCTAGGTCGGATAAAACCCTTATCCAACAAATCTTGTAACTGAGTGGAGAGCTCCTGAATCTCCGCCGGTGCGAGCCAATATGGGGCTCGTGCTATGGGTGCTGCACCGGGTGTCAACTCGATTTGGAATTCGACTTGTCGAATAGGAGGGAGTCCAGGCAAATCCTCCGGGAAAACTTCCGGAAAATCTCGCACAATCGGTATATCTTCAATTCGCTTCTCTTCCGCGGGTTTCTCACAATCTGCGCCAAAATTGCCGGATGACCCTTTCGTGGATACTTCTGCGCCTTCATGAGGGTAATGACGCTGGTGTTCATGCCGTTTCTCTCGCCCCGGATCGAAATGATCTCGTCGGAAGGGGTAGTAATGTGGACTATCTTGTCGTGACATATAATCTCCGCTCGATTCTCGGATAACCAGTCCATGCCGACCACGACATCGAAACTACTAAGCGTAAAAGGAATAAGGTCGATATCAAAGACATGACCTGCCAGTTTTAACTTACATCCCACAAGTACATGAGTCGTTACTATAGTCTTACCATCAGCTAATTCAACAGGAAACTTAGCATCTAACGGGGTTGGAGTTATGTCTAAGAGTTGACTAAAGGCTTTCGACACAAAACTCCTATCAGCTCCAGTGTCAAACAATACAGAAGCAAAACAATCGTTCACAGGGAACATACCAGTCACCACGTACGAATCATTGCGGGCTTGACCCGACCCAATAACAAAAGTTCTTCCTTTACCACTGTTTCCACCACCACTGCCACTCCCATTACCTTCATTGTTGTCGTTCTGTTTCAGCTTGGGACAATCTTTCTTGAAATGACCTTCCTGCCCACATTCGAAACATCCCTTCGTCGTCATAGGTGGTTTAGAAGCACCCTTTGCCACAAGGTCTCCTCTACATTCCTTTGCCTGGTGACCCATCTTTCCGCATCTCAGACCCTTGACACGGTCACACGGGCCAGCATGATGATAGTTACACCTGTTGTACTTCGGGTACTTCCCAGCATAGCCGCTCGAACCCTGCCCGCTACCGTTGTTATTGTTATTGTGACCCTGATTGTTGAAGCTCCGGGTGAATTCGGGCTTTCGGTAGTGTTGCTGCTGTGGGGGGTTCGAGGATGAGGATCTGGTGTTGTCAAACTTTCTCTTTCCGCTGCTCGGGTTGTTGCTGTTGTTGTCAGCACCCGGGTTGTCACGGGCTTTAGTGGTTGAACCCCTAGGTGGTAGCGCACCTTGGGTCACTGCTTGATCCGTTAGTTTGTGAGCTAACCGAATCGCTTGTTGAATCGTGGCTGGTCTGGAAGACGTCACCATGCCCTGAATTTGCGGTGCTAACCCATCAATATACATTTCAATCCTCTTACTAGGCGGGTCTACCATCCGCGGACACATCACAGCTAACTCGTGAGAACGGGTAGTGTAGGCTTCGATTTCTGAACCCACCATCTTCAATGACCAAAACTCGGATTCCAACTTTGCAATCTCCTCTCTCGGACAGTACTCTTCTCGCATCATGTTTTTGAACTCCTCCCAGTTCATAGCGTTAACTAGTTCCAATCCAAGGATCTGCACGTTTGAATTCCACCAAGTGAGGGCAGAATCCTCAAGTGTTCCAGCAGCAAATTTGACCCTACTAGCAGGGGGACAATTACACATCTCAAACACCGATTCGGCCTTCTCAGCCCAACGCAGGAAGCCTATAGCTCCCTCGGTGCCCTTAAACGTACTGGGCTTGCAGTCAAGGTAATTCTTGAAGGTACACGTTTCAATTGGACCTCCAGCTTGGTTCTGTACATGTGCGGCTAGAGCGGCCGCCGCGTGGTCATTCAGCAGAGTTTGGAGTTCTGCTGCAGTCAGGTTGATGTTACTGCGTGTCCAACGTTTCTTCCAGACATCTAGGTGTTATCATCCTTAGATGTCATCGTCTGAGGACACCTCTGAGTGTGCCTCCTCCTCTGCCGGTTCTTCCTCCGGTTCTTCTTCAGGTCCCTCCTCGGGATCTTCCTCGGGATCCTCCTCAGGCTCCTCTTCGGGATCTTCTTCGGGTTCCTCTTCAGGCTCTGCCTCATGCTCTGCTTCAGGTTCTACCTCAGGCTCTGCCTCGGGTTTGGCTGCGTTCTGAGCAATTTGCATTTGTAAGACATCGCAGCGCTCTAAAGCTATCTCTGTCCGGGATCTCGCCACAAGAAGTTGCTCTTGCAAATCTATCATATCTGCTTGCATTTTACTCATAATCTTCATCTGTTGGTCGCTAGCATATTGCATTTCCTTCATAGCCGCTGTCAGGCGGGAAATTTCCTCCTTAGTTTCGGTTCCATCTCTTAACAGTCCGGATACATTCGCTCTCGTATAGAGCATGTAACCCACATCACGCTCCAAACAAGAAACGACAGCTGCGAGAACTCGCTCCACAGGTTCGGTTGTGTGTGGTAAGGTGTTGGGATAAGAAGGATGGTTCGGGTGGGGTAGCGGGGGAACTTGTTCGCGATAGACCATACGTCTGATCATATTAGGGTACCAATCCCAGCTAACTTCGTTTTCATACATGCCTCCGGATAAGCGATACCTCTTAGGTGCGGGAGCTTCGAGTTCCGGAACTACTCGGGGTGGTGATGCGGTAGGTATCTGTGGTTCTTTCCCTTGAGCATGAGTCATCGGATCGGATGATGATGATGATGGCGGCGTCGACATTCCTACAGGTAAGCCGTGTATGCGCACGTATGAGTGAAAGGGGTAAAGAGATAAGTTAACAAAGACTACACAAATCTACGCAGTGCGTATCATTATAACTAATGGGTCGTCGCGGTTATAGTCTAGTATGCATGCAATTTCTAGTTCGCTATAACCAATGGCTCTGATACCAATCTGTCACACCCTCAAAATCCACTAACGGAGTTTTACCGTCAGAGGGTGTGAACTAACAGGATCTGAATCATTAGTTATAATCAAACCATAAAAACGTTTAAATGAAATTAAGTGCGGAAGCGTAAAAACCAAAAGACAAAAGTTGCGTCACGCAGGACGACTTAAAAACCGAAGTAATAATAGTTAAAAACATGTTTGCATATCAGAATGTTCAAAAACCATGCATGATCCTATACCGCGCGCCCGCCTCAGCTACCTGAGAATAACATACTAAAAGTGTCAACACAAGGTTGGTGAGTTCACAAGTTTTAAATAAAATAAAGCGTTTAGCGTTTGCGTTCAGCGTTTTGCGTTCAGCGTTTTGCGTTCAGCGTTTTGCGTTTAGCGTTTTGCGTTCAGCGTTTTGCGTTACCAGATAGTGTTAAATCAATTATATATTGATAGGTAGCTAGCCTATACGACAAGTATTACTAAGTGTTCGACACCAAAGCTGACTGTTTATCAAGTGCCTTGTCACCAGGTCATCCAGACCATGGTACGTGTTAGCCAAAATTACACCCGCTCGACCTCCAGTCGAGTTTAGCGTTGGGTGGGGTTTGTCAAACCCAGTAGTACTACTCAACAGTGACTCGCTATTCCAAATATTAACCGGTTCGATGTGTAGGACTTCAATTGTTTCGTTTGCCACTTAGCATTTACAAGTGATATATAATTTACTAACAAAATCTTAAATGCGTTTATCGGAGTATGTTATCTCCCCCAAGTGAAAAGCGTTTAAAACAGTTTAAAGGGGTAAGTGAAACTCACTTTTTGCGAAGAATTCCCAAAATAAATCACCAAGTGATGCGCGTCACAGAAAACTCTCTCTAGCGTTCTAAAACAACAAGGAGATTTTCTAAGTATCGGAACTAATATCGAGTCTCTAGACCCGGCACATAATTACTAATCACAAGATACGTTTCGTGTTTGTTTGTGAATCGTGTGTGACTTAACAAGTACATTTGTGATACGATACGTGTCTGAGCAATTATTTACGTGTCATGTATTAATAATGTACATCACTAGCAATTACTCCCCGTAAGGGCAATTTGGTCACACATAACAATTAACTAGCAATTATTCCCCGCAAGGGCAATTTGGTCAAAACACGACAACTATTTAGCAAGTATTCCCCGCAGGGGCAAATTGGTCAAAACATAACAATTAACTAGCAATTATCATGTTTCATGCATTTTCACAAAATTCAGCAGCTAGTTTCACCGAGACAGAAATTCTACTTGAAAGATTGTACTATTCCACCAATCATAGCATCTCAATTAATTTACCAAAAATCATCACTAAAGCAGGCATGTGTTAGGTTTCCAGAAGATATTTTATTTTTTTTTATTCCACATAGATTTCTCATAATGATCAAAACACTATAGCAAGCTCATAACAGTCAAATTCATGCGCAACAAAATATTATTTGAAATTCCCGTTAAATGAAAAATCCAAAAAATGCAAGACCACTTGGGTTAGGTTCCTAACTCAATAAGTCAACTTCCAGAAGTAGATACAACCCAATTGGTCTCATAGTTCATGAGATATAACATTTACAAAACAACCTAACAGCAGGTCTAACAACTCAACTTTGCAGAACGTTTTTGTAAAATCATAAAGGTTAACTTTCACACGTCCAAAAATTGCAAATTTATATTCTTTAGAAACTAGACTCAACCTAGTTTACTGTAATATCAATAATCTCAATCAATTTTCAAATTTACACCCCGATACAGTCAATTGAACATCAACAACACAATCTGTCCAGAAACTGTTTGCATTCAAACTCAACATATTAACTATCTATGGACCATAATCCGTTCATATAACATTCTAGACACCATAACCATCATCCATGCATATCAATTACACCATACATACATGGTTAGGGTTTTATTTGATCTCAAAATCAAAGACACAACAATTAACATGTAACAATATCAATTCTAGTTATCAAATCATCATCAATACATCATCAAATCAAACAAAGATCATATGAACACAATATATGAAATTTCCAGATTTTAGGGTTTATAATTATACCTTCAAAAGCACAAATATAAGCAAGAGGAAGGTAGAAGATGACTAGAATCGGATGTAGGATGCTTCAATTGTGAAAACCAAGATCAAAAATCAAGAGATATGTGTGTGTGTGAGAGCCGATTGTGAGGAGAGGGGAGGGAGGGGGCTGGCCGTCGGTTTTGGGAAGAGGGAGAGGGAGGAGAGGTTAGGGTTTATATTTATTAATAATAATAGCATGTTACACTTTAGTCCCTCAACTTCTAGTTTGTACTTTTCTAGCTTAATTAACTAGTTCTAGCACATTGAGTTAACGTTTATAACAATGTTATCACATAACACATAAGTCTAACACATAATTATTGTTTTGACGTTTTTCGTTTATTCACCAATTATTTGCGTCAACTCGTTTGTGTTTCGGTGCAATTCCCGAAAGACTACACATATAGTAAGTGTCAAGCGTCATTTAAACCTTAGTTTAAATGTAATGAGGTGTGCGTTACAGATTCAATGATCTTAAGTTTGAATTGACGGAGTTGAGTTAACGGAGTTAACGGAGTTAACCTGAAATTGACGATTGTCACAGAGAAGAATTGTATATCTTTAATTAAAATAGAAAGAGGAGTAGACAATGCTATTTTTTAAAATATGATTAGATGAAGCAAAGTAAATAAACCCTAAAATGGTCTAACCATTAAGTGGATATCTTTTTTATAAAACTGACAACGCTCCATACTAAATAAAATAAAATCAACACCCAACAGAATATTTGGGTAGTTCGATAAGATAATAACTAAATTATATGTATGTAATTTAGGTCTACTATTATTAATAATAATAACAATAATAATAATGTAGAGAGGTTTAACTTTTACCAGTCTTATAATTATAATTAATTTATTTAAATTTTAAGAACCCAACAAAGGTATGCGCATTACCTAAATTTATATATTTTCAATGTAACATGGTATTTTATAAACTACGAATAAATGTATAGTCTAAGCAAACATGTGTAAAATTAAGTTTAGACTTTCAATAGCGCATGCGTGGTTATAAATAACTAATATTATTATATATGTTCATTAAAAACATAAATATAACGAAATGACTAAACTATATATGATCTGTCATCAACATCCAGCCACCCAAAAGTAGTCATATATTGCTAGGAGAACATACGACGTTGTTATTTAAACGTATAAATCTTAATGGATGTAAGTTACTTGTAGGTTATTATAACCCCCAAAATAAAAGGTTGAGATTATTTTCATGAACTATCTTTCAAGGTACGGATTCTTACCCACTCCTTTGTTATCTACTTCGATTTTGATAAACCATGTTAAGTATCGCCTGGAACTCTCAACGTCTTGGACTCTCCTTTCGTTTCATGTTTCTTACGATTAATTGTTTCACTACAACATGACCTTTGAAACCTATATGTTCCAGGAAGGTAATATGAATTCCGAACATCATGGGAAACGAAACTTTGATAATGTATCCTGGTGTGGTGGATACGCTACGGTACATCTTATATATAAACACATGGCTATGTTATTAGGGTATCGTTAACCAAGATGTGCGGGTTTCATGTTACGCTTTGTTTTGTCAGTAATATATTAATTGCTCGTTCATTCATAATCAGATTATATATCCTGTTATTGACATTTAATTTAGTTTGGCCTTGATAGCATGTGATAGAATTATGCATATGCTGTACTCATTATCGCATGTTCCGATATTAAGATATGATTATGTGTTTGATTAGACGCTTTGAGAGCGTGCTTAAGTTATGTTATTGAAGTACCATTTCAGTTGTTGTATTTTGTTACCCGGGCATGTTCCTACTTGTGGGGGTGACCACAAGCACGACATTATGGCATCAATGGCGTGGCACCGGCCGTGACGGTGAGCCTAACTCACGGCGTCTCTTAAGGTCAAGTGTGGCCCATAGCTAATAGGAGGCGTATGGATCGATCCTAGGTTATATGGATATGTATGGTATGTTAGTAGATGGTTGAGTGTATGCCAAAACCGCCATCACACTATTGGGTGCATAGTTCTACAGTGCTATGTAGCCCCATTAGTATGTTATATGTTTCGGCTTTGGGTAACATCCATATGATACGATTTATTTGATTGACGTTCTTTACTTTGCATCGTATCAGTTTATGTTATGTTATATCTTTTATCTATTTATACTTATTGTAACTTGAGCTTTATACCCGTACTGGGCATTCGGCTCATTCCGTAAATTTTTCCCTCACACAGGTTCACAGGTTACTTTGGGTGGGATGGAGAGAGTAAAACAAACTTAGGATGCTTATAATGATCACTATCTAGTGGAATTATGTCTTCTGTCTCTGTATGCTTTCGTACTTCGTGACACGTCAGCGTATTCCGGGTTGGGGTGTTATAGTGATAATAAGAAATAAGGCACAGCTGGTAATACAACGTTTCTCTCAACGTGAAGGTCTTGATTACGATAAAGTCTATGCTTCTGTCGCTAGGCTTGAGACAATTCTTCTCTTGATGGCCTATGCTTCATACATGAACTTCAAAGTGTATCAAATGGATGTGAAGACTGCTTTCTTGTACGGGAAAGTATAAGAAGAAATTTGTGTCAAGCAACCGCCATGTTTTAAAGATCTTTAACATCCAAATTATGTTTACCATCTTGATAAAGCTCTCTATGGCCTTCATCAATCACCTCACGCTTGGTATGCTACCATAGAAGAACATCTTTTGAAGAATGGCTATAGAAGAGGTGTTATTGATCAAACACTCTTTATCAAGAAGGTAAAGAACAATCAGATTATTTTCCATGTGTATGTTGATGACATTATCTTAGGGTTAACATGTGATAAGCTGTGTAGAGAGTTCTCAAAGGTCATGCAAAGTCGGTTTGAAATGAGTTTGTTAAGGGAAATGACTTTTTTTGGTCCTTCAAGTTGAACAGTAGATGAACGGGATCTTGATTCGTCAAGAGAAATACGTTCACGAAGTTGTTTAGAAGTTTGGGTTCAAGGATGTCAATTCCTTTGTCATTGATATTAAAGTTATATCATATTTACTGTGTTAAAATATTCGCAAGTTTTGATGAATCGAAAACTGTTACCTCACACCGTTACTTATACTGTGTTACATATTTAAAGCGTTTGGAAACTCATATAACCTAACTCGATATTTGGAGTCCCTTATAACTTATATGTATTTTTCCTATACATAATAAGTTATAACTCATAAATGATTCGAGCTTATGGAAAGTGTGTTTCTCCATTGTGCGTGTCCAGAAGGAAAAAAGACTACCTACGCCTCAAGCGTCTTCAAATTAAGTGCCCTCACTTGGTGGAATGGTAAAAAGTACTCTCTTAGGGTTGAGGTTGCCATGGCTTTTCCGTGGGAAGATCTCAAGAAGCTCCTACTAGAAACGTTAGGCCCAAAAATATGAAATCCGAAGTTGGAAGAGGAGTTTTGGAACTTGAAGCAAGACGGTGATGATAATACCACTAGCAATGATCGGTTGCATGAATTGAGCCTTCTCATCCCGCATATGGTCACTCCTTTGGAGCAGTCCATTGATAAATGCATCTCGGGTTTGCCTATGCAAATCCAAGAATCTCTCATGAGCCGTGACCCGAAAATCCTTAATGATGCCATCAATCTAGTCGGTACCATCACTGAGAACCACGTTAAGGTCTGGACCTTAACGCGGAAGATTCTGAGAATCCCAATGATAAGCCCACTAACGAATCAAAGCCCGACGCCCTTATGCCCAAATCCTACAAGCACAATAATAACAACTCTTCCCACTACCGCAATGATAAAAGAAAGTCCAATTCCCAAAACTATGTATTGGCCCAATCGCAAGCCCAACAAGCCCTACCCACCAAGAAGCCCTACACATGACTCCACCCTTTATGTGATACGTGTACGTTCCACCATTCTCCTAACCTCAAGTGTCGTCAATGCACCCATTGCGGTCGTTTTGGTCACCTCTTTACCACATTCCATGAAATCAACCAACCCATGATTCAACCATTTACCCCACCTCTTACCCAACCCCAAGCTTTACCTTATGCTCAACCGTTTAATAAAGTACGCTACACTATTAGAGCTTGATAAAACTATGGAGATCCTATCCATTTTTGCAATGCATGCCCAAGACTTGCACACATGAACCAAATTCCATCTTACCCAACCCGAGCCACACAATATCAAGCTTACCAAGCCCAATTCTACCCAACCCAAGTCACCCAAGCCCAATTCAACTAAGCCCCACTGAATCAACTTCAGTCGATCCAAGCACAACCCATTCAAGCATTTCAAGCCCCACATATACAAACTATCCAAGCCAACCAAAACCCAATTAACCAACCTCAATCTAACCAAGCTGCTCAAGGACAAGTGTGTTACATCAACGGTTCCCAAGTCTAAGCCTCACCATTCGTGAAGACATGTTGTGCAGTATAACGTTTTTTTATCTAGTTCTCTTCATCTAAATTTATTGTAATAACTTCACTAAATTTCATTTTTTCATGAATGCAAATTTATGGTTATTTATGTTTTAATTAAATTTCTTATCTAGCTCTATCATTTATTGCAGTATATATTTTTACACAATTGATAATCACAATCTAAGTGGTCTATGATCGGTTATTTACCGAGACCATGTACATGGTGATGTGAATGGTTATCTAATAGTATCGTATTTGTATCATAAACTACCTAAACTTGTAAATGGTTATCTGATAATGATAATAATAATAATAATAATAATAATAATAATAATAATAAAAATAAAAATTCACACGTTAGAGAACAATTGGCTTGGATCATACGAATGTGGAATTCTTAACGTATGAGCTCATTCATGAAACTATTCGAACGAATGAGGGTGACTATTTATAACGAATGTGTTCCATTCGTTCAAGTGTAACAAATGAGGACAAGACTAACGTATGAGGACACTATATTAGAGAATGTGAGTATGATCAACGAATGTGATCAGATAAACATATGTGGATAACGAATGAAGCCTCATTCATTAATGGTTAACGTATAAATAATAAAATCAATTGGTGACATATTTTCTGGCCGAATTTCACGCGTATCTACTGGCCGAGGGAAGACCACATTTAATTTAGAGAGGATTTTGTTTGAGATTTTTGAAGATGGTTCAAGACGTTGTCAAATTTTTCAAGTAATAAGGGAGATAAAAATTTCAAAGGAGTTTATTTGGCTTATATCTTCCTATCTTTGCAATGATTTTTTGAAAAATTACTGCATTTTCTGGTGGTAAATCATTATTGCAAAGCTACATTTGACAGAGTTCAAGACTAAAATTGTTCTTAGATTTTTGATTGATCTGTTCGAGATTAAAACCTGACTATGTGGGATACGAGTGTCTGTCTGTTTACTTTTTTCTGACGGACTTTGATCATGACTATGTCTGCTACGAGTATTTGGCAGATTACTTATGTTGGGGGGGGGGGGAATTCTTTAATGGGTTGATTTTATTAAAGAATATACGAGTCTTGTCATTGGATTGATGAATCAGATCGTTTAGGATTTATTAATGGAGGTTAGAACTCTGAATCATATGTCTAAAAAATTAGTGCATCTAAATGAATGGATGTAGAAGAGCTTCAAATTGTAAATTTGGGATACACGTTATCAAGAGATGGAAAACCTAAGAGAAAGATGTTGAATGATCGGGTTGTTGATGAAGATGTGTGTAGGTTCCCAGCCGGATCTACACAGGAGTATCTTGTAACACGAAGGTGCGGAATCCCCACGTAATACGATACGAGCGTAAGATATATAATACTTTGAACCGAAACACAAACACACGTTACAATACTAATAAACACGATTGTATTGCAACACTTCAACACGTGATCTCAACAATCACTAACACGTTCAGCAAAAACCTTAACCAAAGTAAGCCGAAGTGAGGTTTATATAACCTCGACAACTTCGCCTAACATACTAGGCGAAGTTGTCATAACTTCGCTTGTCTTCAAGTTCGCCTACATCCCAGGAGAACTTGTGTAAAACCATATTCAAAACTAAAACAAACAATCTAACACGATTACAGACACATACAAAACACGAGATACCGAACTACTGACATTATGCACCAACAGACTCCCCCTTGGCAGTAGCTTCATATCTCTATCTTTATTCTCGTGTCGTAATCCCAAAAATCTCGTGTCACCCGTCTTCAAGCATGAACGCCCTGTCTTACACAGACAGAGACCACCCTCTGGTACTTCTTGGCTTCATCTTTCCATGCAGGAATATAGAATATCTTCTTATCGTTTAGCACCTGCAAGTCAGCTTGAGATAAATTTACCAAGTGCATGGGATCATACACTCTCAAAATTTCCTGTTCGTCTTCATCTTCCATAACCACTTCAGCTATTTGGCTATCAACGTACCACCATTTGAGACTCTTTAAAACATCCTTCGGCATTGACTGAAAACGAGCACAAAGACAAACTGCAAACATAATATCAGGTCTAGATGCAGTTAAATACATTAAAGATCCTATGATTGCTCGATATTGGGTGGGATCAACGTCTTCATCACTGTCAGAATCAGCACCTAGTTTGTGGTTGACGCAAACTGGAGTATCAAATGGGGTGCTATCATCCATCTTGAAGCGTTTGAGCACATCATGGACATATTTTGTTTGATGAATAAACATCCCATCTTTCTTCTGATCTACCTGCAATCCCAAAAAGAAAGTTAATTCGCCCATGGCGCTCATTTCAAACCTCTTTTTCATAACTGCTTCAAATTCCTGACACATGGTGACTTTTGATGCAGTAAAAATGATATCGTCCACATAGACTTGAACTAGTAGAAAATCTCCCCCTTTTCTCTTGACAAACAGCGTGCTATCGATCTTTCCTCTTTCGAACCCATTCTCAAGCAAGTAATCGGACAAGGTTGCATACCAGGCACGAGGGGCCTGATGCAGCCCATATAAAGCTTTACTCAGTTTGTACACATGATCAGGAAAATCTGAGTCAGGGAATCCCGGAGGTTGTTCAACATACACCACCTCATTGACTTTTCCATTAAGGAAGGCACTTTTCACATCTAACTGAAACACTTTCATCTCTTTGTGTGCAACAAATGCCAAAAATAGACAAATTGCCTCCAATCTTGCCACAGGAGCAAACACTTCGTTGTAGTCGATTCCTTCTTACTGATTGAACCCTTTTACTACCAGCCTTGCCTTGTTCCGTATGATTATCCCTTTCTCGTCTCTCTTACATTTAAAAACCCACTTTGTACCGATAGCATTTACATTCTGTGGTTTTTCAACCAATTTCCATACTTCCATCTTCTCAAACTGTGCTAATTCTTCTTGCATGGCTTCGACCCACGAGCTATCCTTTAGAGCCATTTGATAATTCTTCGGTTCAATCTTGCTGATGAAGAAGGTGTACAAGCATTCATTAATGATACCCGTGTCTTTAATGCTTGCGTAAACACATGTGTGTTCATCCAAACTTCTTCTTGTCTGAACACCGTCAGACAGATTACCTATCACGTTCTCCAAAGGGTGATTTTTGTGAACTCCAGTAGTCTGAACCGGACCGACTTCCAAATTGTTTTCTAAATTTGAAGAGAGTTCATCAGCGGGTGATTGATGTTGAGAGTGAAATGGATTGTTGAATTCTTCTTCAGTAGAGACAGCAGAAGTATCAACGGCACTTGACGAGGAAGGTTGACTTTCGTCGTATCGAGGACGTTGCACAATATTTTCCTCCTCGTCATACGGAATCTGTGAAGCAAGTTTCTCATCAACTTCTGCAAAATCCAAGTAAGGCACATTAAAAGATTTGAATAGTTTATCATAGTCGAAAGCTTCAGCGGGTCTCGTGCTAGGCCTTGGTGATTTGTAACTCGTAATGTCAGTGTTACATACCACCTCAACCTTGCTGTTCGATAAATTAAAGACTCTTCTGTTGGGTGTCCCAACAACATATCCGACTAAAATACCTTCGTTGGCTTTCTCACCAAATTTTGAGTTTGTCTTTAATATCGAACATGGGGACCCGAAAGGTTCGAGACCATTCAAGTTTGGCTTTCTACCATGCATGAGTTCATAACAAGTTTTATTTAATCTTTTAATAGTTAAAACACGATTAAGGATATAACAGGCTGTGGCAACAACTTCAGCCCAGAACACCACGGGAAGTTTAGCATCTGCCAGCATGGTTCTGGCTCCTTCGATTAGCGTTCTATTCTTCCTCTCAGCTACCCCATTTTGTTGCGGAGTATACGGGGCACTGTACTGATGTTCTATCCCTTTCTGTAAGCAGAACATCTCCATCTGGTAGTTCTTGAATTATGTACCATTATCACTCCTGATGTACTTAACCTTTCTCCCAACAATATTTTCAACCTTGGTAATCAAGTTAATTACCAACTGAACTGTCTCATCCTTTGCCTTCAGAAAGTATACCCAAGAGTATTGAGAGTAATCGTCGGTTACAACCAAGCAGTATGACGTTCCACCTAGACTCTTTACATTCACGGGACCAAAGAGATCCATGTGAAGTAGGTCTAGGGTACTGACAATGGAGTTAACCTTCTTGGAGTGATGAGGTTTCTTGTGTTGCTTTCCTTTCTTGCACGACAAACATTGATCTTCAAAGTTAAAATTTTTCAAGGGAACTCCAAGCACCAGCCCATTCTTGACAATGTAATTCATTTTGCGAAGATGTATATGTCCCATTCTTCGATGCCATAACTCTGACTCGTACTCAGTTGCCTTTGACAGAAGACATGACTCTTCTGTTGTCATCTCAGTTGACCTCATATCCATTACATACGTGTTCTTTTCTCTTGGAGCTCTCATCACCACCCAGGCCTCTGGTATCTTGAAACCAGGATAAAGAACGATTGCCTCATTTTTTGTAAAATGCACCATGTATTCTTTGTCACAAATCTGAGACACACTCAACAAGTTATGCTTCAACTCTTCCATATAATTTACTTTCTCTAACTTCATTGTTCCATTAGTCACAGTTCCAATACCACTGATTCTACCTCCACTCTCTCCAGCGAAACTAACCCTTCCTCCTTGAACAGATTTCCAGTCATGTGCCAGGAACAGCCACTGTCAACAACCTACAAGTTGTTTACAGCCTTGTTTGACTGTTCCTGCACAATTCAAGAAATAGATTAAAATCAGGGGACCCAAGACATACTGGTCTTGGGTCGATTAAATCTGTTGACCGGCATCCAGTACTTTGGTTGCCCAAAGTCAGGATGGTTTCTGTAAGTTCTGAAAGAAACCTTCTAGAGGATTGGCTATGAGGCCATCCAAACCTTAGTGAATTAACTGAATTGTAATTTTGGTAGTTAACTGGGAAAAAATGAGACCGATTTCTTTGAAATCTTGGGTTAGTCCAATGTCTGAAATTTGGTGTGTTCGCATTCTTACCAGTATCATAATTAACATTCATTTTATTCTTAGTTTTCGGAGGCCTCAGACCTCTAAATTTTCTCTGGTTTATAGGACAATCAGCAATAAGGTGTCCTACTTCATTGCATCGGAAACAACTTCTGTTTTCAACTTTCGTCTCAACAGTTGTTGCCGACGTCGAGGTTGCATTACTACCCGTTTGTCTAACATATGGTGGGACGAATGGGTTTAGGGAAGAATTCTTTTCATTGGGCTTATATTCCTCCCCACGTTTTAGTAACACTACCTCTTCTTTTATCTCACCCGATTCGGATGCCTTGTCCGAATTTGATGAGACAGAGCTAGGAACAGAAATCTCAACATTAGAAATTGGCTTACTCGTTTCGCTCTTAATAACTTCAGGTTCTTTAGTTGAAATTTTGACTGGAACTGTCTGACTAATCTCAAAATTCGCAGATTGCTAATTACTAGGATTATAAGTATAGTTATTGTTATACGGTGGTGGAACTTCAGAAAATCCAATTCCCCCTTTGTTAACTGGGGAACGTTGAACACTTATGATGTGATCAAGCATTTCTGAGGAATTTCTAAATTGTTCAATTTTTCTGTTTAGTTCCACCACTTTTACCTGATAATCAGCTATCTGTTTATCTCTTTCAGCAATTAGTTTGGTTTTTTCTTCTAACACTTCATAACTAAAATCAATTACTTGAATTTTATCAGCTAGACTGGCTTTAAGACTTCTGATATCTTTTTCACTAGCTTTTATTTTTACCAAGTAACTGTTTTCTCTAGTTTTAGTGTAGTGATGATCTTCTTTTAACGTTTCAAATTGTGCGTCCAAACTAACAAACTGATCAGTTACTGTTTTCAATTGTTCAGACAGATTCTCACATTGCATACAATGAAGTTCAGAACTTACCTCAGAGAGCTGATCGTTCACTTCTGCCATATATGCTTGATTTTCTCCCGTCTCTCTCTCGCTCCCTCCAGTTTCGATGTTGACCAAATTAGCCTGTTCGATCACTTCCTCAACTTGCAAATTCCAGTTGTATCCACCATTCTGTCTAGATACCATAGCCCTATTCTCACTACCTCCCCCATTCTGTTGTGCAGGCCTGTTCTGACTTCGTTCGACTCTCTCATTTGTACATTCCTTAGCAAAGTGACCATTTTGTTGACAGTTGTAACACCGAACCTTTGATTTATCAAACCCTGGTCTTTCTCCAACGAACTTTCTACCCGTTTTCTTCATGAATCTCTTGACCCTTTTTACTATCATAGCCATCTACCACTGCAGGTCCATCTCTTCCAAATCATCGGCATCGATCTGATCATAGTCTTCATCCAAAGTTGCAGGGTCGACTATTTTACCTTTGATGTAGTTCTCATAAGATGCAATGAAGGATGCATAGAGAGCAAACTGATGTTCAGCTGATTTAACACTCATGGGCATCTGTGAGTAGTTGTAGCTTGGAGCTTTTGACGAGAAATTTCCAGTTGTGGCTTGAGGTTTTGAAGGATTACTACCTCCAGCTACGAAACATACGTCGCCATCCATGTTGAGAATCACACGACCATCACGAGTTGAGTTTGAGTTTGATTCGCCCTTTGAGTAGTAGGCAGAGGATTCTGATTTTGAACTTGAGCTTGGAGTGACTTTCACACCATACATTCCCGGATTCTGAACCTGATCAGTTGGTGTCTCCTTCCGAACCATGTTAAGTTCAAAATTTCGTAACTTATTGACCGCTGTTTCCAAATCAATCTTGGCAAAGTCTTTATCCTCTCTCATTAGAATCGTGTACATTTCCCATTTTGGTGGAAGAGCATCAAGAAGTTTCTCTACTATCTCTTCTTCCTTGTATTCAATTGAGTAATTACTAAGTTCGGTCATCTAGTGATAATATCTTGTGATGATATCATCAAGTGATTCATTTTTCAAATAGTTGAATACAGAGAATTGGGTTTTGAGCAGCTTTGTCTTGGAAGCATGTATCCCCACATTACCTTCATATATATTTTCTAGTGCTTCCCATAGCTCTCTAGCAGTTTTGTACTTCTTGAAGGTATGAAGAATCTCTTGTGGAAGAGCCATTGTTATTGCTGCATGAGCTTTAGTCTCTGCCTCATACATTTTCTTTTCCTCCTCTTCCATCTTATTGTACTTCTTAATTTGTTCACGACCTTCAAACAAGGATGTTGGTGGAATGTATCCATCTTGAATGCAAACACACAGCTTAGCATCTTGATACTTCACATCTTGTTCAAACCGATCTTTTCATGCAAATAAATCGGTACCCTTAAGCATTTTTGGAGCTTTGGTTGCTGAACTGGCTTCAACCTCCATTTTTACTAGTTCTGTAATGTTTATTGAATTCATAGTTGAAAGAAATACGACTCGAAATACAAAGAAAGTATTTATTTTTTTTATTTTGAACAGTGATCAGATGGCGAAGTTGTGCTTAACTTCGCTTGAGCTTAACTTCGCTTATGCTTGCTTAACTTCGCTGCTTCCTAACTTCGCTTATACTCAACTTCGCTTGACCTTAACTTCGCTTGCACTTATAAGTTCGCTTAAACCCTACGTAAGACGACAGCAACTTCGCCTGATGAACACAAGTTTTTGCAGGTTTTAATTGGACGTATTGCGAGGTATGCGAAGGTGTATTGGGTTATATTTGATGGTGGGAGATGGGCAAGACACAAAAACTAGGTATTTCAACGTAAACTTGTTCCGCGAAAAGTCGAACGGAACGATCTTTACACTCGTGTGATAATGCCGAACCACACAATCACGAGCAAATGCTCTGATACCAATTGTAGGTTCCCAGCCGGATCTACATAGGAGTATCTCGTAACACGAAGGTGCGGAATCCCCACGTAATACGATACGAGCGTAAGATATATAATACGTTGAACCGAAACACAAACACACGTTACAATACTAATAAACACAATTGTATTGCAACACTTCAACACGTGATCTCAACAATCACTAACACGTTCAGCAAAAACCTTAACCAAAGTAAGCCGAAGTGAGGTTTATATAACCTCGACAACTTCGCCTAACATACTAGGCGAAGTTGTCATAACTTCGCTTGTCTCCAAGTTCGCCTACATCCCAGGCGAATTTGTGTAAAACCATATTCAAAACTAAAACAAACAATCTAACACGATTACAGACACATACAAAACACGAGATACTGAACTACTAACATTATGCACCAACAATGTGTTACGATGTTAAACGTAAAGATATGTTTTCTTTTCCGGTGCTAATGGATAGCTGATGACTTGCAGCTAATTGTTGAAAGATAGAACCATATCATATGCTAGTAGATGATCGGGATGATCATTTGTAGATGGTTACATTGAGGGCGGGAGAACTGATATGAGAAGCTACAAGTTATTGGTTTGCTGAAAAGATTTAGATATTTGTCTGATGATTTGCAGTTTAAGTGTTCAAGGTTAAAGCATTCGACAACTACGGAAAAGGGGGAGTATGTAAGTGCATGATTTGGTGTCCATAGCTGATCGAAGAGGCTAGGGGTAGTTTAGTCATTAGGCTATTATGTAAAATGTCCCATTCGCTATGGATTGTATAGTGAATAAGGTCCATTCATTAATTGACTAGCTATTTTTTAAGTTATGTGCCCATTTATTGTGGTTTGTATAGCGAATGGAGGCTCATTCATTAAGTTAATACCCATTAGTTATGGAAATATAATGATTGGGAACTCATTCGTGATGGGAATACCCCATTCTTTAGAGATGTTAACAATCGGGGCCTAGGCCTATATATAGGCAGTTCCTATTCATTGATGAGTAGAGATCCGTGCCTAAATAATCCAAGCAATGTTACAATGCCATATTCTCTCTAAGATTAAGTTATTCATAATGTAATCACCATTAAAGTATCTATAAAGGTTTCGTTTAAAGTATCGTCTCGTGTGTACCTATCATGTTCTGCAATCGGATCCTATTCGTATAACATAATGAGTGTTTTCACAATGACCGATTTCTTACAAAATTTTTGTTTTAGAAATTGGGACTATGACCATGTGTTTTACATAGATATAATAAGAGTCACATGTACAAATTTTATTTTGATATTTTAATACATAGTTACCTAAATTCCCCAAAACTCACCTCATTCTCATTGTATTCTTCCCTCATCTGATCTGATTTTATAATCTTGATTTCAAGCCTCATATATTATTATATTCTTTAGTCATGTGATTTGTTGTTGTGTGAACCCATTTACATGTATAAGATAGTGATTGAATTTCTAAATTTCCTCCATCTATTTATTTAACTTTGTTGTTATTACTTTTGATTATTAACTTACAAAGTTCGTTATGTTTTGCAAAGTTGTTTTCTAGTTATTTATGGTCATCAAATTTCACTAGTCTTGATACGATAGTTCCATTTAATTATCGACTTAAGAATTTTTCTTTTACCATGTTTTTCAAACCCGCACAATGGGATGATCCATGTGCATCATGCGACGATCTAAATAATTATGAGTGCACACGTAAGTATCGAATCCTCGCATGAAACTCATGGTGAATACGGTTGTGTGTCATAACTCGCAACCTTGGGTGATTTTGTATAACAATACAAATATCGATGTGTTAAGGGCATTATGGTTACGCCGTTGGTACATTCTATATGGAAGTGTACTCATCATATTTACTATTTTAGAATTATTTGAGTCATTTAAAGGACTGTGTTAGTTTTATTTAAAAAAATTCTTGACTCTTACTTTCATTCCTTATGTTTTGGTTTTTCTTTTATTTCGTGACGAAATTTCCAAAAAGTTATGAATATTGTAACATTCGTTATTTTCAAACCCGAAACCCGACCCGTTTCAGTTTTTCGATATGATTAGAAACCTTTTTAATCAATGAAACTTGGTAGGTCTATATTTTAATCATGTTATTGGTCATTGATATTAAAGTTATATCATATTAACTATCTTAACATAATCGCAAGTTATGATCAATCAAAAATTGTTACCTCACATAGTTACTTATATTGTGTTACATATTTAAAGCATTTGGAAACTCGTATAACCTAACGATATTTGGAGTCCCTAATAAGTTATATATATATATGTATTTTTCATATACATAATAAGTTATGACTCATAAGTGTGGTTCTTACATTCAATAACAAGATAAATTGTTACATGGACATTTAAACATGTAACTAGCCTAAGTACTATATCTAATTAATTATTGTAGCAAATGTTCCTTCCTATATCTTAAAAATACAATATAATCCTACCCAAAACACCCCCAAAACCGTTCACCTCAACCCCTTTCCCCTTTTTCCAAGTATAACAATTTTTTACAAAAACAAACTTTCCTAAGTTAACCCTCCAAATCTTGTTATTTATTTGAGACTATCATCCCCTCTTTTTTCTTTTGTACCATTATTTTTCTTATTTAAAATTCAAAGAAGAATTTATCTTCTCCTCTCACCCTCTTTCATCTCCATCTTCTTCAATTTTCTTGTTGTTACTATTTTGTCAAAATAAAAAGCTAATCAAGTTGTTGTGTAACACTAGTTGTACTATCTTTAAGGTTTCTTTTATTCTTATTCATCTTCTTTATTTACATGGTTGCAAAGCCATCACATATTCATGTCAAGGATCTCACATAATCTATACACCATGGTGTGTGTTGTGGAGGAGACAAAGAACTAAAGGTTTGAAGATGATCTTCAATGGTCACACCTTAACAAAGTTCTTACATTCCTTGTAACTTTTTATTTCAATTTGATTTTCTTTGATACAATACAATAAGGGTTTGATGATACATATTCTTTATATAATGTATTTATCACCCCATCAATGGCTTGCAATTTATTTCCATCAAAAATCATTTCAAAATATAAAGGACATTATTAATTGTATTGATTCAGAATTCACATAATTCTTGGCCAACAAAGGTTGAGCCATAACTTTGTCATAAAAAATTAAAATGGTGCAAGACTAAATCCTATGACTAAATTTATTGAGTTGTGGTTCTAATAAAGTTTTATTGAATTTTAATTATTTTTTATGACTCCATCGGGTCCAAATTAAAATTAGTGGGCAGAACTATACCCTTTTAGAAGAATGGCTGTTTTAGCCAATCTCGGGTCCGAATCTGACCAAACTTTCCAAATGAAAGTTGTTCCAAACCCATGTATTTAGTTGACTGGAGTTGTTTATAATTTTAGGAATTATTTCATATTTTTTAATAATATATATATGATGTGACAGCAAGCTGTCTGAATTCTGTTTATATCTTTCTTTTTCCTTTTTCAAGTACAAATTATCATATCATCATACCATTATAATCCTTAGTTAATTACTCATCAAACACAAACTAAAAATAGTTTTATTACATCTTGTAAGTCACCGGTAACCGTTACCGGTGCCTCACATTTGGACGTTGGATTTACTCATAAACACAGTTCTACTAATCAGAGTTAATAAAACATTCGCGGAATATTAAAAACTTAAAACATTCGTTACAATCATCCAAAATCTTGTATTTTTAAACATAACATAAAATATAGTAATAAACATCATGACAAATCTTCAGATGCCAGCCTCACCCAATCCTGCCATGTGTCCCCCTCAAGCTAACTGCCTCAATCTATTCACTTGCGTGCTTACTAAAAGTTAGCTACGCTGAGTGAGTTCTAGTTAATATAGGTAACATACAATACGTTCTTATATTACATACTTGACCTTCTTTACTTTCTTTCATACATACATGAGTATATACTTTCATTCTTACTTTCATATTTCCTTCTGTCGTACTTTATATTTTATCTTTCTTTACATACATACTTATACGTTTTAAATAGCCTTTCGCTCTATAACCTCACAGATATTATTAGGGTCTGCCACCCTTAAAGAGCCTCTCGCCCTATAACCTCACAGATATTATTAGGGTATGCCACCCTCCTTCAAAGATATTATTAGGGTCTGCCACCCTCCTTCACATATATTATTAGGGTCTGCCTCCCTTTACCGTCAATTCCTTCATATTATACTTTCATTTCCTTTTTATGCATTTTTATATACTTTCTTACATACTCGTTGATCTATAGCATACTTCATACATACAACATATATAAACAATCACATCTATAAACTATTTCCTAACAGTACATGCAATATCCGAAGATCGTTCATGTACCGTCAAGCATTCATTCATATCCTTCACATATATCATAATAGGCATACACTTACCACTTAAGGTAAGTATATTAACTAATCACATCGAGTATGCACACAACCCCGCAAACATAACAAGCAATGGGGCTAGAAACTCACCTGGATCCTATTACGCTCTACGTTAATTGTTATTACCTTCTTTATCTCAGCCAGGCTAACTGTTAAATATATATATGTTAATTAAACGTGTAACTAATTAAGTTGGTATTTTAATTAACCAACACACTTTCTAAGTTGGGCTCGTTTAGTTTAGATGGGTCATGGGCTTAATGTTTGTGGATTTAGTTAGGCCAGGCCCAACTGTCCATTAAAGCACCTAGACCCAACTAGGTTCAGGCCCAAATAGAAACTGGGTCAGCCGAGAACATCTTGGCAAAGAACCTATGTTGACCGAGATCCCAAGTTTGACCAAGATCCCTTGGTTGACCGAGATCCCTTGCTTGACCGAGATCTCGTGTTGACCGAAATCCCATACTTGGCCGAGAACATGGGTTGACCGAGAACTCCATAGAGTGGCCGAGAACCCTCTGTCTTGGCCGAGAACTCTCAGCTTGGACCGAGAACCCTCAGGTCAAGTGTGTTCTGCTCGTCTTTCTATCTTTATCACTTTTACCAAGCTCAGTTAACTGTTTTATGGTTCATATCAAGAACTTTTAACCTCTTTTCTCCACCATTCATAACCGTTTTACACCAATTATTGTTACGGCTTCACGATCTAACCCCTTTGAGTCATAAGGTTTAAACCTTTATAGTGTTAGAACGTTCTAGCTAGATCTAGGGTTTCCTATATGAACCGTACAAAATCATAAATTTGCTAAGTCCATTTTAATCATCAAGTTTGCAACTTTATGATTTATCTAGACCCGATCTACTCTATGTTTAAGTTTCATGGCATACCATTCACAAAAACGTAACCTTTAAACGTAAAGAACGTACCTTTAGACGTTTGTTAGGTCACGGCTAGCTCGATGTTCAACGAAAATCTTGTGTCATGTTTGTGTGATTAAGATTTAATATTACCAAGCTTGGCTTTTGGTTCGGATGATGGCCAACGGCTATGGAGGTGTGTTTGGCTTAAGTGTGTGTTTTAAGGTGTAGGCAAGAGTATAGAATGGATGGAAATGGAAAGGATTAGGGTTTAAGGGGTATTTATACTCCCTTAAGCCCATGGACCTAAGGCCCATCATTCCATTTTAGTCCATAATTAGCTCCATCTAATTAGCCAACTTATATCTCAATCATTATTATTTTATTATTTCTTTAACAACTTAAGTAAACTCGTCTATTTAAGAAATAATATATAAATATGATTATTTGAAATTTTGTGATGTTACAAGTCTTCCCTCCTTAAAGAGATTTCATCCCCGAAACCTAACTTTTAAATAAACAAAGTTGGATAAAACTTGCGCATTTCTTCCTCAAATTCCCAAGTGGCATCAGATCCCTTACGATGTTTCCATATCACCTTTACTAAGGGAATAACTTTGTGACGAAGTTGCTTTTCCTTATGGTCCACTATCTCAATCGGCTGTTCAATGTAGTTCAACTGTTCATCAACCTCGATGTCCATTAGTGACACGTGGGACATGTCATCAGCTATACATTTCCTCAGATGAGAAACACGGAAGGTTGAATGAATTCCTTTTAATTCTTCGGGCAAATCCAGCGTATAAGCCACTTCACCAACACGATCTATAATTTTTAACGGTCCAATATATCTCGGACTTAACTTTCCTCTCTTCCTAAAGCAGATAATCCCTTTCCAAGGCGAGACCTTGAGCATCACATTGTCAGCAACGATAAACTCAATCGTTCGTCGCCACTTATCAGCATACGAATTCTGTTTGTCTTGGGCAGCTTCATTCTTGCCTTAATTTGATCAAACTTTGAAGACGTTTCCTGGACAACTTCTAAACCTTCCATTTCTTTATACCAATCTCTCCCCAACACACCGGGGTTCTACATCGTCTACCATAAAACATCTCAAATGGCGGCATACCAATACTTGAACGGTAGCTGTTTTTATAGGAGAACTCTGCTAGGTCCAGATGATCATCCCAACTTCCTCCAAAGTCTAGAACACAAGCACATAGCATATCCTGAAGGGTTTGGATCGTCCTTTCAGATTGTCCGTCTGTTTGAGGATGATACTCCGTACTGATGTTCAATCTCGTTCACATAACTTCATGGAACTTCTTCTAAAACCTCAAAGTAAACTGAGTATCTCTATCGGACACGATCGTTAACGGTACTCCATGTTTAGTTACAACCTCTTTAGTGAACAAGCTTGCTAACGTTTCTGACGAGATAGCCTCTCGTATGGGCAGAAAGTGAGCACTCTTGGTCAAATGGTCCACAATCACCCAGATGGTATCATGATGCTTAGTTGTACGGGGTAGCTTAGTTATTAAATCCATGGTGATGTGTTCCCATTTCCACTCAGGTATCTCAATCGGTTGCATTTTTCTATAAGGCTTCTGATATTCGGCTTTGACTTGTAAACAAGTTAAGCACTTACTAACATAATCCACCACATCGTTTTTCATCCCTGGCTACTAGTAATCTCTTTTCAAATATTGGTACATCTTTTTAGCTCCTGGATGAATTGAGTATCTTGACTTATGAGCTTCATCTAAGATTCGACCTCTAAGATCTCCATGGCGTGGGATCCACATACGGTCAAATCTCGTCTTAACACCATGAGTGTTTTCCATCAACTCATCTTGTTGGCCGTAATTTCTTTCTTTATTCACTAACCCTTCATCTACTAACACCTCAAACTGCACTTTGATGATTTCTTCAAAAAGACTTGAATTCATAATCAGCTGGTATGACTTCATTGTTGCGATGACTTCCTCATTCTTACAACTTAACGCGTCGGCAACCACATTAGCTTTACCGGGATAGTACTTAATATCGCAGTCGTAATCCTTTATCAAGTCTAACCATCTTCTCTGCCTCATTTTCATCTCTTTCTGCTCGAAGAAGTACTCTAAACTCTTATGATCTGTGTAAATAGTATACTTAGTACCATACAGGTAATGCCTCCATATCTTTAGAGCATGCACTACTACTGCTAGCTCTAAATCATGCGTCGGATACGTACTCTCATGGACTTTCAACTGTCTAGACGCGAAGGCTATCACTTTTCCTCGTTGCATCAACACGCAACCTAACCCACGATACGAAGCATCGGTACAAACAACCAAATCCTCATCATCATAGGGTAAAACAAGGATTGGAGCTTGCGTGAGTCACTTCTTTCATTCCTCAAAAGCTTCTTCTTGGAACCTTCCCCAACTGAATACTACCGATTTTCGGGTCATGCCGGTCAACGGTGCGGCTATCTTGGAGAATCCTTCGATGAATCTCCTATAGTAGCCAGCTAACCCTAAGAAGCTTCGTATGTCAGTCGGATTCTGCGGAGTCTTCCAATTTGTTATCGCTTCAGTCTTTGCTGGGTCCACGGTAATCCCTTCAGGATTTATCACGTGACCTAGAAATTGCACTTCTCACAACCAGAACGCGTGTTTCGAAAACTTAGCGTACAGCTTCTCTTTCTTCAGAGTCTCCAATACTTCTCTTAGATGCTCTGCATGATCAGACTCGCTTCTAGAATAAATCAGTATATCGTCGATGAAGACGATGACTGACTTATCCAACATCGGCCGACACACCCTATTCATCATGTCCATTAATGTTGTCGGGGGATTCGTTAGACGGAATGACATCACGAGGAACTCGTAGTGTCCATACTGCGTCCGAAACGCTATTTTACGGATGTCTGCCTCTTTCACTTTCAGCTGGTGATAGCCTGATCTGAGATCTATTTGTGAGAACCAACTTGAGCCTTGCAGTTAGTTAAACAGATCATCAATCCTTTACAAAGGATATCTATTCTTCACTTCAAGCTTGTTCAACTCGCGATAGTCTATGCACATTCTCATACTTCCATTCTTGTTCTTCACGAATAACACTGGTGCGCCCCAAGGGGAAACACTTGGTCTAATGAAACCTTTGTCGAGGAGTTCTTGCAGTTGGGACACCAATTCTTTCATCTCAGACGGCGCTGGACGGTAAGATGCTTTCACGACGGGCTGGGCTCCCGGTACTAAATCTATCTGGAATTCTATCTCTCACTCCGGTGGCAACCCCGGAATATCCTCTAGGAATTCTTCTGGGTAGTCGCGCGATAGGAAAATCTTTCATATCTTTCGTCTCGGCCGTAGCGTTGACAACTTACACCAGGTAGGCACCGCACCCTCACCTTAGTAAACCCTCGTCTTTTATCATCGAAATGACATTAAGCCCAGAATTTTCCTTATCACCATATACCGTCACCACACTACCATCCAAGGACTTTAACCTTATTATTCTATAAGGTCATAATATACAAAGTAACATGGAACTCATGTTTCTCTAACTTTATCTTACAGTCCTTAACCATTTTCATTATTTTAACCGAAGTGTCACTAGCGGGTTCTACTATAAAAGTTTCAGACACTTGGCAACATTTCATTTTAGCCAATTTACTAAATGGTGTAGCTACGAAACTTCTATTCGCACCTGAATCAAATAATATCGAAGCAGAAACACCGTTTACTAAAAACGTACATGTCACAACGTCTGGAATTTGTTTGGCTTGATCTTGAGTCAGCATGTAGGCTCTGGTCTTTGGCCTTGACGGTTCAACATCTTTCTTTCCACCGCCCCCAGCTTTAGTACATTCTCTGGCCATATGACCCTTCTTCCCTTATTTGTAACATGTGGGTTCGGCGTTGCATTCATGAGCGTAATGCCCCACCTTTCCACATATGTAATAGTCATTTGACCCTAGCCTGCACTCTCCACCATGAGGTTTCCCACACTTTTGGCACACATCAGAACCAGTACCCCACTTGCACTCACCACCGTGCATCTTACTGATATGTTTAATAACACACTTATATTTTCTTACAATTTTATAATGTTTTAATGATTTAATATCAAATTTATGTAAGTTTAGGGGGTTAAGTGCAAAGTTTTACAAAGTTGAAATGTTTTGTGTAGGTTATGGAAAGATGTGGAAAAAAAGGCAAGAAAAAGAGAACTTGGAGGGTTTAAGTGTTAAAGTTTAAAAGTTTAATCAAGGCCCGACCCAAGCCCACATCTTAAAAGCCTTATATTATATTATGATAATAACAAGGAAAATCTGCCATTATTCATCAATTAATCCCGAAATACACAAAACCCTAACCCCAACCTAAAGTTCCGATCGGAACTGTTTCTGCCGCCGGCCAAAGAAGAAAAAAAAGAAGAAGGAAGCGGCGGCTGTGGTCTTTTGGCGGCTGGAGAAGGAAGAAGGAAGCTTGGGGCTGCTGCTAGGGACTTTATATATCATCAATATCAGCCATATAACTTAAGTAATCATTCATAAACCTTATTTATCTTTCAAGAACCCTAACACTATTGATTTGGTCTTTTGATTTAAATTGTTTTGCAATTGTTTGATAGTTTGTCTTGTTATTGATTGAGTTTGGATCTTGAATGAGTTTGATTATGTTTATGATGATGTTTGTGATGTTTTTCTTAAGTATATGTGGCTGTCCAAAATCTATGAGTAGCTAAACTTGTTTGTTCTACCTAGGATAGATGATTGTTGAGTGGTTTTAACTTGTTTAATGGATTGTTAATGTTCAAGACTTAAATTATTGATGTAAATTTTAACTAAACCATAAATTAGATTGTGTGTGATGGCTGTGTTTTAATTGTTATTACTTATAATCCTCTTGCATTAGTTAATTGAATTGGTTTTGATTAATTGATTGCTTGTTCAACTCTTTACTTGGTGTTTTGGGTTTATTTGCGGGAAGTACAACCGTAGGGATAAGTGGGTAATATAATCATCTAAAATCAGTTAAAATACACCTTTTTGAGACCGAGAGGTGATAAGAAGTAACATTGTCTCATTGCTTTTACTTGTTAGAATTAAGACCGCGCGAGAGCGGGTTTTTGTCTTGTCAAGTTTGAGTGTTTATGTGCAATTAGTTGGTTTAATTGGGTTAAGTTAAATTGTTCCTCTATCCTTGGTTGCGTAGTATTCGTTTCCATTAGGTTAGTGTGTCGAGGAGACCGAGAGGAGAGTCGATATTTGAACACGTTAATAATTGTTTTTTCCGGTTTGTTATTTAAAAATCAACTAAAATAAGTTAAAGTTTGTTAGAGAGACTGAGAGGTAATTTGACTTTCTTAAACAAGTTTTTGTTGTGTCATCTTTTATAACCGGTGTCTTAAATATTTTCAATCCATTGTCTTGTTATTTCTGTCAACATGATTCATTCCTAGGTAGACGTTTTTACATATTGAATTTAAATCAAAGTTTTCTAAAAGTGTTTTGTCAAACGTTTTCGTTTAGTTAAATTAATTTAAGTAGTTAAATAAAATCTTAAAAATTAAATAAATATTATTTTGGTAAGTCTTGGTTAGAGTTTTCTTAATCATAAACGTTTTCACGTGTCTTTGAGTACGACATCCGGACTTCCTTGATGCTATACTATTTATAATCGGTACACTTGCCGGTTTTGTGTGGTTTCTATAGGATTTTCGTTTTTATAAATTTAAAGCTTAATTGTGATTCGTTCTTTATTTATATTATACATTTTCACACATCACTTACCACAAGTCTTACACGACTTCCTTTCCCACACCTTCTGTTTCTTATCTTTGGAGTTCCACAACTGAGTACCACGTCGTTTAGCATGAACAACCCATTTCTTCTCTTTCTTCTCCTCTACCACCACATCGTCCATGGCCAGATCATCGTAAACCATCTATACAAGTTCGACAACATAGTCAAAAATAGAAGGTTTACTAGTCTTGACCAATGTGCGGACGTTCTGCGGTAGCCCTCTCACATAACACTTGATTCGTTTGGCCTCAGTGTTCACCATGTCTGGCACGAGCCTAGACAGGCGGTTGAATTCAGTAGTGTACTCGCGGTATGTCATCTTACCCGCCTTCAAATTAAGAAACTTCATCTCAACCCTTTCAACTTCTGCATCAGCACAGAACCTCTTCATTACCAACTCCTTCAGATCATCCCACTTCATTGCCTTTATCTCTTCCCGACTCTTTCTCTGCTCAACTGACTCCCACCAATACATTGCCTCCTCACCAAACGATTGGGTAGCATATCCCACAGCTTGATCTGGACGGCACTCGCTAATGCGGATAACCTTGTCCATAGTGGTTATCCATTGGATAGTAGCGATTGCGTCTCCCAAACCGGTTAGATTTGGCGGGTCGCATCCCTTGAAGGACTTATAGTTGCACCCACCTCGGCCCTTCTTCTTATCACTAACCTTCACTGACCTAACCACACTTGACTCCTCCTTCTCTCTCTCATCATCCTTCTTAATCTTCTCTCCAGACTTCTCAACTCTTTCCTGGCTTTCAGCAGACCCTTCTAGAGTCAAATTGTTCACAGCAGCTGCTACAGCTTGAACTATAGCTGCTTGAATTGAAGGATCTAGTTGAACCCCTTCATTGTTGTTCGGGTTTCCTCCGGCTACGCTCCCTTCATCTCCGGTGTTGGAGGCTGTCTCGACCGAAGTTCGTTGGACACGAAGAGGCCTGCCACAACGTCCGGTGCGACCTCCAGCTCTCACAATGTCTCCCATTCCCATATTTCCTCCCGTACCAGCTATTGTATTCTAAGAGGGAAAACACAAACGTCATCACTCAAGGAACTATTTAGTACAAGGTTAGTAAGGTTAACAGGTAATAACAATGGCCAGTTGTGATTAGCTGATCACATTACTTTCTGTATCCTATACACTTCCCCTAATAAGTCTATTTGCGCTAGGTTCTATTTTATAACAGTTAATCAATCAAACAATCAATTATTCCTTTCCCTAACCTGCACATATTCTTCCTTTAGCAATTAAGCTAGTATTAACATTCATTATTTAACAATATCTTTACCTTTAATGATCTTGCTTGAGTGACACATAGCGATCTTGAACTGGCATCTTCTTTCTTTTCTTACTTAAATCACATTCTCTATTCGAGTCTAAGCATGTAGGATTCTTAAATCTATCAAACTTTGCTCTGATACCAACTTGTAAGGCCCCGTTACCGGTGCCTCACATTTGGATGTTGGATTTACTCATAAACACAGTTCTACAAATTAGAGTTAATTAAAACATTCGCGGAATATTATACACTTAAAACATTCGTTACAATCATCCAAAATCTTGTATTTTTAAAACATAACATAAAATATAGTAATAAACATCATGACAAATCTTCAGATGCCAGCCTCACCCAATCCTGCCATGTGTCCCCTTCAAGCTAACTGCCTCAATCTATTCACCTGCGTGCATACTAAAAGTCAGCTACGCTAAGTGAGTTCTAGTTAATACATGTAACATACAATACGTTCTTATATTACATACTTGACCTTCTTTACTTTCTTTCATGCATACATGAGTATATACTTTCATTCTTACTTTCATACTTTCCTTCTTTCGTACTTTATATTTCATATTTCTTTGCATACATACTTATACGTTTTAAAGAGCCTTTCGCCCTATAACCTCACAGATATTATTAGGGTCTGGCACCCTCCTTCAAAGATATTATTAGGGTCGGCCACCCTCCTTCACAGATATTATTAGGGTCTGCCACCCTCCTTCACAGATATTATTAGGGTCTGTCACCCTTTACCATCAATTCCATCATATCATATTTTCCTTTCCTTTTTATACATTTTTATATACTTTCTTACAAACTCGTTAATCTATAACATACTTCGTACATACAACATCTATAAAAAATCACATCTTTAAACTATTTCCTAACAGTACATTGAATATCCAAAGATCGTTCATGTACCGTCAAGAATTCATTCATATCCTTCACATATATCATAATAGGCATACACTTACCACTTAAGGTTAGTGTATTAACTAATCACATCGAGAATGCACACAACCCCGCAAACATAACAACGAATGGGGCTAGAAACTCAACTGGATCATGTTACGCTCTCCGTTAATTGTTATTCCCTTCTTTAACTGAGCCCGGCTAACTGTTAAATATATATCTGTTAATTAAACGTATAACTAATTAAGTTGGTATTTTAATTAACCAATACACTTTCTAAGTTGGGCTCGTTTAGTTTAGATGGGTTATGGGCTTAAAGTTTGTGGATTTAGTTTAGCCAGGCCCAACTGTCCATTAAAGCACCTAGACCCAACTAGGTTCAGGCCCAAACAGAAACTGGTTCAGCCGAGAACATCTTGGCAAAGAACCTATGTTGACCGAGATCCCAAGTTTGACCGAGATACCTTGTTTGACCGAGATCCCTTGCTTGACCGAGATCTCGACTTTGACCAAGATCCCATACTTGGCCGAGAACATGGGTTGACCAAGAACTCCATTGAGTGGCCGCGAACCCTCAGTCTTGGCCGAGAATCCTTAGCATGGATCGAGAACCCTTAGGTCAGGTGTGTTCAGCTCATATTTCTATCTTTATCACTTTTACCTAACTCAGTTAACTGTTTTATAGTTCATATCATGAACTTTTAACCACTTTTCTCCACCATTCATAACCGGTTTACACCCATTATCATTACGTCTTCAAGATCTAACATGTTCTAGTCATAAAGTTTAAACCTTTATAGTGTTAGAACGTTCTAGCTAGATCTAGGGTTTCCTTTATGAACCGTACAAAATCATAAGTTTGCTAAGTCCATTTTAATCATCAAGTTTGCAACTTTGTGATTTATCTAGACCCGATCTACTCTATGTTTAAGTTTCATGGCAAACCGTTCACAAAAACGTAACCATTAAACGTAACGAACGTACCTTTAGATGTTTGTTAAGTCACGGCTAGCTCGATATTCAACGAAGATCTTGTATCTTGTTTGTGTGATTAAGATTTAATATTGCCAAGCTTGGTTTTGGGTTCGGATGATGGTCGACGGCTATGGAGGTGTGTTTGTCTTAAGTGTGTGTTTTAAGGTGTAGGTAAGAGTGTAGAATGTATGGAAATGGAAAGTGTAACAACTCGGGTTTTCGATTTACGAACTATAACCCGACCCGTTTTAATATTCTGATTATTTTAATCAATAAAGTTAAGTGCACGTTTATTACTTAATCGTTATTTATTAATGTATGTTATATTATTATTCATCTAACCCGTTTATACTTGGATCCAAACACAACCTGAACCCAAATTGATTAATTATCAACCCTAACTTGTTCTTGAGCCCAAATCCATTATCCAACGTCTAATTAGGCGTTCCTAAACCCTAATTCGCACCTATCCGACCCTAATCTCTCATTCAATTACGTTTAGAAGGTTCTAAAACTTGGGCCGCAACTTATTACACACGCTATAAACCCTAATCTCGTTTTCTATATAAACGATGATAATTTTGCAATTAAACTCACACCAACCTTCTCTTAGTCGTCGCTAATATTCCCCTAACCTTAATCGTATTATCGTGTTCATTAGATCACTGTTCTGGATCCTTTTAGTGCCGGCTCTGTTACATCCAATTAACCCGCTTCTGGTCATCGATCAAGGTATGTAATTGGTGGGTTTTGATCGCGATATCATACTAATCAAAAGCCCCATGATCAATTTGATTAATTTCGATGAGATTGATCAAATTGATTTGTTAAGGTTTATATTCAATTGATCGTTTTTTTTGTGTCTGTATATATTTTATGGAAATCAGTTTCGTTTGTAAGTCACATGCAGTCCAGTTGGTTAATCATATGAATTGTGGGGCAGAGGTCTCGGGTTCGACCCCCTACCACCGCGATTTTTTTAGTAAATTTCGTTTATTTTTCTTTTAAATCATTTTATGACTATATTATTAATAATAATTATTATTTAAAACCATTCTTAACAAAAACCGACTTTATAATACTCGTTTAACTCACGTTTTCGTTCGTGTATATATATATATATAAGCATATATGTGTGTATATATAATAACTTAAAAACGAATATTTTGATATATATAAAAACCAAGTAAACTATTTATATTTATATTTATAAATTTAAAAGTAATATTTTCCAAGATCAATTTTATTAATTTAACTAATTATTTTATAAATATTTATGTATAATATTATATTAATATATTAATAATGTTTAACGAGTTGTCGTAATCAATCTTGTACTTTACTTAGCGTATTCGTTTTCTCTTTGTTTCCTCATTAGGCTCTAACGTTCACGTGCGATTTCCCGCATTCTTAATCTCATTCACTTTTGTTCGCCTATCGAGGTGAGTACCACATTCCCCTATTTTACCGCTTTCAATGTTTTGGCAACATATGCATAAATAATATTTCTTATACATACTTATACTCAAAACTGCAACTTTGTCTTATGTGTTAACAACTTATACCTTACTTGTTTATATGCTTATTTGCTTTGTATGCTTTCGCATTCGGAGTGGTCCGACATAATCTCAGTCTAGTATGATCATACGCCAGTCGTTAGCCTTTGTGCTTCCCGACATCTCAGTTATACTTTCTCATTTGGTTAATTTGTTATTCTCAGATGACTTGTTGCAAATACTTATTTTTATACTATACTATATGTACACTTAAACTGGTGTGTTGCTCACTCAACATGTGTTGTTGACAAAATTCTATTTTATACGCATATGCAGGTTGGTGAAGACTTAGTGAAGACTTTAGTTAGAAGAATATTTTAATCAAGAAGTATAAAATTTGTATTGTTGTATAAATGATGTACTTGTTTGTATTTCGATTTATTTGATAATTGAATTCAACTAATAGATATTTTCATTGTGCATGATAGTACCTTTGAAAAGCTGTGAGCAATCCGTCCGCCCCGGCATTTCCGCCGTAGGTTGGGGTGTGACAGATTGGTATCAAAGCCGAAGGTTTAAGATAGGTCGTTAGAAATTTCCTTAGACACATGTTTAGGAACCCTATACGTGCCTATCTGTTTACCTTTAAATGTTCAATTTAAATTGTTTACAGCTTTCTTAGATAATTATTTATTTATTATCTATTATATTGTTATGCACACACACACAAACTCCGAGGCTATGCCTCAATATTCAAAGAAAACTTTTCGAAATTAGATTGATTTTATTTACGGGAAATTCCTTAAGAATTCCCTCCTGTTGTTTTCACTCGTAAACCTTAAGGGTAGGTTATGTGGCATGTCCCTACAATAAATGAAAGGGGAAGAGAAACTGTGAGTTGGGCACTGGCAAAACGGTTCCAAGAACCAAAGATAAGACGCTATTCCTTACCTGGGTGATAACCTGACCACAGTACTCAACCCTATAGACCCGAGCGAGACCCATAAATGCCATATGATTGACACCTTAGGTTGATTTTAACCGAATTCATGGTGATTTCGTGGCTAAACTCGGTTTTCCCGATTATTGTGTTCCGTTATTTAAATGGTTAGTTGGGTGAAAAATCCATGGAACCCATGGGCACTCCTACTATTCATTTCTTAAATTGATTACGTATTTTTGTTAGAGTAATCAACGTGGTGATTTCACAAGATTCTCCGACTACCCATATTAATTTCGATAGTTCGTTATTTAGTTTGGTCGGTTAAAACGCCGTGTAACGCTCATTGGGCCGACAAACTTCATTGCATTGTTATTTCGTTAATTAGTTGAGACGCTCATGGGCTGTCCAACTCAGTTCTTTTTTACTCGTTAGTTTTGTTGGGCCATTCAAATTGCCATGGAAAGCTCATGGGAGGCCAACATCCACAATATACATTTCGTTGGTTTATTGTAAACTTAATAATCTAAATTTTAAATTGACTTAACTCCTCATGTAGTCATCACACATTAAACTTATTGACTACATCATTTAACAACTATTTACGCTATGTACCCTTCTTATCTTATAATCTTTCACATTTAATCCTTATGACGCAAATCTCTTTACTTCTCAAGGCAACGTTATCACAAGTTATCTATATACTTAACCATTCTATTGACTTCCTCAATTTAACCTTCATCTTATAAATCCTTATTTTTGGTCCCTATAGAATGTCTCGTTCAAGAAACCAACGTCATCCTCGACATCAATCGTCTAGTTCTCGTAACCACCGCATGGCTGCCTGTATCGCCAAAGAAATAGCTGTTGCGATCCCTAGGATAGTGACACAAATTCAAAACATCAATGCAACCGGTTCAACCTTTCCCACTAATTCCTCTGCTGGTGACTACAAACCATCTACCTCCACTCATCCTCACAACAAGAAACGTAAGAACCTTGCTGCAACAAATCCTAATCAACCGCAAGTCTCCTCAAACAAGAAACCTTACCTCGGTCCTTTTCCGTTATGCTCCATTTGTAACCGTCATCACTCGGTTAAATCTCTATGCCGTCGCTGCACCCAATGTATTCGTTATGGTCATCTTGCTAACACTTGTTGTTTTTCGCCTATTGTACAACATACCCCTCATGCTCAACCTGATGTTCCTAACACCCGTGCTTGCTACCATTGTGGAAACCTAAATCACCTTCGTAATGCGTGCCCTCAACTTACCCAAGCTCATCAAGCTCAATCTACAACTACACTATACTACTTGATCCATGCTCAAACTCATCAACCTCATGTCCCTCAAACTCCTCCCATCAATCAAGGTCAACCTTACTTAACCCAACACTACCAAACCTCTCAACTACAAGCTCAAGTTTACCAAACATATTTCTACCAAACAACTTTCTTGCAAACTGTTCAAGCTCACATCATCCAAGCTACCCCAAACCAATCTACCTCGACTGCTCCAACTCCTACTCCTGCAACTTCTCATAGTGCCTCAAGACTCGTCAATTAATCTACTCAAAGACCTCGAAGACTTTCACTAATTTCTTTATCTACCTTAATTTATCTCGTCTTTTCTCAATTACGTTTTGTAACGCCTCTTTACGGCCTTGGATTATTTCTTCATTTAAACTAAGTACCTTTTGTCTAATAAATAAAGTTTCTTTTAATTAAATATATTATTAATTGAAGCCTACTTCTATCTTATTTCTTACCTTCATTAACCTTAACTACTTAAAACTACCCCTTCTTCAACTTTAAATACCTATATCTTTACGTTTAAAAGTCGTCTTAAAATTTCTTTGTTGTATAAAAATTCACTAAAACTTTTGAAATCATTTTATGCATTGGTGACTTTCTAGTGTTCTAAATTAAAACTCCTTAAAACTTTTTTTCCTCAAAATAATGTTTTAATCAAACGTTTTGTAAATCCACACGATGAGACGAATCATGTGGACCATCCAACGATAACAATAATTATGGTCCGGAACATAATTATAGAAATCCTCGCATGGAAATCATGATGCGTAAAATTGTGTGTCATAATATAGAATTGAAAGTAGTGGGGATAGCGGTACAAATGTAAAAATAATAAGGACATGGTGGATACGCCGCTGGTACATCCTATATATAAGTGCCCTTATCGGATTAGCATTTGGAACGTTATTTTAACTATTCAAAGTTCAGTGTTATGATAAATTTTTAAATTTATTTTAAAATTTTCTTTTCCTCAAACTTTAATGGTGTTTTTCCTTAATTTCAGGGACGAAATTCCCTAAAGTAGGGGAGACTGTAACAACTCGGGTTTTCGATTTACGAACTATAACCCGACCCGTTTTAATATTCTGATTATTTTAATCAATAAAGTTAAGTGCACGTTTATATTTATTCGTTATTTATTAATGTATGTTATATTATTATTCATCTAACCCGTTTATACTTGGATCCAAACCCAACCTGAACCCAAATTGATTAATTATCAACCCTAACTTGTTCTTGAGCCCAAATCCATTATCCAACGTCTAATTAGGCGTTCCTAAACCCTAATTCGCACCTATCCGACCCTAATCCCTCATTCAATTAGGTTTAGAAGGTTCTAGAACTTGGGCCGCAACTTATTACTCACGCTATAAACCGTAATCTCGTTTTCTATATAAACGATGATAATTTTGCAATTAAACTCACACCAACCTTCTCTTAGCCGTCGCTAATATTCCCCTAACCTTAATCGTATTATCGTGTTCATTAGATCACTGTTCTGGATCCTTTTAGTGCCGGCTCTGTTACATCCAATTAACCCACTTCTGGTCATCGATCAAGGTATGTAATTGGTGGGTTTTGATCACGATATCATACTAATCAAAAGCCCCATGATCAATTTGATTAATTTCGATGAGATTGATCAAATTGATTTGTTAAGGTTTATATTCAATTGATCGTTTTTCTGTGTCTGTATACATTTTACGGAAATCAGTTTCGTTTGTAAGTCACATGCAGTCCAGTTGGTTAATCATATGAATTGTGGGGCAGAGGTCTCGGATTTGACCCCCTGCCACCGCGATTCTTTTAGTAAATTTCCTTTATTTTTCATTTAAATCATTTTATGACTATATTATTAATAATAATTATTATTTAAAACCATTCTTAACAAAAACCGACTTTATAATACTCGTTTAACTCACGTTTTCATTCGTGTATATATATATAAGTATATATGTGTGTATATATAATAACTTAAAAACGAATATTTTGATATATATAAAAACCAAGTAAACTATTTGTATTTATATTTATAAAACTTAAAAGTAATATTTTCCAAGATATATTTTATTAATTTAACTAATTATTTTATAAATCTTTATGTATAATATTATATTATTATATTAATAATGCTTCACGAGTTGTCGTAATCAATATTGTACTTTACTTAGCGTATTCGTTTTCTCTTTGTTTCCTCATTAGGCTCTAACGTTCACGTGCGATTTCCCGCATTCTTAATCTCATTCACTTTTGTTCGCCTATCGAGGTGAGTACCACATTCCCCTATTTTTACCGCTTTCAATGTTTTGGGGACATATGCATAAATAATATTTCTTATACATACTTATACTCAAAACTGCAACTTTGTCTTATGTGTTAACGACTTATACCTTACTTGTTTATATGCTTATTTGCTTTGTATGCTTTCGCATTCGGAGAGGTCCAACATAATCTCAGTCTAGTATGATCATACGCCAGTCGTTATCCTTTGTGCTTCCCGACATCTTAGTTATACTTTCTCATTTGGTTAATTTGTAATTCTCATATGACTTGTTACAAATACTTATTTTTGTACTATACTATATGTACACTTAAACTGGTGTGTTGCTCACTCAACATGTGTTTGTTGACAAAATTCTATTTATACGCATATGCAGGTTGGTGAAGACTTAGTGAAGACTTTAGTTAGAAGAATATTTTAATCAATAAGTATAAAATTTGTATTGTTGTATAAATGATGTACTTGTTTGTATTTCGATTTATTTGATAATTGAATTCAACTAATAGATATTGTCATTGTGCATGATAGTACCTTTGAAAAGCTGTGAGCAATCCGTCCGCCCCGGCATTTCCGCTGTAGGTTGGGGTGTGACAGAAAGGATTAGGGTTTAAGGGGTATTTATACTCCCTTAAGCCCATGGACCTAAGGCTCATCTTTCCTTTTTAGTCCATAATTAGCTCCATCTAATTAGCCTACTTATCTCTCAATCATTATTATTTTATTATTTCTTTAACAACTTAAGTAAACTCGTATATTGTAAGAAATAATATATAAATATGATTATTTGAAATTTTGGGATGTTACAATTTTATTTAGGGTTTACATATTAGGACATTCACAAGCTTAACAAAGATCTTAATCTTTCAACCCATCAAAGTCAATGTGAATTTGCATACCCCTTTTTCCATCTTTTATATTTTTGGGGTAACATGTATACCGTATTCACTTTTACTCATGCTTATTACCACATCTATTAAAAACGAAATTCAGTATATGTGTATTGATGGTCGGCTATAAATCATGTGTATTTATGTGTTATTTCATGTATTTTAATTGTTTATATATAGCAAACACAATTACTTTGAGTTCTTTTATGATCACAGGTGTTAGGAGCCTAAACGAGTTAATTCATAGCCATTCAGATAAAGATTAAGCAAGCCTCGATAAGTTGAAAGCATAGGGAAACATATATGGATGGTTAAAAAGGATTCGGGAATGGTTTGGTTGAAAAACCAGAAGCCGAAGTGAAAACTAAACAAGACGGGTTACCGGGAAAGTGTCTTTTGATAAAACGGGCATATCTCGGCCTAGAAAATGAGTTACGGAACCCATAATATATGAATTTTGGGTTTCTCGGCGAGATAAAGCTGATTATGGTGTCAGGTACCCATTTGCGTCACTCGAAGGGGTCCTATAAAATATAGTAATACGTTACGCTCCGGCATGTTCCACCGCCTTCGGTCGGGGTGTGACAGATTTGAATATTTATTAAGTAAGTTAGATATTGTCATTAATTATTGTATGATAGTGTATTGAGTTCTATGAACAATCAGTTGCGCCGCGCCCAGGCATTATTGTCTTAGGTTGGGGTGTGACATCAACTGCCATTGACATTCATCTAAATTACAAGAAACGTCATATTGTGATTTTGTTTATCTATCAACATTGAATTCAAAACCTTCGGTCAGCAACCCTACTTCCAAATGAGGAGCTTCATTGTCATCAAATATTTTGATCATGAGTGGATGCCTACACCCAACCAGTTTTACATTTTTAGCCTTATGACAAGGATAGGCATTGTCACAAGGTCTTTAACAAATTTTTTGTCAGATATCCCGTCTATATACTTCTTCATCAATAGAAGAATCAACCTAATATTTAAGTCGGGGATGGAACTACTTAAAGGCAAACACATGAGAGTTTGACTACTAACAAAGTTTTGGTCTACAACATCTTTTCCTTTTGCATTTTGTATTTGCTCACGCTATATCTCCCGTGGAGAAATCATCGACAACATACAAATAAAAAGTTTCATTATCATTCTTTTCAAGTTGTCTTAGAAACAAATAAATATAACAAAGAGGCTTCCTGGACAGCATATTTGCAGCATTAATATGTATTAAAATTTTATTTACACATGACGAGCCCATAAGGTGTAAAAAGTGTTGGCATTGAGGTGACACGACCTGAACATACACGAAATGAATAAATATATTTATACGTTTTTTGTGAGGAGAATTTTTTTTTTAAAAAGTTGTTTAGTAAAAATGAGGGTAAATTAGCCGTTCAATAAGTTAATTGCAATGAAACGAGCATATGCATAATATGGATGATTTTGCAAGAGCAAAAGATGTAATTGATATTTTTTGCTAAGATAAATGTATAATTAGTATTACGAAGGAGACTAGGTGCATTCTCACATCTTCGAATTAGATATATGTTAAAATTTTGTTTTTAATTTCAAATAGAATGACAAAAGAAAAAAAATGACTCCAGCCCATCTCCCTATATTTTGGGAATGGGTAGCTCATGAAGGCATATAGGTACCTAATATTTGTAACCAATATCTCACTTGTACATTTTTTTGTTTCTTGTACCTCTAACATCATGATCAAAAGAAACAATCTCTTAGCAATTAAAATCAAATGTAATTAAAGATCAATAATAATTTTAGATCAAAACATAACAACTTAAGAGTATATGCAATTCATCACTTAAATCAAATCACGAAATCGTTAACTAATCATAACCAACTGAGCAACCACCAAATAAAAAAAAACAAAACTAGAGAACGGTGTCGTCAATCATATTACCCACACAGAAATAAATGTAAGGCCAAATATGTGACTCGTGGTATTAATTTGACAAAACTCGTTACAAATGTGACTTGTAAGGCCAAATATATATATATATATGTGTGTGTGTGTGTAGGGTAAGGATCCTAAGAGAACCCTTTGCAAATTGAGAATTTTGAGAACCATTTTGTACCACTAAAAACACATTTTCAAAAATATTTAAAAAAAAAATCATAAAACAAAAAAATAATAAAAATTTTAAAAAAGTAAAAAAAACCAAAATTCTTATATTTCATTCCAGTTTCGTTAAAAAAACAAAAAAAAACATCGTATTATACACATATGTATAATTTTATATAATCTTTAGTTACGTAATGAAGAAGCGTGGATCGACTCACTGGTAGACGATCTACTTTCCTCGGGTGTGATTATGCAACTTCACCGATGGTTTCTCTTGGATCTGATGGATCTGGGTTCTTCCACCTACAAAACGAACAACACCGTCAACTTACCCCTCAGAAAGGGACAGAGGGTCCTCTTTGGGGTAACCCTCCGGTGTGAGAATAAGTATTTGTGGGAGAAGATAATAATATGTGAGAGTAAGGAATTTAGAGTGTATTTGCTTAATAGCTGAATACTCTGTGATTGTATGTTATCAGGTGATATTTTATTGAATCTCTCTCCTTGTGGAGTTGATGCTGTATTTATAGTGCTAGGGTTTCCACTGATTGGGCTCAACCTTGTTGGCCTCCTCCAATCGCTTTGCGCCACGTGTCCTCCGGGACACCTGGTGCTTTCTCATTGGTTGTAATCACGTTGGTAGCACATGTGTTATGCTGAGTTGTCCACCTTTCATTTGGCAGCTGTCAACATCAGCATATTCTTATTCCTTAAAAAGATACCTTCTGGAAGGTTGTCTGACGTGCACAATCAAGGTTGCCCTAATCCTGATTTGGATAAGGACGAGGTTGATTATGTGCATGTGTGATATGCGCCAATCCTGAGGATGCGCGAGGTCTTCTCTTTATTCTCACGCACAGATGTTTCATGCGCAGATGTGATATGCGCCGCGCGCTGATGCGCCACGCGCATATGTGATATGCGCGAGCATATGTGTGCCTGGGCATATGATGCCTGAGCATGTGTGGTGCCTGGGCATATGATGCCTGAGCATGTGTGGTGCCTGGGCATATGATGCCTGAGCATATGTGGTATGCGCCATGCGCGTAGGTTTTGGCTTAGTGCCTTCATAATGTCTTGATTTCAAGCTTCTTGTCTTTATCTTGTGGGTTGACCCGCCTTGCTCCGTGTTGAGGCGGGTACATACCTCTTCAAGCTCCCCCAGTCTAATGTGTGTCTTGTCTCGCGCGAGCGAGGCAAGATAGATGTTAGACTTAACAATTTGCTCTTTTAGTAGGGGTTTTGTCTTTTTCTTCTTATTATTCACCGTTGCGCGAAATTCTATCCTCTTGGTTGCAAACGAATCGTCCCTGGACGTGGTTGGTTGTTGCTGACGTGGTTCAATGATGGAGACGTGTCAGGCCTTTCGTGTGCTCGAGGTGCTACAGTTGCCTTTCGTGTCCCCTCACATGCTGTCAGGGACACGTGTCGCGCTCGCGTTGGTCCGTTCCTGCGAGTGGTGGCGCGTGAACTCTGGCAGCAGCCGTATAGTTTCCTTTCATGTCCCCTCACACAGTGTCAGGGACACGTGTCGCGCTCGCAGTGGCCTAAACCTGCGAGTGGGGGCGCGTGAATTCCGTTCAGCACCAAAATTTCTCTCTCCTGGGCCTATAAAAGCCAGCCCTTTGAGTTTTTTTTACCCTTCATCTTCTTGTTTATTCTTCTGAGCTCTTCTTTCCTTGTCTTCTGATTATCTTTGTTCTGCTTCCCAAATATCTGTTGTTCAGAAGCATCGTTTGTTGTTTGTCACCGTTGTATGTCTGATAGCTCAGACAACACAATCTCCCCCATACATTGCCGTAGAAAATCGTTAGTAATGTCTACATTGAAGAAGACCGGCAAGGGGAAGAAGGCTGCTGAGGGCTCATCGGAGGAGGTCGGTAGGACCAAGGCGGTGAAGAGGTGGAATGAAATCCCCTGCAAATTGAGGCAGGCTGATCTTGACAGCCTTATCGCCTCTCAGGGCTTTCCCACCATGTTTGGCTGCATGTTGCCTGGGGCCGGGCAAACGGCGGCGGACCCGCCTACCGGCTATATATCCCTATATAGCCATTTTTTCACCCACTGTAACCTTCGTCTCCCGATGACAAGGTTTGTGGGTGCACTGCTTCAGTTTTATGGGATTCATATATCCCAAGTCCATCCGTTTGGACTTGTGCGCATGACTCACTTTGAGTTCATGTGCAAATCCCAGCGCGAGGAGCCCACCCCTCGGCGCTTTCAGTTTTTTTACAAGCCCAAGATCCAAGACAGTTGGTTCTCTTTTATTCCTCGCAGTCAGAAGGTGAAGTGCTCCACTGTTTCATTCAAGAGCCTTCATGACTGGTCTGAGAGGTTCTTTTATATAAGGGCTGGTGTGATCCCCATTCGCATGACCATGCGCGCGATTTCTTCTGCGCCTGCGGATGTGGGTGTCCTCAAGAACCCAACTGGCGCCTGGGTTAATAAGCTGACCGCTGAACCATCCCCCGCCAAGAACATTTGTGAGGAGGCGCTGGTGGGGGTTAGTATGAGCAAGAGGTGGGCGGACAGCGCGCTTGAGCCCGTTATCCAAGTCGACGGGTTGTGTAAGTTTATCTCATTGCTTTACTTGTGCGCGAATATAATTCTTTTTGCTGAACTCATTTGAATTGTTTTTGTGCAGTCACCAAGGAGTATATCCATGCTGCCTATGATGAGCACATGGAGGGTGGCTCCGTCGCGCTTGGCGCTGGGGAGGTTGGTTTCCCTGATCGCTTTGAGGACATGTTCATCCCTGTTGATCTGGGATTTGTCTTCAACAGCGATGCGCCTGGTAAGCCTTTGTACTTATGCATTTTCCTTTATAATACCAAATTTTGCTAACACTTCTGTTGCATGTATTGTAGATGCGCTCGAAAACTACGAGCTGGAGCTCGCGGAAGAGGAGGAGGAGGAGGAGGCGCCCCAACTAAAGCGTAAAGCTAAGGGGATAACTGGCGCAGGGGCCAGTAAGAAACAGAAAAAAGATGTTGCCCCTGTTGTTCAGGACCCTCCTACTCAGGCGGGGGAATTTGGGAAAACCCAAGAGTTTACCACCAAAGTTTCCTTGTCTTCCCTGCCTATAAAAGTGGGCAGACCTCCTATCCACCTGAGGCATGGTGCCACCACCTCTTCCCTTCGCGCGGCGGAAACGCCCGCGACAGGTAAACTTTGCTTATCCTTTATGGTTCTATGAGCGCGATCCTTATAGGATTACTAATGAATCTTGTCTTACTCAAATGTTTGTAGAGCCGGCGACAGCGCAAGAAGATGCCGAGGCTGCGCCGGAGGTCGCTTCGAAGTCCCCCGTTTTACCCTCAAAGAAGGGTAGAATGGACTACATGGCGATGTTTGCTGCGCGAACGGAGTTGCGCCAAGGTACGTATTGCGCTCTTATTTTCTGACTCTTTTAGATCAAGTCCTGAACCACTTCTTGTCGTTGATTTTTTCATAGAAGCCGTAACTGGCGCACAAGCTTCTGGTGGCACTTCTGGCGCCGTTGCCAGCGCCGTTGGCTCTGCTCCTGCTCCTGCAAGCGATGAATCTCCCCTCATCGGCATTACTAAGGAGCAGGAGGCCGTTTTGCGCGCTGACTTGGCGGCGTCGAGACCTCCCTCACCTCCTCCTGCGCACAACCCTCCCCGCGAGACCGATTTTGATTCTAGGTCGTAGGAGAAGAGGCCTATTTCAGAGGAGGATGAGGAGGTTCATGCTGAAGACTCCTACGACGCCCGCGCCAGCCCTGCAGCGCCACGAGGTTTCGCGGCGGAGCCATCTCGTGGGGCTGGCGCTGACTTTTCTGCTTCGTCCCCGCAGGTATAGTTTCTTTTTTGCTCCGCTGCGCGGACTTCCATCTTAATGTTTTGATGACTTAGACAATTTCTTTGTTTTTTGCAGGAAGCCGATCACACTTATCGCCCGAGATGGAATAACACTGAAGATAGCACATTTCAGTCCATGGGGGTGTGTGCGGAATTCTGGGCTCATGCTGTGCCTCCATCTGAAAGGAGGTTCCAGGAGGACCGCGCTCGCGACGACCTGCTCAATGATCATATGTTTGCTGGGTCGGCCTTCATTGCTGCCTCCCAAGAGCTTCGCTCTGATTACGTAAAAGTACGCGATGCTCTTGCGGAAGCCAAGCAAGAGGCTAAGGTCGCCTGGCATCTTTCTGATGCTCGCGAGAGAGCTGAGAAGCTCCAAGCAGAGCTCAGTGAGAACCGAGCCAGTGCCAACAGCGCCTTCGTGAAGCGCGGGCATGAGCTTCAGGCGGCGCGGGAGAAGCTGCAGGCGGCGGAGGCGGACGCGGCCAAGTTTTCGCGCAGAGTGCGCGACTTGGAGCTGGAGGCTGAGGCGCGTGACCAAGCTCTTGTCCAGTCTATCACTGAAAAATCATCACTGGAGAGTGAGGTTGCGCGCCTGAAGAGGGAGCTCGCGGCCGCGCAGGCCGATAAAGATGAAGCCCTGGCGACGGCAGCGTCTAGCCAGGAAGCACTTGATGCTGCGCGGGCGGAAAGAGAAGAAATCTTGGCGGCAGCAGCGTCCGACAAAGAGGAGCTAAAAAAGAGTAAGGAAACTGTTGAGTTATTAAACTCTCAGGTTCCTGCCCTCGAGACGTCTGTTGCTGGCCTCGCGCAGGATCGCCACTGGCTGATCTCACAGGGCATGACTCGTTGCGCTTACGCGATGAAATACTCAGGCGAGTTTCAGGCCCTGGTGATGGATTGCAACGCTGCCGCGCGCTTGGTGGGCCGAGCTGAAGGGTTCACGGATGGTTATGAATATGGCATGTTGAAGAAGAACCCATCCGAGTACCCTTATCAGAGCAACGCTGCCTGCGCGGAAATGACCGCGATGGGGGAGAAGTACATGAACACTTCCATTCCCATCCTTGCGCAGGTATTTTAACCTTAATGAGATTGCCTTGACTTATTTTCTAAGTCTTTTTGTACTCATATTTTTGCTTATGATTTGCAGATATCCGCGCTTGCTGACCAGCCCGACCTCGGCGCGCTAAAGAAATTACTTGACGAGTGCGAAGGGGCTGGCGGTGACGTTGGCGCGGAGAATGCTGGCGTTGCTAGCGGCTCTGGCGTGGCCAAAGGATCCGCTCCTGACACTGTTGTGCCAGAAGACTCCATTCAAGATGAAGAACTTGACTATGGTCAGTTTGGAGACGAAGAGGAGCAGGCTGCGCCAGATGCCGAGGGCGATAATGAGGATGATGAAGAGGCTGATGTCAACGTGGAGACTTGAGAAGCCCTTCATGTTTTTATTTTTGTTTGTAATTTGTATCTCATCTTGTAAACTTGTAAATTTCACTGCTTTTGAATGAAATGTTGGTTTTTCCCTTCTTCGCATCTTGCGCATTCCCATTCATCTCTTTATATAAGATATGCTTGCACGTTGGAATAAGAACAAGGTTGTAAGGAATTTATTATACTTAACCCTTGTCATATTGTAAGTGATTTTGCCATATCTTGATTATGTTGACACGTGTCTTGGCGCTTTCATTATTCCTCTTTTGCGCGACGTTATCGCGCGTTTATGGAATTTTGAGTTTTTTAGCCTTTACGTGTCAATATGCGTTACTCAGATATCCATTACAGTTTTATGCGCGACCCCAACCTGAGACCTTAACAACTATGTTTTGGCATTTGCTTTGCCTTAGTTGTGTTTAGGTGTTTTATGGTCAAGCTGCGCAGTATGTAGGATGGATGTTGTGAGTGATTTGAGCTAAGGCTCACATTATTGGGCTAAGGCCCTGACGTTTTAAAGTTAAGACTCGTTAACGCGTTTGAGCTTGTTGCTCGCGCATGTATGTTTTACTTCGTTTTATTTTGTTTTGATGTCAATACGATGTTGTCATATTGCTCAAAATTAATAAAGGGAAGTGTGAAACATGTATGCAAAAGGTAATAGAATTGGGCTAAGGCCCTGACGTTTTAGAGTTAAGACTCGTTAACGCGTTTGAGCTTGAAGCTCGCGCATGTATGTTTTACTTCGTTTTTATTTCGTTTTGATGTCAATACAATATTGTCATATTGCTCAAAACTAATAAAGGGAAGTGTGAAACATGTATGCAAAATAGAATCCTCATTAAGAGAAGATAGCGCGTATCATTATTCATAATTGCTTAAAAAGCCTTGATTACAAACTTGATATTTTTTACATGAAACATTTTCTAAGCTGTGCCGCGTTCCATGCGCGCGGTATCTTCTTTCCATTCAAATCTTTTAAAGCATATGCGCCTTTCCCCAATTCTTCTGAGATTTGATACGGTCCCTCCCAATTGGGTGACATTTTTCCCGGGGGTATCGCGCGGCTTGCTTCATTGTTTCGAAGGACAAAATCATTTTTCTTGAAGTGGCATTCTTTTACGCGCTGGTTGTAATATTTTTCCAGTTTTTTCTTGTACTTGGCTTCACTGATGATAGCCGCCTCTCTGCGCCCTTCAAGTAAGTTGAGATCCAACCTTCTTTCGCGCTCGTTATCAATTTTGCTCATCATGAGCACTCTATGGGATGGGCATCCAATTTCCGCTGGAATCATTGCCTCTGTTCCATAGGTTAGGCTGAACGGGGATTCGCCATTGCTGGTTTTGCTCAATGTCCTGTGTGCCCACAGGACATTAGGTAGCTCTTCGACCCAAGAATGGGATTCTCCCTCCAACCTTTTCTTCAGCCCATTTAACAAGCTTTGGTTCGCGCGTTCCACTTGTCCATTCCCCTGAGGGTGATAAACTGAAGTGAAAATTTGGTTGATGCGCAATTCCTTGAGCCAGCTGGATATCTTCTTGTCAGTGAATTGCTTGCCATTATCGCTCACAATTTCCATGGGCAAGCCAAAACGGCATATGATGTGGCTCCAGATAAACTGCTTCATCGCTTCGGCTGTTATTTTTGCTAGTGGCTTGGCTTCAACCCATTTTGTAAAATAGTCTACTGCCACTACCAAAAATTTTACTCGCCCTGGCGCTTGCGGTAGGGGACCCACAATGTCGATTGCCCATTTGTGGAAGGGCCATGCGGATGTCACCGGAATCAAGTTGTTCTTTGGCCGCATGGTGTTTGGCGCATAGCTCTGACATGCTTTGCATTTTTGGATCTCTTTTAGAGCGTCCAAGTACATGCCAGGCCAATAGTAGCCTGCGTTCATTGCCTTGGCAACCACCATGCGCGGGCCAGCATGTATTCCACAGATTCCTTCGTGTATCTCTCTGATCACATAGCTTGCTTCCTCAGCATCTAGGCATTTCATGAGCGGCCCAAGATAAGAGCGTCGATATAATGTACCGTCAAGCAGTTCATAGTTCTGCGCCTTGTGTCTTATCTTCCTCGCCTGGGCACGATCGTCTGGTACTCTTCCCTCCTTCAAGAATTCCATTATTGGAGTTATCCATGATGAAGGGGTTGTATGAGTTACCAGGACAGACTTCGCTACCACCGACGGGTTGCTCATTACTTCTACTCTGACATCTTTGCCAAAGTGATCAAAACTGGTTGATGCCATCTTACTCAGCGCGTCTGCAGATTTGTTTTCACTGCGCGGAATATGAACGATTCTGAAGCAGTCAAATTGCTCGATGAGCTTTTTCGCCTGCTCTAGATATAGAGGCATGGTGTTCTCCTTGGCATCATAAAGGCCATTGACCTGTGCTGCTACCAAGTATGAATCAACATGGGCCTCTAGCTTTTTAACTCCGAATTTTTGCGCGATGCGCAGGCCAGCCAGCAGGGCTTCATACTCAGCCTCATTGTTGGTGCTTTTGAAGTCCAACCTGATGGCGTAAGTATATTCATAATTCTCTGGATCCACCAGTTTTAGGCCTGCGCCGGACCCTTTGTTGTTTGAAGCTCCGTCAGTGAACAATCTCCACACATTTTCTTCGTCATTGGCTCGCGGAGGATCTACCTCGCGCTGAGCCTCTTCAACTCTTCCTTCGGGGACCTCGGCTATAAAATCAGCCAAGACTTGTCCCTTTATTGCTGGACGGGGCTTATAGGCGATCGTGTGCTCGCCTAATTCCAGCGCCCACTTTGTAAGCCTTCCCGAGAGCGCAGGGCACCGTAAAACTTGCTGGATGTTGTAACCAGTCAGAACTTCAATGGGATGACCATTGAAATATCTATGAAGCTTGCGCGACACGTGTGTTAGTGATAAAACTAACTTTTCCATGATGGAGTAGCGCGTCTCAGGATCTGTCAGTACCCGACTCACATAGTATATTGGCGTTTGGATTCCCTTGCGATCCACCAATAATACTGCGCCGATGGCGCGCTCTCCTGCTGATAGGTATAATGTCAAAGTTTCACCAGGAAGTGGAGCTGTGAGCGCGGGCAGATTTATCAAACATTCTTTTATCTCCCTGAAAGCTTGCTCGGCCTCAGGAGTCCATTTGAACTGACTTTTCTTTAAGCAGTTTCTCAATGTATTGACAAATGGGGTAGATTTGGTTGCATGGTTCGCTAGGAACCTGTTGATTGATACCAATCTACCATTCAGCTTCTGAACTTCTTTCATGGTGGATGGCGAGGGCATGTCAAGGATGGCCTCCACCTTCTCAGGGTTCACCTTGAAACCATCCTTGGTGACCATTACACCTAGAAATTTTCCCTCTAGTACGCCGAAAGTACATTTGCTCGGATTGGGCTTCATGTTAACTTCCTTTAGGCGCCCAAGGGTTTCTTCGATGTCTTTGAGCATTTGCTTTTCCTCCCTGCTATTGATCACCAGATCATCCACATAGACTTCTAGGTTTCTCCCGATTTGCTCGCTGAAAACAGCATCCATAAGTCTTTGGTAGGTGGCGCCCGCATTCTTCAAACCAAAAGGCATTTTTGTGTAGCAAAAAACACCCTTGTCGGTTCTGAATGCGGTCTTGTCCTCATCTTGTGGTGCCATTTGAATCTGGTGATAGCCTTTGTAGGCATCCAGGAAACATTTTAGCTTGAATGGCGCCACGGAGTCCACCTTTGCGTCGATGTTTGGGAGGGGGTAACAATCCTTTGGGCACGCTTTGTTGAGGTCCTTGAAGTCGATGCACATCCTCCACGACCCGTTACTTTTCTTTACCATCACAGGATTGGCTACCCACGTCTGGTATCGTATCGGGCGGATGATGTTTGCGCGCAGTAGATCCTCAACCTGCTCATTCATGGCCCTCGCCTTTTCATCCCCCATGACTCTCTTCTTTTGAGCAATTGGCTCTACAGACTTGAAGGTGTTGAGAGAATGTTGTGCCAGGTCTCGCGGAACCCCAGTCATATCAGAGTGTTGCCACGCGAAGACCGACATATATGTTGTGAGCAATCTTTTCATTCTCACCCTCGTGTCGTCTGATATCGTTGCGCCAATTGTGATCTTCTGCTCCGGGAATTTTGGGTTGAGAATCCATTCCTCTGGCGCGTTTTCTGCCATTGGAGTTTTTATTCTCCCCTCCCGCGGAGTACTTGTCACTGCGCACAAATGATCCCGGTATATAAAAGTTACACCTGTTGGTGTTGGGAACCCCAACGCGCCGTGCGCTGGCGACGGTATGGCGTTAAATTGGGCAATCGTTCCCCTACCCAAGATCATATTGTGGCAAGAAGTGGTGGGCAAGACCAAGAAGTTAACAACTTCGGCTCGCTTGTGTTTCTCATCCCCCATAGTTAGCTCAAATTGTATTTGACCTAGGGGATGAATGATTTCATTTGAAACACCAGAGATTGGTGCATTCACAATTTCAAGCCTTGCTTGGTCTGCTGGATCCAGTTTCCTGAAACATTGCTCATACATGATGTCTGACTCACTGCCAGTGTCCACCAGGACTTTCGACACCTCATAATGAGCAATGTGTGTCGTGATGACAAGAGGACTGCTGATGGAAGGGCCTCCCCTGATTTTTGGGAAGATTACTTGCTGCTCGCGCCAATCTCCTTGGATTTGCGCGCTTCTTTTTCTTGATGTTTGCCCTTGCCTTCCTCCCTCAGCTACACAGATTCTCTTGTACTTTTTTGCTGGCAGAGGCTCCTTCTGGTTGTTCATTGTCTGGTCTTGAGTTTTTTACCAGGTGAGCCAGCTTGCCTGATTTCACGTCCTTTTCAATTGCATCCTTCAAGTGGTGGCATGCATCAGTGTTATGCCCTGTGGACTTGTGAAATTCACAGTACTTGCCACTGTCTGATGGTCCCTTGTAGTGTAGTGGCTTGGGGCTTTTGAATTGGACATTCTCAGTGCTTAACACCTGTGAAGGCGTTTTAGTGAGGGGAGTCCATATTCTTGGCAGAGGTCTACTAGGATCTCTGCCGCCTTCCCTCTTGTCACCCTCCCCGCGATTACGAACATCTTTTTGGGGCTGGGGTGAGCTTGGTTGCGCCTGCTTTTCTGCGGAAGAAAAACTGGTTGGTTGCAACCTGGACCATACAGAGTTCTGCTTGCCCCTCTTTTCTTAGCTGCGCGGTGACTCAGCTTGATGCGCTCTTTCTCTTGCCCTATCTTGGGCAATTTGTTTCTCATTTCTCGCGAAAACTCGTGTGCCTCCATTAACATGGCCCACGTGGTGGGCATGCCATCTCTGCTTACGAGAGCTCGGCGGAGTTGATCACTGCGCGCGCCTTGTATAAAGGCCACGCGCAGGAGTTGCTCAGTTATACCTCCGATTGCCAGAGACTCCTGATTGAAACGAGTGATGTAGTCTTCAATCGTTTCATCATTCCTGCACACGCAGTGCATGATGTCATCAGGGTCGCGCGTGTGTCTGCGCTGCTGTACGAAGTGGGCTTGGAACTTTTCCAATAGTTCCTCGAACCCATCAATTTGTCCAGTCGGCAAGCTCTCGAACCAGACACGCGCCGCGCCCGTGAGGCAGCGAGCAAACATGTGACACCATGTTGGCATCGTCCAGCTCTCTAGGTTTCCCGTGTTGTAAAAACCTTGCAAGAAATCGTCTGGATCTGTTGTGCCGTCATATTTACCCAAACCACTTGGCATCTTGGTTTTGTGCTGGATGGGAGCCTGCGCGATGCGCGCAGTGAACTTTGAATGTTTCACCAAGATGGCTGGTCTATACGGTGTGGTTACGTCCACTTGACCTCTAACTGGTGGACTGTACGGCATGTGCAGATCCAGATCGGCTCTGGCTCCAGGCGCCATGTTCACAGGCGCGCGGAGCTGTGAGCCTCCTGCATGAGTATCTCGCGTCTTCCTCATGCTATGCACTTCTTCATCACTGAACTCAGTGTGTGCAGTGTGAACAGAATGTCCTTCTTCCGGCGCGCGCGGCCTTTTTGTTCCATGAACAGTTTGCTTATCAAGCGCTTACCGTTTTGTTAAGTCGGCTAGCTTTTTCTGCTTGACCATCTCATTGTACTTGTCCATTAAACGCCGCTGCTCGTTTATGAGCCATTCTTTAGGATCATTTGTTTCATCTTCTGGACCCATTGGTCCTTTTTGTTTCGCGCCGGCAAGATTTTGTAACGTGAGATCGTCTGGAGGAGTTTCAGTCTGGCCGTGAGGAGTTGTGATGAAGGGACGGTTACTGGTGGTGCGCGTAGAATCACGCGGCGCCCTCAGAAACTGCTGTCCCTCATTAACATCCTCACGTTCAATATCCTCCAGAACTTGATCAACGTTATGAACGCCAGAAACCATGGTGATTTTTTTATGTATAGATCTGATGAGATCTGATTGCCGTTGTAACAGTGGATGGCGCCAATGAAGAAGCGTGGATCGACTCACTGGTAGACGATCTACTTTCCTCGGGTGTGATTATGCAACTTCACCGATGGTTTCTCTTGGATCTGATGGATCTGGGTTCTTCCACCTACAAAACGAACAACACCGTCAACTTACCCCTCAGAAAGGGACAGAGGGTCCTCTTTGGGGTAACCCTCCGGTGTGAGAATAAGTATTTGTGGGAGAAGATAATAATATGTGAGAGTAAGGAATTTAGAGTGTATTTGCTTAATAGCTGAATACTCTGTGATTGTATGTTATCAGGTGATATTTTATTGAATCTCTCTCCTTGTGGAGTTGATGCTGTATTTATAGTGCTAGGGTTTCCACTGATTGGGCTCAGCCTTGTTGGCCTCCTCCAATCGCTTTGCGCCACGTGTCCTCCGGGACACCTGGTGCTTTCTCATTGGTTGTAATCACGTTGGTAGCACATGTGTCATGCTGAGTTGTCCACCTTTCATTTGGCAGCTGTCAAAATCAGCATATTCTTATTCCTTAAAAAGATACCTTCTGGAAGGTTGTCTGACGTGTACAATCAAGGTTGCCCTAATCCTGATTTGGATAAGGACGAGGTTGATTATGTGCATGTGTGATATGCGCCAATCCTGAGGATGCGCGAGGTCTTCTCTTTATTCTCACGCGCAGATGTTTCATGCGCAGATGTGATATGCGCCGCGCGCTGATGCGCCACACGCATATGTGATATGCGCGAGCATATGTGTGCCTGGGCATATGATGCCTGAGCATGTGTGGTGCCTGGGCATATGATGCCTGAGCATATGTGGTATGCGCCATGCGCGTAGGTTTTGGCTTAGTGCCTTCATAATGTCTTGATTTCAAGCTTCTTGTCTTTATCTTGTGGGTTGACCCGCCTTGCTCCGTGTTGAGGCGGGTACATACCTCTTCACGTAATATACACATATGTACAATATCATTTATCTTAAATTATACATATGTGTACAAAAAAACATGTAAATGTACATATATGTATATATTATACATATGTTTATATAATTTAGCTAAACCGAGTTTTTTTTATGAAACCGAGATGATAAAATAAGAATTTTGGTTTTTTTATTTTTTTGATTTTTGTGTTTTTTTTTATTTTATTAGTTTTTTTTTTTATTTTTGAGTTTTTTGTGGTCCAAAATGGTTATCATAGTTCTTAATTTAAAAAAAAATTCTCTCATGATCCTGATCTTATATATATATACACACACACACACTAGTAGAGGACCCGCGCGATGCGGCGGTAATAACATTTTAAAACGTGGTACTCGTTTGTAGTTAGATTATAAATCGTCTCGTGTTATATAGGTAAATATCCATATTAACTTATAGAAAAAGAAAAAAGGTTCTAACACCGGTAAATGAATTGAGGTCCAATCAGTGGTTGCCACATGGTACCCACCAAATTTAATTTTTTTTTTAATATTTCGAAATCAGATTCTATATATATTACTTTGAAACTAACAAATGGAACGTTAAATGAAGTTGGTCTGGTGGTAGTGCTGAGGTATTAGAACAGAGAGCACTCGAGTTCGAACCTGCAGGTGTGCGTTTTTTTATTTTTATTTTGTTTTTGTTTTGTTTTTGTTTTGTGTTTTTTTTTTTTTTTGAAACAGAGATATATTTTTGTATTTATAAATTTCATACTAAATCAAGCAACAAAAAAGTAATGTGATGTGACGGTAAAGTTATTGTAATGTGCTATGTTTTATGTGTGTTTAAACCTTACGACCGACGCGTTATACTATGTTATATATATATTTTTAACCTTGCGACCGGCGCAACGCGCCGAAGGCAACCTCTAGTATAAATGAAAAGTAGGAAATCAATCTACAGTAGAGTAGCAACTACATCCTCAAATTTGTTGGAATTCCACTAATGAATAGTGCAAGCATACTATAAATTCCGTGACGATATTTACGCTTTTGAAATGGTACGTCACACTATCATTCCGACTACATTAGACTTAGGCACCATGATGCAATAAAACGCAATATAGATACAATCACAAGTATTGTTTTGTTAGGTAATTTGACCACCAACATTACTCTCAAACTTAAGATTGCACATCATTAAATACTATATATATATATATATATATATATATATATATATGAGACTTTTCAGAATCTTGAATGTGTTCAGATTCACCATGGTGTAGTATTCTGTTAGCCTTGATTCAAGTTTATAACCAGATAGATAGATAAATATATGAATAACAATCCAAGGACCAAACCTATCCAAATGACTCGCTTCCCCTTTTAGACAAGTTTCGTCCCCAAACGAAATTATAAATATAGATAATGTGAACTCAAGTTAAAGGAATGACTTCACAAGCATATTTTGATCATTTTCCAATACGGAACAAATTTCCTCAACTGAAATTAACATAAAGAATGTATTCAAATGTCATATAAAACATTGATATTGCACACATTGCTATGTATGTCAATTCTCAATAGCATTTTGCTTCATCAAGAATGGTATGAAATTATATCAATGTATAAACATCTTCATTACTCACTAAAAAAATTAGGAAACAAACATAGTGTGGTATAGAAAATATAAGATTTAGTATTACCAAAAATAAGAATCCGGTACATGTTTCCTTAAACCGCCAAGCAGGTTCTCGATTAGACTTCTTTCTCTTCCATTTATTTTCTCCCTCGATCAATTACAATTTAAATAAATGAATTTTAGATTAAGATACTGGGCATGATTGATTGATTGATTGAATTTTAGATTAAGAAAATATAAACGATTTACCAAATCAAAACTAATAAAACAGATCAATTATAGGGCCTAGACTGTAATCTGCTAACATATTATTAATATTCTTAATTTTCAAAAATCCCAAATACATCCGAGGAGTTAAAATATTATAGATGACCCGATAGTAACCCAAATGCCAAAAGCTTTTAAATTTTGACAGCTTGCAGCATATATATAACTAATGAAAGAAAACCTATAATTACCTTTTGCTCATTTGGTGCATGCACTTGATAGCAAACGGACCCATAATCTAAACTCAAAAGTGTGACTTATTTGCAACTAATTGTTGATGTCAAACTCTATCTATTCACCCATTTAATTTTAGAATTTTGAAATTAGCAATTTGAAGTTGAGATTTTCAAAATCAAAATATTTGATTTATAATAGTTGCCACTAACTGATGTATAAAATTATAAGCCAGATAAAATAGAAAAACTACACTTGTCTGCAGCTTAAAAAAAATAAAATTATGTCGATAGTAGATGATGAACCTAACACGTGTCAACAATTTAAAAAACATTATCGAAAAAGAAATGTCACACCGGATCAACAACGATTTTAAACCGATGCCATTTGCGTTACAACAAGGCGCTCCAATTATCCGAGCCACATACATGTTGGAATATATGGTCGGTTCGGGTCAAGTCAACGCAGATCGACCCGAATATGACCCGGTATGAGTTACACCGAGGGTAACGAATTTAAAACCCACGTAACCATTAACTGGGCCGATAAAATAAATGATGATGGATTAGGCTTTGATGTGGTAATTGGGCTTTAAGCCCAATTGGTTTAAATGGTTAAACCCTAAATTATTTTCTATATATAGTATACTATATATTATTAATAATGGAACCTAATCTTCTTTATCAAGATAACCCTAGCCACCATCAAATTTCCGGCGCCGCTTTTCTGACCACCGGAAAGCTGCCGTCAGCCACAAGCCACCACCCACTGCCCCTTGGTCACCGCAACCACCACCGCCGCTTCTTACAAGCCACCCGTGTTGATAAACACCTCACCGCAAGCCACACTCGCTTTTCCGGCGACCTTTTTGTGATTCCGGTGAGCTCGTTTTTCCGGCAATCGATTTTCCGGTGACCTATTGTTATTGTTGGGTGCTGCTGCTACTCTCTACCTTGCCTCCGCGTTACGCCGTCGCCGTCCGCTGCCCAGCCGCCATCTCCGCCGCTGTCAGCCGCCGCTGTCGCCGTTAAGTTGCCGGAGCTGCTGTTGGTTATTGATTGTGTCACCATCTAGCTTCATTCGTTAGCTCTCGGTGTTTCTTCCCGGTTTTGATAACCGAGGTACAAAACTAACCTTTAACTATGGTTGTTCGTTTTTATATCGTACTTGTATATGTTGTAATCGGATTCGAGTTCGGGTTTCGTTTCTATGGTTCGTTTATATCCGCTGCGTTTTTCGGTTCGTTTTATATATATTAAATAATTAATAATTACTTAAACGAACATAATATGTTAAAACGGGTTAAAATTGTTTAACCGTTTTTATTCCGAACCACCGTTGAAACCCTACAGTGGTATTAGAGCCGCAGTTACAAAGTACGAGTCAATCCCGGTTAGGTTAAACCGGATCTACATCACAAACTTTAAATCATTTAAAGTTTTTGATCTAGATTTGTTTTCGGGTAATTTTAGATTTGGTCAAAGTTTTGTTTATTTATTTGATCAAGCCAAAACGTCCAGAAATTTATTTAATTTTGAATATGTAAATTTGGCCCCGACCTATGTTTATTTGGTTGTTGAGCTTGATGTTTGGCCATATGGATGGTTCAAAGTTGTAAACGGTTATTATTTTAATTTTCGGTTTTCTTTTGGCCATATGGATGGTTCAAATTTTTAATAGGAAATTATTGTTAGTATTATAAATTTGTAATAAAGAAGACGCGAAGATAACCGAGGACGAGCTCATGGATTTCTTGGAGTTAGTGGGAGTTCGAACAAGATTACGGGATGCACGAAGAAGTCCATCCTTGTGGTTGTTTTGTGTTGTGACCCCTTGGACCCGATCGATCTCCCTAATTGGCTTTAGCGAGACTGATCACATTTTTGGCCATAAGGATTTACATATTATTATTTGCTATTGTGGTTGCTTGGATTGTTTATAATAGGATTATAATATCACCGACCTAATACCTAATAAATTTGAAAATAAACATTTTTTTATTAACCTCTTATGTTTTGCAAATTAAAAGAATTTTGATTTCCAAAAACTAATAACTTAATAGATTTCCTATTAACTTAAAATTGGTTAGCCGTATCGCGACAAACTTAGTTTTTAATAGGTTATTTAAAACTAAGTGTCTTGAGAGATGAAATGGTTCATCAATTGTCCCGATAATAAATACAGTAAAATTTAACTTTTACTCTATTCAGTAATTCTAAAATTAATCCCAATTTAAAACCAATAGTTTATGTCAATCCTACTACAAGTCACATTTGAGGCATACTGCGAAATTTCGAGTGTTTGGAGCTAAAGCACCGCACTTTTCTCTAGCCTATCCCATCAAGGTGAAAGTGTTTCGTTGACACATCCGGCCCTTTCACACGTCACTGTACTAGGACAACTATTACTTTACTCTTCTGTTACGTGCTACAGCTGTCTGGAGACTTAAATTGGGAAAAAATGAGGCTAAACGTATCTATACAGACAGTCGTTGTCTCCATAGGCCTCATAACCGAGAGTTGTGCTCTATTCACAATTGGCAATCGTTGTCAGTCTGCCTAACCACTTATTAATGTTGTGTGCTACAGCTGCCTTTAATAATTGGAAGCCAGATTCTCATTCTCCTATTTTATTAATGTTATTGTGTAACAACTCGGACTTTTCGAAACCAATATTTTCGTTAAATGCCCGACCCATTTCGATGCTTCGGGTAATTTTATCACGCTTATCGGGTTAATATATTTCTATAATATAATACTATTCTTAATTATATAAAATGTATTATAACTTTCCTAGTTTGGCAAAAATCACCCAAACTTAAAATTTTATCCTTATATGTTTCCACCTCTAAACTCCAAAGTCTAAAGTGAAACATTTATCTTAAAACCCATTTACAAAGCTGATACCCAAACCCGTATTCTAATCCATACCCTTTTAATGAAACCCGATTAGCCAATTTGATGTTTCTTCGACCTAAATTCTTGTTATTATTATGGAAATTGAATCAAAATCGCGTTGTATATGCCTATTGCGGTCTAACCGACATCCTAATTTCGTTAACTCGATCAAGAGGATACTAATTACTCGTATTATATTAGGCCGACTCTAACCCTAATCGATATACATATAAACTTTTACATTAATTCAATTAAACTTGCAGATTGTATCCTCTAATCCTAGCCGACATAACCCCCTTATTAAATTGAATCAACATTGTCGTTCACTTGTCCACTCTTCAACTATTTTGGCCAGCTCGTGTTCGTTCTAATTAACACACCATCGATCATAATTTGAGGTAACTGATCTCTGTTTTGTGTTCGCGATTGTATGAGTAACAATAGCCCTAACATCTAACAGATTAACATTAACGTATTTAATCGATTGATGAATTTAGGGTTTGTTCTTCATCTGGAAACTGTATCAGCTAGTTAATTCTTTTACGTTCGTATTTTAAACATCTAGCGGGCTGGATCACTTGGTCTGGCTTGTGTGTTTGTTAAGGGTTTTGGTGCTGGAGGGAGCGGGTTCGAACCCCTCCAGACACGTTTTTGGGTATTTTTTTCTCTTACAGCCCTTGTTTATTTATTAATAATTATTTTAAACTTTTAAAATACTTTATAAATATTATAAATAATCAATATTTTATTAAAAACCAACATATTAACTTGTAATTTTCCGAATCTCGGTTATATATATATATATACTAGTTTTTAACCCCCGTAATATTTGGGTATTTTTTTCTCTTACAGCCCTTGTTTATATATTAATAATTATTTTAAACTTTTAAAATACTTTATAAATATTATAAATAATCAATATTTTACTAAAAACCAACATATTAACTTGTAATTTTCAGAATCTCGGTTATATATATATATATATACACTAATTTTTAACCCTCGTATTACGGAGGTTGTTTTATATTGTTTGTTCTAATATTTATTTATTTTTTGAGTTTATATTTTTTTAATTGTATAAAAGTTAATAATATACTTATGGTTTGATAATAAATTGTTTCACAAATAAATGAAATGTTATAACCCGGTATAAAAGCTATATGGTTTTGATGAGACCCAAGACCCGTTTATATTTTTTACTATAAAAATGGTTTTTTAATTATAAATAATATTTATGAAAGTTAATAATATACGTATGGTTTGATGAGACTCAATACCTATTTATTTTTTTTACTATCAAATTGGTTTTTTAATTTAAATAATACATATATATCTTTTTTTAAATAAATCATATATTAATTTTTATTATATCCTATTTTATAGGACTTTTACATCAATAATTTGGTGAGAATAATTTTAATTTAATGAGATGTTATAACCCGTTTAAGAAATATCTAGGTTTGGTAAGACCATGAATTTGGGTCAAATGCATGAGAAGCCTCCATTTAAAAATCAAGCAAATCTAGTGACTCCAAAAAAAGGGGGAGCGACCACATCGCGACACGTAAAATTTTTATATGTTCGTTTATATATATTATAGATACACACACACACACAACATTTAAGGTTTTATAAAAAGATTTATGTATTATTATCATTTTTTATTTACAATAGTAACTTAATAGAAAATCTTATATTATATTTAACTAACTAATTTATTTTTTATATTTAAATAATTAAAATTAACTTTTATACATATATATTGTAAATATGCATTTTTTTACATAATAATTTATAACCTTAAGTATATATAAAATATATTTATAAGTCTAAATATGTATTCATCAAAATTATAATCAATCCTCAAACTCTCAAGCTCTATTGTTACCCGTCAACATCCTTATGTTTGTTTTCTCACTTAATCTTTTATTAGGCTATATCGTCAACGTTTGAATCGTCGTCTTCATTATTATTATATTAGTGTTTCCATTTGCTCGACTGATAAGGTGAGTATTTCACTCCCCTCTTTTACTTATTTTAACCGTTTTGGGGACGTATGCGTTCATAGATATTTTTATATTATATAGTACTCAACCACAACTGTTTATCCTTGTGTGTTTATCGGTTTGCCTAACTTGCTATTTGACTTGCTTTATTTGAACGTTATTGCTTACTTTGGTAACCGATGTCTATTTTTATGGTGCGGTTTAGTCCTTGCTTGGTAACCAATGTCCATTTATATAGATTGGTTGAGCCCTTTCTTTATGGTTAGATTTCTTTATAATTGTTTGACTGTTATGTGTTATGGCTTATTTGTATATCTCACAAGAACAGTTTGCAGTTTTATTTATTATTATATAGTGTCTCAAATATGGTGATTTACTCACTCAACCTTGTGTTGACAAAACCTATTTGTATTTTTAATGCATATGCAGGTTATCGTGTGACGTGATTATTAAGATTGTTTAAAGCAACATATGATGCATGTTAGAGAAGAAGACACAAGAATTTAATGTTGGATGTTTGTTGTACTTGTTTATTTATATGTTTGATGTACTTGATTATTTAATTAAATTTAATAGATATTGTCACATTTAATATTGCATAATAGTACCTTGAGAGCTGTGACAATCAGTTCGCGCCCCGACATTTCCGCCGTAGGTTGGGGTGTGACATATTGGGTCATTAATAATAGGACTACAACCTCGAAAATACTAATTAAATTTACTTTTGCTTAATTAATCAGATGTCGTCAAACGAAAACTCACCCTACGCCCTTAAGACTATCCTTGAGAAGGATAAACTAAACGGTACCAACTTCATCGAATGGCACCGCAACTTGAGACTTGTTCTCACCATGGCAAAGCGCATGTATGTTCTCAATGGACCTGTTCCAACCGAGCCTGAAAACAATACAGCCGCTGCTCGAAAAGTTCTTGAGAAGCATAAGGATGACTCGGCTGATGTCTCCTGCATTATGCTAGCCACCATGACTTCTGAGCTTGCTAAAGGCTTGAAAGACTTTGTTGCCTATGAGATGCTTGAGCAACTCAAGGGCATGTTTTAGAAACAAGCCCGTCAAGAACGTTTCGACACCATGAAATAACTCATTAGTTGCAAGAGGGAAGAAGGGTCTCCCGTCAGTGGCATGTTTTTAAGATGAAGGGGCACATCGATCAGCTCAAGAAACTTGATTATCCCCTACCCGATGAGATGGCAGCTGATTTCATCCTCAACTCTCTCCCCAGCTCTTACAACCAGTTCGTAATGAATTTCAATATGAATGCCTGGGTGAAGACAGTATCGGAGCTTCATAACATGCTCAAGACGGCTGAGATGAACATTCCTTCAAGAACCAATCAAGTTCTGATGATTCAATCTGCTGGTGTCAAGAAGCCAAAACCAAAGAATCGGGGTTTTTAAGGGAAAAGGCAAGAAGAAAGTTATTGTTGCTGCCAAGTTTGCCACCAACACTAACAAGAAAGTTGCAAAGCCACCACCGCCGCCATTTGAGGAGCGCCAGTGCTACAAATGCAACAAGATGGGGCATTGGATGCGAAATTGTCCCAATTACCTTGTTGAGATTAAGATAAAGAGAGCCAATGGTGAAGGCTCTTCTCGATGTATTTCCATATACGTTATTGAACTTTTCAATGTCTCTAGTAACACATGGGTATTTGATACCGGATGTGGTTACCACATCATTAATGTCTTGCAGGAGCCTGAGAAGTGAAGGAAACTGAATAAAGGCAGCATGGAACTCATCGTTGGAGATGGGAAGAGAGTACCAGTTCTGGAAACTGGAGTATTTCATTTTACTTGTTCATCTGGCCTAGTGTTTCCTTTGAATAATTGTTTGTATGCTCCTGGCTTGACCAGAAACTCAAAAACATCATTTCACTTTCGTTGTTGTTTGAACAAGGATTTAAGTATATTCTTAATGGAATGGCTGTTTCTGCTTAGGCCCCGTTTGTTTTTTTTAGAGATTTAAGTCTGAATCTGAATACCACATCTGAATGTTAAGAGGTGGTTCAAATGTCTGAAATCTGAATCATTAAGAGGTGGAGGCTAGAGACGAACCTCTAGTCGTCGGAGATAGAGCCTAGTCTCCGGTTAGAAGTTAATGGAGGCCGGAGAAAAACGTATGTTTTTTTTGGGTTAAGAGGTTTTCAGACCCACTAAAAGCTCTTACTGATTCAGATGTTATTAAGACGCTGAACCTCTTAATGCCAGAAAAAAAAAACAGCCCCACGTCTGATTACGTCTGACCAAATCAGACGTTTTCCTCTATTCAGAGAAAAGAGGCAAAAACAAACAGGGCCTTACTTGAATGATATCTTTTATTTTGAGGCTAAACCTCGAAATGGTATTTATGAGATTGATGTTCAAACTGATAATAACGTATATCATCTTTCAAAACGTATTAGATCTGGCATCAATGATACTTTTCTATGGCATTGCCGACTTGGCCACATAAGCAAGGCAAGAGTTAAAAGACTCCAATCCGAAGGGATTCTTGAATTCACAGGACCTGACTCTTTTGACAATTGTGAGTCTTGCTTAGCTGGCAAACTCGCCAAAGACTCATTCACTCATAAAAGTGAACCAGTAAGAGATCTGTTAGGACTCATACATACTGATGTATGTGGACCTTTCAGAACCATGTCTAGAAACCATGAAAGATACTTCGTTTCGTCGATACGCTTATGTGTATCTTATGAAACACTAGCATGAAACTTTTGAAAAGTTAAAAGAATTTCAAAATGAAGTGGAAAACCAACTTGGTAAAACCATTAAGATACTTCGATCAGATCGAGGTGGAGAGTATCTCAGCTCAGAGTTCATCACTCATCTAAAAGAGCGTGGAATTGTTTCACAGCTCACTCCACCCGGCAATCCCCAACATAATGGCGTGAGCGAGATGAGGAATCGAACTTTGCTAAACATGGTTCGATCAGTGATGTATAGAACCAACTTGCCTCACTCCTTTTGGAGTTACGCCCTTATGGCCGCCGCCCGCATTGTCACTTTAGCTCCAACTAAGAAGGTAGACAAAACCCCATATGAGATATGGCATGGGCGAAAGCCCAATTTATCTTTCCTTAGATTATGGGGATGTGATGCTTATGTCACAAGTGAGTCTAATGACAAACTTGATCCCCGCAGCGTAAAAGTTGTTTTCGTCAGATACTATAACCAAAGCATTTATTACTTCTTTCATCCTGATACAAATACGATTTCTATCAAGAGGAAAGTCCACTTCCTCGAGAAGGAATTTCTCGATCGAGGAACTGGAGATAACATTGTTGATCTTGAAGAAATTCGAGAACCACAAACAACCGCTGAGGAAGTTGGAGCGTCTGATCAACAAGTTGTTGTTGCTGATACATCAAACGTGAACACGAGCGTTCGCAGAAGTATTAGGACTCCCGTACCAAATTCTAGATACTTGTGGCATCTAGATGCTCCCGAAGTCTTATTAGTAGCCGAGTGTGGTGACGAGCCTACTAACTACAAATCTGCTATCTTTGATCAGGAATCCAAGAAATGGCGAGATGCCATGAACGCCGAGATGCAATCCAAGCATGATAACTAAGTTTGGAACTTGATTGAGCTAACCCCCCCACCCCCCCCCCCCCCCCCCGATAGTCGGGCTGTAGGGAGCAAATGGATTTTCTATAGAAAAACCGTCATGCATGGAAATGTATAAACCTATAAAGCACGGTTAGTCGCGAAAGGTTATACTCAAACTCAAGGTGTTTACTATGATGAAACATTTTACAGTTGCTATGACTAAGTCAATAAGGATATTGCTTGCCATTGCTGCATACTATGACTATGAAATATGGCAAATGGATGTCAAAACCGCTTTCCTTAATCGACATCGTTCTGAAGATGTCTATATGGTTCAGCCTGAAGGTTTTGTCGATCCAAAATATCCTAATGGGGTTTGAAAATTTGTAACATCCCGAAATTTCTAAAAATAACATTTAATATATTATTTATTTATGATGGAAAAGTTTACTTGAGTTAGTAGAGAATTAATAAAATAATAAGGATGGAAGGATAAGTAGGCTAATTAGATGGAGTTAATTATGGACCATAAAGGAAAGATAGGCCTTAGATCCATGGGCTTAAGGGAGTATAAATACCCCTTAAAACCCTAATCCTTTCCATTTTCATACATCTCTATACCATAGCCTCCACCATCAAAACACACACTTAACTCAATTCCCGTTTTTGATAAAACCACCCACAATGACACAAAGATTCCCGGAGATCTAGCCGTCGGATCGGTCCCAAATTTTAACTGAGTGTTTAAGGTATATAAATGAAGATTTCTACTGATTAGATCTGCGATCATAGGTCGGGAATTACGGTATTTATCAGCAAAACCGTAGCAGCTCAAAATGAGCATTTCCGGCCACCGTTTCACTATTCCGGTGACTGTAGCGGCGGTTTCCGGTGAAGGTGAGCTGATGGGTTTGTAGATCAGGACGCGACGGTTCCGTGGCCGCTTGAATCACTCAAATCGGAGTTTGTTTGATATGGTTTTGAGCATCTCGAGTGATTTTAAACAAAAACCTCAAAGGTATGTTTTTGTTAAAAAGGTTTACTTTTCATGAACGGATTTACATGAAAATTGGAAGGATGATAGATCGGGTCTAGACAAATCGTAAATTTGCAAACTTGAAGATTAAAATGGACTTAATGAACTCATGGCTATGTACGGCTCGCTTAAAATAAACCTTAGATCTAGTATTGAACGTTTTTAGCCTAAATGTCCAAACTTTATGCTTTTCCGGGCCGAGTTTTACCCGATATTTATCATGGGAATGTTCACGGGGTTGGTTAATATCATATCAAGGGGTTACACGTTAAAACGAAGATTATTGTAGGGGTTGAAAAAGAACCTGTAGCTGCTGTTGTAACTTCGCCTATATCTAAGTTCGCGAGTTGTTAAGTTCGCATCATCTAAGTTCGCATGAATACAAGTTCGCCCATTGTAACTTCGCCGCATATAAGTTCTCCTGATATGTAAAGTTCGCTTATATATCTAAGTTCGCTTATCAATAAGTTCGCTTATATATCTAAGTTCGCTTATCAATAAGTTCGTTTATATATCTAAGTTCGTTTATATATATAAGTTTGCTTACAATCAAATTCGCTATATTAAGACCCGGGTACATGGCGACTCGTATATGTACACTTACAGGTGTACACACGCGATGGTATGCCTTGTAAGGACTTAAGAGAAGGTTAAAATAAAGGAAAACCATAAAAATGCTAAGTAGAAGTAAGCTAATACAAGGCCATTAGATTAGATCAGATGAGTATTGATACGTGTAACTTGTACAGTCACTGAGCTCAGTTAAAGAAGGGATTAACAACTATCAGAGAACGAAGCAGGATTCAGGTGAGTTTCTAGCCCCATTTCCTTGTTATGTTTTCGGGGCTGGGTGCATACTCGATGTGACAGTTAATACACTTACCTTAAATGGTAAGTGTATGCCATGTATGATGTATGTGATAGATACGATTGATTGCTTGACGGTGCGTGATCGATCTTCGGATATTTCATGTACCGTCAGGTGGTAGTTAAAGATATGATTGATATGTAAGATATATAAATGATGTATGTATGTGATGCTAATAGCTTGTCGATATGTGAACGATCTTCGGATATTGCATGTATTGCCAAGATTAGTGATGATTTCCTTACATGGATATTAAATAATAACTTATACATAGAGTTCCCTCTACGGATAATATATATAGTGTTCCTTAAATGGAAAGTATAATGTTCCTTTAATGGAAAGCATAGTGTTCCTTTAATGGAAAGTATAGTGATCCTTAAACGGAAAGCATAGAGTTCCTTCTATGGAAATACATAGGAAGTTCATTCTATGGAAATACATAGGATGTTCCTTCTATGGAAGTATATAGAGTGTCCTTTGATGGAGAAATTATACAGAGTGTCCTTCTATGGAAAATATATAGCATGGGCAATAGCCATGGTTCCTTTAATAGATATTAGGTGACATTCCTCTTATGGATATTTACATAAGGGTAATATATTAATATGTATCTTCGGATATATATGTATATGATTATAAATGCATGTATGGTATGATGTATGATTAACTAGAACTCACTCAGCGTAGCTGACTTTTAGTATGCACGCAGGTATACATGTTTATCGAGATGGCATGAGGATGACACATGGCATGGATTGAACGGCTGGCATCTGAAGACGGAAGAAATGATGTTTAAAATATGATGTTTTAAGTTGGTTTTAAAGAAAGGATGTAATTTTTTGTAACAAATGATTGATGTCTTGTATTCCGCGAAACGTTTTAATAAACTCTGATTGTAGAACTATGTTTATGAGTAAATCCGACGTTAAAGTGAGGCACCGGGAACGGGGCCTTACAAAATTGAATAAGTCCATTTATGGACTTAAGCAAGCATCTTGAAGCTGGAATCTTCACTTTGATGAGAAAATCAAAGAGTTTGGTTTTATCAAAAATGAAGATGAGCCTTGTGTTTACAGAAAGGCTAGTGGGAGCACTATATCATTCCTCATCTTGTATGTGGATGATATACCGGTCATTGGAAACAACATTCCAATGCTTAAAGAAGTTAAGCACTGGTTGGAATCTTGTTTTGCAATGAAAGATCTTGGAGAAGCCGCATATATTCTGGGAATAAAGATCTCTAGAGATAGATCTAAGAGGATTCTAGGGCTAAGTCAAAGTACTTACATAGACAAAGTAATGGCACGCTTCTCAATGGAAAACTCCAAGAAAGGAGCTGTTCCATTGACTAAAGGAACCGTGTTGAGCAAATCGCAATCTCCGGCAATGGACATTGATTCCAAGCGTATGCAAGCAATTCCATATGCTTCTGCGGTTGGCTCTATCATGTATGTTATGTTGTGTACTAGACCTGGCGTATCGTATGCCTTGAGCATGCCCAGTCGTTTTCAACAGAGTTCTGGCATTGCCCATTGGACTGCTGTGAAGAACATTCTAAGGTACTTGAATAGGACCAAAGATATGTTCGTGGTGTTTGGGGGAGTGGAAGAGGAGCTCACTGTAAGGTGTTACACTAATGCTAGCTTCCAGACCGACCGAAATGATTCTCGCTCACAGTCAGGTTTCATTTTCACTCTCAATAGAGGAGCTGTTTATTGGAAAAGCTCCAAGCAGCGTTGTGGTGGATTCCACCACCGAATACGAATATATAGCTGCATCAGATGCTGCTAAGGAGGCTGCTTAGATGAAGAAGTTCATCACTGATCTCGATGTGGTTCCGAGTATTCGCAAACCAATTGAGGTGTTCTGTGATAACGCAGTTGCTATTGCTCAAGCCAAAAACCCAATGTCTCATCACAGAACCAATCATATTCTAAGGAAGTTCTATCGTATTCGGGAAATATTGGAACGAGGTGACATCGTGATAAGCAAAGTTGACACATATCAAAATCTAGCTGACCCGTTCACTAAGCCGATGACTCAGGACAAGCATGATCAGCATAGAGATGCTATCGGGCTTAGACTTGCCAATGATTTATTTTGATTTAGTATTTGGATGTATGAACGTTTAAACAATTGTACTTCTCTGTACACTTTTGATTTAATGGTTAAATGCGAACGTTGAATAATACAACTATGTTCATTTTAATACGTTTACTCCGTGAATATTGTATTCTAAATTATCCATAGTCGGTCAGACTCGTGGGAACGATTCTGAATTAAGACTATTCTGACTTTGGATTCAAGTAGTTGACTTCCAAACTCACAGACCTCATCTTAAATGAAGTTGAATGTAACTCGCATCAAATCATCTTCATGGATCTTGATCATAAGATTTTTTGATAATAGTATGCTCATTTAGTATCCTTAGACCTGAGATACATATTGGAACTTTCGTTTAATGAGGGACATTCTTTGATCATGTTAACTGTTGTTGCGTAACTGCCAGCCGTAAAGGCATTGATTGGGAATGTTATGGAGTTTAGTAGGAGTTGTATGTAGTCAAGATGGGATTCTGTACTCTTACATGAAAATGTAACAGTTAGACATATTGGCGCCCTCGTTGATTCAAACTGGTAAAGTGTGAGGCCTCACCCAAACTTACTGTGTGTTTGATTGGACAATTTTGACTCTATATCGAGAACTACAATAATTGAACACTATATGAGATTGATTTGATCCATGTCTCATTGTTTAATTGATGTCTTATATAGAAATGATAGATGACAACGATTACTATAAATTCATTATCTTGTAATAAGGTATTCCAAGATATTTTGGTTATGGATTTAAAAATGTCATATTTGGTTACGGACAACTATGTGTAGCTAGAACGCCTCTAACTGTTAAGCGTTGTGGTACTTGACCCAAATCCGTCCAAGTGGGAGACTGTTGGAATATATGGTCGGTTAGGGTCAAGTCAACGCGGGGTATGAGTTTCATCGAGGGTAACGAATTTAAAACCCACTTAATCGTTAACTGGGCCGACACAATAAATGATGATGGATTAGGCTTTGATGTGGTAATTGGGCTTTAAGCTCAATTGGTTTAAATGGTTAAACCCTAAATTATTTTCTATATATAGTATATTATATATTATTAATAATGGAACCTAATCTTCTTTATCAAGATAACCCTAGCCACCATCAAATTTCCGGCGCCGCTTTTCCAACCACCGGAAAGCCTCCGTCAGCCACAAGCCACCACCACCGCTTCGTATAAGCCACCCGTGTTGTTAAACACCTCACCGCAAGCCACACTCGCTTTTCCGACAATCTTTTTGTGATTCCAATGAGCTCGTTTTTCCGGCAATCGGTTTTCCGGTGACCTATTGTTATTCTTGGGTGCTGCTGCTACTCTCTACCTTGCCTCCGCGTTACGCCGTGACCGTCCGCTGCCGAGCTGCCATCTCCGCCGCTATCAACCTCCGCCGCTGCTAAGTCGCCGGAGCTGCTGTTGGTTATTGATTGTGTCACCATCTAGATTCATTCGTTAGCTCTCGGTATTTCTTCCCGGTTTTGATAACCGAGGTATAAAACTAACCTTTAACTATGGCTATTCGTTTTTATATCTTCCTCATATATGTTGTAATCGGATCCGAGTTCGGGTTTCGTTTCTATGGTTCATTTTACTCATTATATCCGCTGCGTTTTTCGGTTTGTTTTATATATATTAAATAACTAATAATTACTTATACGAACATAATATGTTAAAACGGGTTAAATTGTTTAACCGTTTTTGTTCAGAACCACCGTTGAAACCCAACAGTTACCGACCCCTTTGAATTAAACACCTTATTCAATTTCCAAAATTGAATTGCACGCTGCAAAATAATTGAACCAGCGGTATTCACACCAAAACAACATGGAACATCAGCAACTAAAATCAACTCAGTAGCAGAAAAAAAATGTTTGAAACTGTTTCTGTAAAATCAACTCAGCTGTAGAAAAAAAATTTTGAAACCGTTTATGTTTTAGAGCCAATAAAGTTTAATAAGAGAAGACTAATAAAGAAAAATAAAATACCTGATTGGGGGAGAAGTTCCCCGTTTTAGGTTGAAGGTTTTGGAAGAGAAACATGCCTTATCTTAAAAACTGTGACTATTCCTGCAAATCAAAATGTCAGCAATTCATAAACACAATTGTTCTATAGAGTGATAACCAAACAACGGATCGGTCGATAACTCAATTAGAGTTTGAAGGTTTACCTTAGACGCCGCGATCTAACGGGAATTCCGATCTAAGCCATAAATCTGACATTTTTGTCCAATATCCTTCTTTGCCATCGACGGGTCCACAAAACTAGTTATCCATTACCGATTTACCTCTTTGATCTCTTTCTTTGCATAATTTGAAAGATGTTGAGAAAGAGAAAGAAGGAAGAAGAAGAAGAAGAAGAAGAAGAAGAAGAAGACGTGAATATGAAGAATGAGCAGATGATAAGCCAAATGTGAATTTCAGACTCTACATCAAAATTGAAAATTCAAATATTAGAGCCAAATGTTTACTACACATCTCTTCAAAGTGCCACATGGCAATTTCTAAATCTTTTTATTAATTATAACAACAACAAAAACAATTCAAAATCAATATCGCTTTGTCATGTTAACATTACGTTTTTATCACCGGTCACCACCCAACTGTCAGTTTCTAACCTAGCAGTCACCATCTATCTATTGCGTCCAAATCCATCAAAATTTCAGGTAACTATCAAACCTTTGTAACTCGATTCACATATTCAATCGTCCTACCTAAACAGATTCAATCGGATTCTCAGGTTCAATCAGATTCAATCTTCACAGTTTCAATTGATTAAAAGGTTCAATCAGGTTTAATCGATCAATCTTTGTAATTCTATTCACAGGTTCAATTGATCAATCTTTGAATTATGTAATCTGATTTATATGTAAAGCTGGTATTTCAATTGAAACCCTAATTCTATTATAACTATATTCAGTGCTTCATATGCTTTTTAGAATATTTGTTAATCTGTTACTTTATTTTTTTCTTTTTTTCTTTTTTTTATCATGTCTTCAATGAAATGCAATTAGCTTAATTTTGACTTTATTCGAATAATTTTTAATACCGGACAATCTTTTTTTATCTTCCGATCAAAGTGTTTATATTTTGTTATTTTCAGAACAAACAAGCAAGGAAGGTGAAGTTGCAATCGATTAAAATGCCATTGTATGAATTTGATCAGAAAGAGAGATGATATGCATTGCGTGGTAAGTTTTGTATAATGTGTATATTGTTTGTGTGTTAATGATTGGAGAATAACTCATTATTGAAAGCAGGTTTTAGGTGTACAGTGGTCAAGGAACCGTTACAAGAAATTGAATGTGATAGATCACAAATTGCCCGAGACTCAACCTGTGAGCTGAGTAAGTCTTTCATTCAAATAAGAAATGCAGTTATGTTATTTCTTGATTTAAAATGTTATGTTAATACTGATAATGATTTGTTTCTATTAAAAGGGCTGTTATGAAAGGAATAAGAGCTGTCTTGAGACTTGAGAGTGATGGCTGTTGTTACTAGAAGCAACTTTTTGGGTGGTATGGTGCTATTCAAAGACAGCTTCAAAGATCGCAGTATTACGTACAGTATAATCGACTAACTCAAATGATATTATATTTTGGGTTCTTGCTCTGAATTTTTTGCTTGGTAAGTTTGCTTTTCTTTGACATAGATTTGGATAGTGCGAAGCAATTGATGTATATTTGTTGAATTTCGGGTACTAATAATCGAACGAAGAAAAATTTTGGTTGTTCGATTATGAACCCCAACATATCTAGATGTGGTTTCACATATGAATCCGGGATGAGCAGATTTGATACCGGTACCAAGTTTTGAGTATTCGGTACCCGTACGGCTCCATACAGTACCGGTATATCCCGATTTTTTCATGAAATACCGGTACCAAAATTTGCAATTTTTGGTTCCCGTATTTTCGATACGGTACCTATCTCATAACTAATTTAGTATTCTAATATCGGTTCATGTTTGAGCATATTTGTATTTGTTTGATTCTATAAAATATGTTCTATCAATAAAGAGTGTTACACTGAAAAAAGCTATAACGGGTCAAAAAAGTAATCCAAAAATATTGACCCATTTTTATTTTAAGGTAATCCTGAACAAAAATACCTGATTTTAAGTAATTATGTGATGAGTTAAAGGTTTTGCTATTCTATATACGCCGTATATTGTTCGGCAAAATAAATGGCTCCATCAAGAACTCTTGCATATATATTTTTGGTTTTTTATTTTGTTTTAGCTTATGTTTTAAATATTGAAATGATGTAACTTTCTGGAAATCAAATGAGTTTGCAAGGCTACTTGCAACTTTTACACTTGGTTTTCTTTTCGGCTTCTTCATCGGGCCATCATTTCCAGCTTTCTCACCTTCAAAGAGAATTCCAAACTTTCACAAACATGTAATTAATATTTATCAATTTTATCAATAATATTTAGTTCTTTTTAGGGATCGCTTATCAAAAACAAAATCTGTTCGTTTGTCGGATCCGGTATCGGGAGCTACAGTAAATACAGTAAAGATAACTACGAAGTGGGTTCGAGTTATCTTTAATTTTATTGTATTCAACACCAAAAATAATTTTATTATTTATTTTCAATTGAATAATACATTAGGCCTCTGTATTTACACATGAAATACTCATATTCTTGTTTCAAAAAGTATGAAAATAGAATTTGTAAACTGCCTTTATTTTTAATACATAGGATCAATACCGTTCTTGTTGTATTTTTAATTACATGTGCATAACATGTTAACCTTTGCACTGACCATATTATTTTTTATATTAATTATTTTTAGGAGTGATTAAAAGAGGTTGATCCGGTTCTACGTATACATAGGCATGTTCAAAACGGTTTGGGACTAGGAACCGGAACCGGTTCCTAACCGGTTCCTATATTCAAAACCCCCTTTTAAACCGGTTCCAGGCTCGAACCGGTTAGGGAACCGAACCGGTTCTCCCACCCTCGGACCCCTAACCTATCTAACCGGTTCTTACCGGTTCTTAACCCGGTTCCTGTACCGTAACCGGTTCCAACCGGTTACAGTGTAAAAAAAATTTTTTTTTTTCGTTTTTCGTTTGCGATTTGGATTCTAAACTACGATTCATATTTGTATAACATGAAAAATAAAAAAAACAATTAACATAAAAATAAACAATTAACTGATGAAGAAAACACAACTACTGAAGATGTTTGCCACTGAAGACAACTACTGAAGGTTGCCACTGAAGACATGTAAGGCCCCGAACCCGGTAGCCTTACTTTAGCGTCGGATTTACTCATAAACACAGTTCTTACAAATCAGAGTTCATTAAAACTTTCGCGGAATATAAAAAACTTTCATGAAACCTTACAGCAATCCAAAACTTGCCTTAATTAAACATTATTGTCTTTCAAAAATAAATGTCAATTACATAAAACATCTTGAGTCTTCAGATGCCAGTCTCCTATTCGCCCACCATGTGCCCGCTCAAGCTAGCTGTCTCATTCTACTCACCTGCGTGCATACTAAAAGTCAGCTACGCTGAGTGAGTTCTAGTTAATCGGACGCCATACAATACATATACATACATACATATCCGAAGATACATATCCATACTTAACTAGTTACCCTTCTGTTCAACATACATACTTACTACCATACATACATTCATATCCACAATCACTAACCTCAGTCTACCGAGAGTACGTTCATAGTCCGCCGTCTATACCTGTACTCAAGGTCGTGAACACGTAAAAGGTCCGCAGTCCTTATCTATGTTCACCATTCATGGTACGTGCAAGGTCCGCAGTCCTTCCCTATACCATCCTACATCCACAACACGTACAAGGTCCACAGTCCTTCCCTATATTGCAACCTAATTCATAGCACGTACGAGGTCCACAGTCCTCCCCTATGCTAACACAATACAAATAAATAGCACGTACGAGGTCCGCAGTCCTCCCCTATGCTACCACAATACAAATACATAGCACGTACGAGGTCCACAGTCCTCCCCTATGCTACCACAATACAAATACATAGCACGTACGAGGTCCGCAGTCCTCCCCTATGCTACCACAATACAAATACATAGCATGTACGAGGTCCGCAGTCCTCCCCTATGCTACCACAATACAAATACAGCACGTACAAGGTCCACAGTCCTTTCCTATGCTGATGCCTATCTATAATACGTATAAGGTCCGCAGTCCTTAACTACGTTGTCGTCTATTATCTGTAACACGTATAAGGCCCACCGTCCCTATCTACGTTTACGTCTATCATCTACATTACGTATAAGGCCCGCAGTCCTTAACTACGCCATCACCAGCCGAGTCTATATCCGACAGAAGCTAGAGGGATTTGCCATCCTAACTTACTATGTCGAACGTAGAACTCACATACCATTCGTGTACCTGTATACACATACTTCACATATACAATAATTACATTAAAGAATAAGAACACTCTAGGCGTTCTTTACATCATTCATTTAACAACCATACCCCTTGTCGATACGTGCAATATCCGAAGATCGTTCACGCCCGGAAAAGTATTCATTTGTAATGTTCATACATCTTCGATATATAATATTCGTATCTTTATTTTTTTAACCTGACAGTACGCGCAATATCCGAAGATCGTTCGCGTACCGACAAGCAATCATTCATATCCATCACATATATCACATATGGCATACACTTATCACTTAGGATAAATGTATTAACAACACATCGAGTATGCACACAGCCCCGAAAACATAACAAGGAATGGGGCTAGAAACTCACCTGAACTCTGCTTCTTCCTCCGATAGTTGTAAATCCCTTCTTTAACTGAGCTCGGCTGACTGTATAAGTTACACGTATCAATACTCGCCTGATCTAATCTAGTGGCCTAGTATTAGCTTACTTTTACTTATCGTTTTTAATTTATTTTCTAATCGAACTTGACTTTAGGCGAAGTTAAACCTTAGGCGAACTTAGCTTTAGGCGAAGTTAAACCTTAGGCGAACTTAGCTTTAGGCGAAGTTGTCATCAGGCGAACTTAGCTTTAGGCGAAGTTGTCATCAGGCGAACTTAGCTTTTAGGCGAAGTTGTCATCAGGCGAACTTAGCTTTTAGGCGAAGTTGTCATCAGGCGAACTTAGCTTTAGGCGAAGTTAAACCTTAAGCGAACTTAGCTTTAGGCGAAGTTAAACCTTAGGCGAACTTAGCTTTAGGCGAAGTTGTCATCAGGCGAACTTAGCTTTGCAGGCGAAGTTCATCAGGCGAACTTAGCTTGCAGGCGAAGTTGTCGGCTGCAACTACTGTTCGTCCTATATCATCTTCGTTTCTTAACCAAATAACTCGATTTAGGTATCCACGGAATCGTCTGACCAGCGCCTACAAACCCCAACCATCAAATCGGCCTAACATCGATGTTTAAAGGGTGCGATTTAGGCATATAGGTTACGGGTTCTTTTATCAATCGATTAACCCATCAAATCTTAACCATTTTCAGTAAGTTTAGCTTTGTAGGATTCGTTTTTACCATACAAACACAGATCTATCATTTCTATACTAATCCAAACCTAAACGAACATGTTCTCGATATAAACGTACCGTAAATGAGTCGAACTACGAACACGAGCTGGTCTTGTTGCTTTGGTTCGTCACGACGATCTAGCACCAACGAGCTCGGGTCCTCGCCTTTGGATCTTGGTTCGGGTTGTGTGTTTTGGAGTGTGTATAGATTATGATGGAAATGAAATGAGGGTTTAGGGTTTTAGGTTGGTTTAGGGGATATTTATATCCCTTAAAGCCCATGGACCTAAAGCCCATTCTCATTTAACCCATCTCCATTAATCTAATTCCATGATCCGTTCTTTACTCGATATTAATTAATTAATAACGCGAACTCACTAAACGTAACTTTCTTTATTCAACATTATAAATTTTAGGATGTTACAAGACAACTACTGAAGGTTGCCACTGATGACAAGTTGACAACTACTGAAGGTTGCCACTGATGATAACTACTGAAGGTTGCCACTGATGACAACTACTGAAGGTTGCCACTGATCACAACTACTGAATACTGCCACTGATGAGGAATACTCATCAGTGGGAACAGTCATCAGTTGAATCAGTGGGAAAGCTGCCACTGATGACAACTACTGAAGGTTGCCAATGATGAGGAATACTCATCAGTGGGAACATTCATCAGTTGCAGAGTTTGTTGTCACTGATGCAAAATATGAATCAGTGACACATCAGTTGCAGAGTTTCATCAGTTGGAACATCATCAGTTAAATATGTAAACATTGTACAATGTAAACTTGTTCATTGGATTTGCAATACAAGTGCATTTAGTTTTTTTTTTCGTTTTTCGTTTGCGATTTGGATTCTAAACTACGATTCGTATTTGTATAACATGAAAAATAAACAAAACAATTAACATAAAATTCATTTTATTTACTTTAAGAAGTTCAAAAAAAAAAGGTTACATGTTTTAAAATCTTCCAAAAAAAACTAAGAAAACATTAAACTTATAAATATAAAGTTGTGACATATTATTTCTAGAAAAGCCTTCTTGTTCGTCGTAATTATTGAGCGGCGACTTCTTCCTCGGAATTACTTGTAGAAATGCCTTCTTGTTCGTCGTGCACTCAAATATCAAGTGGTGTTTCATCTTCGAGAGTGGTTACGTGTTGAATACGATCGATTGAGTCCAAGTGATCCTTTAAGCAAATGCACATCTCCACCGACTCCAAATTTAGTATTGTTCTTCTCACCGATATTACCCTGCCACTAAGAGAAAAAGCGGATTCCGAAGCTACCGTAGAAGCTTGGACGGTTAGTAAATCACGGGCTATGGTGGCAAGAATCGGAAACTCGGTTTCCTTTACCTTCCACCAAGCCAAAACATCAAAAGTGCCATATTCCTCTTCGGATAAACCGGTAGAGTAATCATTTGCACTATACCTTCCTAGTTCGCTTGAAGGGGTGTTACCCCTTTGTTTTTTAGCCGTTACGTTGCGAACGGTGTTCATAAGGCTAATCATGGGATCTCGTACTCTAGTAGCACTTGAACTTGATGAAGACCCCCCCGGCATAGGCATGTGTATGTTTGACCCATATTTATTTAAATAAAAGTCATACATAAATTTAAAATTCAAGTTAAAATCATTTTTTACCTCTGTTGAAAAGTTTGGGTCAACTTCATGCATATCTAAGGCTGAAAAAATTTCGTCTATCACACATTCAACCCCCGTAACATTTAACATTGGGTTTAAAGCGGCGGCGCAAGTAAAAACCGGTGGCAATTCAAGAAAGTATTTTTTTAATTTAAACTTCATTGGTAATATGATGTTTGAAAACATTGGACTTTTATTTTCAAATTCTTTAAGATTGTTAACGATTAAAAATAACTCCGAAAGAACCAAGGGACTTGTCGGATAATACGTTCCCGATAGTTTCGTAGTTAATGTTTTAAAAACTTTAAGAAAAGTCGATAAGTCATTGATAATTTCCCATTTCTCATTTGAAAAGGGGATTGCCAAATCATTCTCGGCAAGACTAGAATGAAACATTTGTAAAGTTTCTCTTTGTTTCAAAGCACTTTGAAACATTATGCAAGTGGAATTCCATCGATGAGGTACATCCCAATTAGCTCCCAAAGCTTTTCTTCCGATATCTTTACAAAATTTTCTATATTCCATTTGTCTTTTTTTACTTTTCTTAAAAACTTCATGTATCATTAGTCTAAAATCGTTTATAACCGATATAACCTCATCCGAAGCAAGTCCGTCTTCCACGATTAAATTAATGATATGTGCAACACACCTTGAGTGAAAAAAATACACCATTGCAAATCGGCGTATATTTTAATTTTAATTTATCAACCGCCGATGTATTATTCGACGCGTTATCAAATGCCATTGAAAATATTTTATTTTCTAGTTTATAAGTTTTTATAACATAATCTAATCTTTCAAACAAATTATCTCCCGTATATGGATACTCAAAGAGTTCGAAAGCAATGGTGCGTTTCATCATTTCCCACGATGACGGGTCTACCCAATGAGCGGTGACACAAAGATAAGATTCGGGTAGACCATGTGGAGCCGACCAAACATCACTAGTTAAGTTTATTCCCATATTTATATTTTCAAAATATGCAATTAGTACCTCTTTGGCCTTCTTCCACAATTTAAACAATAACGTTTAAGAGTATGACGACTTACGTGAGTGTATTGTGGTTGAAGCGTATCTCGAATCATGGCGGTTAAGCGAGGGTTGTCGAAGTGGCTAAACGGCAAAGCTTCTTGAATCACAAACTTCGTCATACGATCTTGAACTCGATCAATTTGGTATGTAAATATTCCGCCTTCACTATCCATTTGCGTTTGTAGCGAATCGACGTTCTTTTTCAACGCCTTGCAATACGGTTTTTCGATGTGTTTCTTCAAATTTGAATTCGAAAATGGGTTTAAATAAATCCCACAAAACTTGCACCGAGCCTTCAATAAATGGTCACTCAATTCAACCAAATCCCAATTGCACCAAATCTCTTGATTACGATTATGAGGTACAATACGAACGAAACTTGGTTCGGCGTTGGAACCTTGACCAACCGATGATTGTGAGGCAGCCATAACAAAAAATATGAATATAGAATAAGAGAAAACAAGATATTAGAGAACTCAAAACGTTGTAATAGCGTTTTTTTGTATTTTTTTGCGTTCGGGTTTGCGTTTTGAGTGTTGTGATGAACCCATGACACCAAATACCTATTTATACTAGTAGTGGGGTGCTTGGGGGATCCAAAAAACGGCTATTTTTGACCCCAACGGTCAAAAAACGGCCAAAAAAACGATTTCCAACGGCTATATTCGATCCAACGGCTAGAACCGGTTAGAAACCGGTTCCGGATGGTTCGGTTCCAGAACCGGTTCCGGTTCGGTTCCGGTTCCTACCCGCCTCCACTCAGAAACGCAAGAACCGGTCACGGATCATCGGGTTGAATCAGATAGGGTCCGGTTCCTACAAAAAATGGGTAGGAACCGGTTCGGGTCCGGTTCGGGTCCACCGGTTCGGTTCCAGGAACCGGTTTCGTTGAACATCTCTACGTATACATATACGGACATTAAACAAATTAACAGAACGTTCTTTTTCCCATTTTCAATATATTGTGACAATTCTTAAGAACTATATACAATATATCTTGGCGACACTGATGGATCTTAATAATTAGCATGTTCTTTATATCTAAGATTTAGGTTTCAGGCGTTATAGTTTTATTACAACGGGTTATGTCATTAGTTCACTTTGAAAATAAACTTTGGATCATACACTCTAAAATTCCTCAAAAACACAATAAATGGTTTACTTGTTACATGAATAACCAAACGTTATATTATTGCTGATGCGTGAAGCATGAAGAGAATAAATAATTAAAACACTAATAAGGATAGTCATATTTGAAACCCAAATTTGTTACTTTTAATAAATCTCTGCCGGGTATCTTTTTTTATCATGTGTTAATACAAATATGTTATACTTTTTCTCCCAATAAAATTCCAATTCAATTTATAGAACTCAAGTTTCACAACACAGTTTGAAGCATAAACAGGAGACGATTATCTTAAATTCCAAGTCACGAGTATAAAACAATAAAAAACATTATCTAGAAAAACCACAAACAAATAATTCATTTCTTAAAAAGTAACCAGCTAAATAAGCTCCTACATAAAAGATTACAGAAGACTTAATATTATTAATATATTTAGCGAAACCATAAAAGAGAGGTCATCTGATCCGGAGGTTATTGCAACAAGTGCATGCAAGCTATCAGATGTTCTGAGGTCATGCAATCTACAGAACTCTCGTGTCCTGAGGACTAGGTGTTTGTTGTCCTTAGTCACTTCCGCTCTGAGAGGTTTAGCACGGTTTAGTGAGTAGCTGCCGTGGTTTGCTCGAACTCATCTTCTTGGTATTCATGAAAACTGATTGTGATATATATAAGAGTGGAAATACACGTATATAGGTACGGAGCTCTTCTGATAAAAAATTGGTTGAACATCGCAGTACTAGCCACCAATTCAAACCAAGATCAGACTCGAGAAAACAGACTAGAATATGAACAATCAACATGTTGTAATTATACGATTGATGAAAAATACACGATTCAAACATCAAATTAAATGGTCAGAACACGTTCCAAACACAAAATCCTCAAAGGATGAATAATAATAAGTTAATAACAATAATACTAGCTTGTCAAATACGGCCAAAAGCTCAAAAGGTGTATATAAAATTTGGCAGACACCAACAAATGAAATCTTAGCAAAGAACAACTGAATCGGAAAAGAACAAAACTCAAAAGCGATTTTGACCCACAATACCTAATTCAATTGATTAAGAACAAAACTCAAAAAGAATATAAATCGATAAAAAAAAAGAGATGGGCGACTTCTTGAAAGAATCAAAGAGCACAAGCGTAAACCACTATTTAATATGGAAGACGGCAGCGGCAATAAAAATGATATTCCAAGTGATGATAGGCATCGTATATATAGTGGAGAAGGTGTTGTTAAACCCTAATAAAATATAAAGTTTAAACCCTAATCAAATATAAAGTTACATTATAGCCCCTGAGCGTGTATGAGTTTTCAAATAGAAATTATAAATATAGTTAAGTTTTTTATGGGTAAAGAATCGGGGGAGAAATGTGGGTCTTACATCGGAGAAATGGCTCGGTTTTAATTTTATATTGTGATCGGTGGTGAGGTTGGTTTGTTTTGTTCACTGGGTTTATGTATTGAGTTTCGTGTTTGATGTATTGTTGTCGTTATTAGTGTCTTGCTTGTAAAAAATTTAAGTTTGGTTGGCCGTTATAAAAAATATAGGCATTTTTTTATTTTTAAATAACAAAATAAGTCTATTCTAGTGACATTGGACTACTTCGGTATGGATTTAAGGATTTAGTGATCTGAAAAAAAAAACAAAACATATCTAGTTTCAAACTTACTTAACTTATAAACATGCTCGTGATCGTTACATTTGTAAGATATAGTAAATAAGTTGAAGTATTTTGGTTTATATAACGTATTTAGGACAAAAATCTATGATAATGTGAATGTCAACCTACTTATAAATGGAATGAAGTTAGCATCGCTTTATTTCATTGTGGGGCGAACTCGCTATCCTAAATTTACATGATCATCTAACCTAGTTATGAGGTGATTTATTAACAGAAATTCGATCGTTTCTTTTATAGCCATGGTGTTGTGGTGCAGACATGTAAAAATGAAGTATACCCTAGTCATGCATTCTTTGTACCATGTTTAATCTGTAATAATATGAACGTCAATTTACTTACATATGGAACGAAGTGAAGATCGTATTTTTTAATGTGGGGCAAACTCGTAACCCTTAACATACATGATCATCAAACACATTTATGAGGTGATTTATTAAAAGAAATTCCATCTTTTTTTTTCAACGGAGTTGTGGATGCAATCGGGTAAAAAATCAGGCGGGGTGGAAATACGATTAGTAATATGTAAAAGATATAGCAGATAAGGTGATGTATTTAGGTTTTTATAACGTATTTAAGACAAAAAGCTATTATAATCGGAATGTTAACCGACATAAAAATGGAATGAAGTAACATCGTATTATTTTATTTTACGGCAAACTCATTATTCTAAATTTACATGATCACCTGACCCAGTTTTGAGGTGATTTATTAAAAAAAAAGTTCCATCTTTTTTTTGCCACGAGGTTGTAATTTAGACATAGAATAAAGAAGAACGCACTAGTCATGTACTCTTTTTCCTTGCTTAATAAAGAACAACAAATTTAGAACATGTGGATGCATGTCATCTTAACCTAATCACGTAAAATATCATGTCATGTTTACTGTTAGAGCAGAAAATTTCGATACTGAGGATATGTTATCCTTGAAGACATGTCTGGATCAATTATCCTTTTGAAGAATTCCAAAGCTATGTCAGGATCAAGGATCCTCAGCAGTTGGTATTATTAACAATTGTCTCATGTGTGTAGGTTGTTATTTAATGAATGTAACGGCTCCAAGACTCAGTCCACCATTTAATTCGCTACTGGACTTCTATAGCACGTGGTCAAAAGGCACAAAGGAAGAGAGTGGAGAAATGGCGGATTAGTAGGAATTAGTTGTTACTTGTATTTTTAATTCTTTATATATCGAGTTTGTGATCAATAATAGGTCAAATAGTTACATTTGCACTTACGTTAGCTGCTAAGTTCTCTGTAAACACACACACATAGCATTATTGTATTCGTTGATCACAAACTCCACCCATTGTAACCCTTTTTTGTGATTAATAAAGTGGTGATAGACTATTTGTCATCACTCGGGTTTTTTTCCTTTGATCTGAACAAGATCAAGGGGTTTTTCCTCGCAACAAATCTCGATGTTCTTCATTATTTTGTTCATACAATCGTTGTTAATATCATAGCACTATATCTCACATTTACAGATTTTGATACATTATCCTTAGCTGGTTTTTATCCAAAACAATTTGGCGCCCACCGTGGGGCAATTGGTGCTATAATCCAGATTATTTCCTATTAATTTTCAATTTTTCATACCCATATCACCATCAATGGCCTCTCAATCAACCTCTGCTTCATCAACCATGCCGTCTTTGGTTCCTCTCTCATCAAGAACTTTGCCGCCGATGCCTCCGCCAATCGCAGGAGTACCTCGGGCTGCTGCTGCTGGAAACAAGACACAACTACCAGTTTTCAAGATCTCGAAAACCGTTGCTCCCACTTTGGTGGTTAATACTAACAATGATGTTTCCTCTATGTTTTCGCAGGTTAAGGCTTACATGGAGCAGCAGAACAAGACCAACCAGATGATCCTTTGGGAGATTGAGGATCTCAAGAAGACTATGAGGCCTGTGGAGGATCAGACTCCCTTGGTGTCTAGGTTGCTGGATTTCACCACTCTAGGATCCTTGGCTCAATTCACGTAAGGATCATCTATCCTCCAACAAGGATCCATGGGTCAACAAACTCAAGGATCCTCGATCTTTCACCCAGGATCATCCATCCTTAACCAGGGATCCATGGGTCAACATGTTCAGGGATCCTCAACTTTTCAGCAAGAACCATCTATCCTTCACCAGGGGTCCATTGGTCAACCAGCTCAAGGATCCTCAACCTTTCAGCAAGGACCATTGATCCTTCAACCCGGATCCTCCAGATCATATCTTCAAGGATCCTTCAACTCTCAACCACTAGGATCCTTTTGTCCATAATCAAGGATCCTTCTTTAAGGATCAAGGATTCTTAGGAGTTCAACATCAGCAGTCCTCTGAGGTCCATGAAGGCGATATAATTCGCATGCAGGCCATAGCTTCTGGTGGACCAACTCCTGTAGCAGACGCTTCTTATCTCAGCCATTCTTCTCGAATGCCGACCTTTACACAACAAAGAGGTAACTTGTATGATCCTATATCCTTAGATGCTAATCGTGGTTCCATGCAGGATGCAGGTATTAACTAAGCTATGGATAAGGAGCTGCAAAAGCTTAAGGATATGATATCCATCGTACCAGGGGTGGTCCGACCGATTCCTGAAATACCAGAAGGGAGCCACAAGTTATCCAGATTTGCTCCACCTATTTTGATGCTGAAATCCCAAAGCGATTCCAGACCCCTAATATGAAGACTTATGATGGAACCATTGATCCTGAAGAGCATGTTGCTCAATATAGGGAGAGGATAGAGATCAATCCAATTCCCGAGAGACTTAAGGAAGCTTGTCTAAACAAACGCTTTGAATCCACACTGACAGGATCTGTGTTAAAATGGCTGCTAAGTCTTCCTCCATTTTCAGTTACTTCTTTTTCACACTTAGTTAACTTGTTCAACAGTCAATCTTCCTGTAGTAAGAAATTTGAGAAGTTAACTAGTGATTTATATCGAGTTATCCAACCTAGTGATGAATCCCTTAGGGATTTTGTTATGAGGTTTGACAGGGAATCTCTGGAAATCGCCATTCTTGATATGGCTACTGCTGCTGAAGCGTTCAAGATGGGACTTCAGAGGGGCTCCCCCTTTTATGATGATCTTGTCATGACTCCTTGCAGGTCTTTAGATGAAGTCAGGAACATAGCACTAAGGTTCATACGGCTGGAAGATGATAAAAGGATCCAAGAACGATTGGGGGCTCAGACGAAGCAAGAATCCCCTTAAAAGAATAAAGGATCCTCATACAGAAACAACAACTCGAATCCGTACTCTAAGTTCAACAATCAAAACGTTCGAGCAGTTGAAGAAGGAGATGATGATGAAGATTATCCCAGCATCTCAGAATATTGCTTCTCCATAGATACCCATGGCTTGATTTGTGTCATGAAGGATCTAGGGGAGAAGGCAAGGTGGCCCCGAAAGAACGAGAAGTCAACCACCTTTAGAGACAAATCCAAATGGTGTGCTTTCCATGAGGATTTTGGCCACATGACGGACGATTGCATCGGTTTGAGGAGGGAAATTGGATACCTCCTGAGTAAGGGCCATTTTAAGGAGCTGTTAGGAAGAAAAAATTCTAGGATCCAGGATCCTAAAGAGGTTCCTCAAAAAGCAATTCCGCCCCCACCAGATGCTCAAGTGATCAACTTCATCTCCGGAGGATCAAACATATGCGACACTTCCTTCTCCGCAGCTAAGAGACTTTCCAAGGGAACCACGTTGGATAACGAGGAACGACCGTTATATCCACCACTTTGACAACTGACAAATGGATTTTCTTAGATGAAGAAGATAAATCAAACATCCAGGATTCACACCACGACGGTTTGATTGTCACTTTATTTATTGTTAACCAATATGTACGCAGGATCCTGGTAGATGGTGGGAGCTCGGTCAATATCATCCAACATGATGTTCTTCAGAAGATGAACATACCAGACTCGGAGATAATCTCGAGGACATCGGTGCTAGTTGGTTTCAGTGGAGAAACCAAGAAGACATTGGGGACATTAACCTCCCAATATACATCGAAGGGCTAAATTCTTATCAAAAGTTTTGTGTTATTGATAACCTATCTTGTTGCAATGTTATTTTGGGCAGGCCTTGGCTACACGGAATGAAGGCAGTGGCTTCTACTTACCATCAATGCATTAAACTGCCTACTCCTTGGGGAGTAGTAAGGATAGATGGTGATCAGGTTAAGGCTAAGAATTATTATTCTTCATCTATGAAGCCAACAGCCAAACAGACTATAGCATAGCAACCATAACAATATCCTAGAGACGTGTTGGAAGCTCAGGAAAAAGACATAAAATAAGTATCGTTGGATTCCGAGGATCCAGATGTAAAGGTGTTCCTAGGATCTGGTATCCCTAGCGAGATCGAGGAGGATATAGTATCATTCCTAAAACGAATAAAGTCTACGTTTTCCTTCAAACATTCAGACATGATAGGTATTTCTAAGGAGGTAATTACTCATAAGTTAGGCCTTGATTTATCTGTTAAACCCGTCCATCAGGAGTGAGAGGAACGCGATCATACAAGAAGAAGTTGAAAAACTTCTTAAGGCCGGTATGATTAGAGAGGTTAAGTATCCTCGATGGTTAGCTAATGTGGTTGTTGTTTCTAAGAAGAATGGAAAGTGGAGGGTGTGTGTCGATTTTACTGATTTAAACAAGGCATGCCCCAAGGATCCTTTCCCGTTACCACATATAGACTCCATAGTGGATGCAACGGCAGGACATGAGATGCTTACCTTTATGGATGCTTCCTCTGGATTTCAACAAATTCAGATGGAACCATCTGATCAAGAGGATACAACATTCATGACTCCTACCGGCATATACTGTTATATTGCTATGCCGTTTGGACTAAGAAATGCAGGGGAAACATATCAAAGATTGGTGAACATGATGTTCAAGAATCAGTTAGGCAAGACAATGGAGGTCTACATAGATGATATGGTGATGAAGTCAAAGAGAGCTGAGGGTAACCTCAGAGATCTTGAAGAAGCATTCAATATCCTCGACCAGTATAACATGAAACTTAACCAGTCAAAATACCATTTTGGTGTTAAGGCTGGAAAGTTTCTAGGATATATGGTGACCAAGAGAGGGATAGAAACAAGCCTCAAGCAGATAGAAGCCATCATCAACTTGAAGTCTCCTGCAAATGCTAAAGATGTCCAAAGGCTGACAGGAAGAATAGCTGCTCTCAACAGATTCATTTCCAGATCCCACTAAGAAGTGCAAAGATTTCTACGACATTCTTAGGAAAAATAAGAAGTTCGAGTGGACGGAAAATCATGAGGCTGCCCTCAAAGCCTTGAAGGATTATTTATCCTCTACCCCAGCTCTGATGAAGCCTGTGGATGGAGAATCCTTATACCTGTACCTAGCTGTCTCAAGGAATGATGTAAGTGTTCCTCTTGTGAAGAATCATGAAGGTGAACAACATCCCGTTTACTATGTAAGTAAAAGTCTTTTAGATGCAGAAGCCAGGTATTCTCATTTAGAAAAATTAATTCTTGCACTTATTATGGCTTCTACTAAATTGAGACATTACTTTGAGACTCATACTATTATTTTGAGAACTAACTATCCAGTTAAGAATGTTCTTAGAAAGGCAGAATTATCGGGTGGAATGGCCAAGTGGGCTGTGAAGCTGAGTGCGTATGATATTCAGTATGAACCCAGAACAGCCAGCAACTCACAAGCACTCGCAGACTTTGTGGTTGATTTTAGTAGCGACATGCAGAAAGAAGTTGATTTGGAGGTTCAACAACTAGAAGAAACCAAGGATTCTTGGATCCTCTTTACAGATGGGGGTTCCAATGTAAGAGGAACAAGATTAGGTATCCTACTAAAATCACCACACGGGGGACATATTAACCCAGTCTATAGCATATGAGTTCCAAGCAACGAACAATAAGGCAGAGTATGAAGCCCTGATCGCAGGTTTGCAATTAGCTAGGTGCATGAGGATTAGGTATCTTCAAGTATATATAGATTCATTATTGATTGCTAACCACTTTAATGGCTCATATGATGTTAAAGGTGAAAAACTAATCAAATATCTAGATGTTGTGAATGAACTAGCAAAATCCTTCGAATTATTAGCATTGTACAGGTACCAAGGGAAGAGAATGTTGGGGCAGATGCCTTGGCAAATTTAGCCTCATCTTTGAAGATTCCAGAAGACACGAAGATCCCAATCATTCATATACTATCGCCAGCAATAGGAGAACAAGAAGTTGGGGAGATAAAAACTGACAAACAAATCGTACTTTGGGATCCATCATCCTCAAACAACCAAGGATCTTGGATCCTTCCAATCAAAAAATACATTCAAACTGGAGAGATTCCTACCACGGAGAATCCCAAATCTTTCAAACTCAAGGTATCACAATATATTTTATTATATGATATGCTATATAGGAAATCTCTTGCAGGTCCATACTTGAGGTGCATCGAGGAACCATAAATCTAAGAGGTGCTCAAAGACTTTCACAAAGGTGATTGTGGTAATCACACTGGAGGTGGAGCTCTGTTTTCTAGGATTCTAAGAACAGGATACTTCCGGCCAACAATGAAGAGAGATGCCATGAAATACTCGAAGAAATGTGATGCTTTTCAAAGGCATGCAAATATCCTACATCAACTAGCAGAACCTATGTATCCTATATCCTCATCATGGCCTTTCATGAAGTGGGGCATGGATATTGTGGGTAAACTACCTAATGCACCAGGAGGAAAAGTATTCATGCTTGCAATGACTGATTACTTTTCAAAGTGGATAGAAGCAGAAGCTTTTGTTCAAGTACGCGAAAAAGAGGTGATATCTTTCATTAAAAGAAATATTATTACTAGATTTGGTATCCCTTCAGAAATTATTTGTGACAATGGTTCCTAGTTTATCGGGAAAAGAACCACTAACTTTTGTGATAGCTGGGGCATCAAGATGATTACCTCTACCCCGGTACATCCTCAAGCTAATGGTCAAGCGGAGTCTAGCAACAAGATAATTATCAACAATTTGAAGAAGAATCTAGGATCCAAGAAAGGCAAGTGGGCCGAAGAGCTACCTTATGTTCTTTGGGCTGACAGGACAACACCCAAGAATGCAACAGGCCAAACACCCTTCTCATTGGTGTTTGGATCAGAAGCAGTAATCCCTACAGAAGTGGTGGTTCCTACAGCCAGAACGAGCATCCGTGATCCTGAGATCAATGAAAAAATCCTTCTTGAAGACTTGGATACTGTTGAAGAACTCAGAGACCTAGCCAAGATCAGAATGGCAGCATATCAACAAAGGGTAGTTGGGGCATACAACAAAAATATAAGGATCAGAAGATTTTAAGAAGGAGATTTAGTTTGAGGAAAGCCTTCCAAAATACAACCAATCTGGTTGATGGGAAGTTAGCACCCAAATGGGAAGGTCCTTATCTGATTGAGTTAGAGGCAGGAAAGGGGGCATATCATTTGCTCACTATGGAGGGCAATAGGTTACCAAGAGCATGTAATGCTATCCACCTCAAGAAGTACTTTTTCTGACCAAGATCATCTTTAAGTAACAATGCAGGGTTCTAGTAATATGTTTGATCATCAAGAGGTTGGCCACATCTCCTTTACATTTAAGGTACTAAACTGTTTCCCTTGGCCTAGCCCACGATTGGGTATGACCCTGATGGTCATATCCTCTAAGGTTTAAAGGTTTTCACCTTTCTTATAAATTAGAGTTTCTACACTCTCGCATGGAGCGCACGTTATCCAACGTATAGACCGGGGCAGGGGGACCAGTATACGTTTAGTGGCTAACAATTTCGTTGTTTCTGGCTATATGAAGGATCCTACGATTTATGGTATACGTACCATACCACCGGTTTACAACAGTTTCATGTTGTCTCATGTTTGGGCTAAATCCCTGTTTGGGCGAGTCCCTAGTTAACATCTGTATCCTTGGGCCAGTTCCCAGTTTGGGCTTGTCCCTAGTTCACGGGCTTGTCCCCAGTTGCACGGGCTTGTCACCAGTTTATTTATGGGCTTGTGTCGTGCTTAATGGGTCTAACCCCAGTTAATATTACAAGTTTTTTACAACATATTTTTTAAGTTTGTTATGGAGATCGAGACTTATGGATTCAAAATCCTTAAATTGCTTCTACAAGGATCATAGAAGGATCATTACTTATGGTAACCTAGGCCTAATTAGATCTTATGGTATGATTTCTACTTGTCAATTTACATTTATTTGGTTAAGATATCTGTAAATTCTATTGTTTAAGGATATGAAATCCTTAGCCTATATTTTTACAAGGATATTATATCCTAAATTTTTTATTCAAAGATGTTTCTTAAATTTTTCAACGAGACTAAAGCTATATACCAAACAAACTTTCGAAATAACAAACAATAAACAAATAGTCAAAAGATTTCATTCATTAAGAAAAACTTGCTTGAAATTACCAAAAGTTAACTCGGACTTCACCATTTAAAACATGGACCATCCATCCGGGTTAAAGCAAGTTGTTACTAATTATTAAACTAAGTGCAATAAAATAAAAGTCATAGGCACCAAAGGCTTCATCCCCACAAACAGGGGATCCATCCACCTTCGGTACCCCTAAAGATTGTCTTGAGGATCACTGATCCTTAAATCCTAATTACTATTGTTTGTTACAACCAAATTGTCCATAAAAACATCAACATAAAAACAAATGGGCTCTGGCATTGTCTTCAATATCCTTCATTGCCCATTCAAGCAGCCTCCTCGCCTTCTGCTGCACCAACTCCTTCTTCAGTCTCCACCGCATCCTTAACCCTGCTAGTTCCAGCTTCGTTCCCCTCAACCATCTCCACATCCTCTTCACCACCAAGAGCTTCCAGAGCAGCATTCCACTTCTTCACATCCCAGGCGCTTTGTCAAAAGCAGGATCACCGGCCTCCGTCGCAATCTTAATCCTTGCCTGCAGCACTGACCTGGCAGCCCACATCTTAGCCTCCTCTGTAGCATGTTTTACCTCTTCTTGGCGCTGGGATTCCGCTGAGGATAGTTGATCCTCCAACTGCTTCTTGTCCTTTGAAAGCTGGATTAAGGATTTATCCTTGGTAACCACAGCATTCCCCATCCCGGACAGCTTCTCACCTATCTGGTTCACAATCTTTTCATAGTGGTCTTTGAAAGCGTTCACACCCTTTAACCAACAGTTAAGTGAGGATTAGAAGGATGTTGGATCCTTAAATTCAAAACAACAGGATATAGGATGCTTACATTGAGGATCACATCAAAGTGGATTTCGGGCTCAGGAGATCTCTTTCTCTTAGAAGCGACTGACTTGGCTCTGGTAGTTGCAGTTTTTGGCTCAGAACTGGTTGCTTCCTGCAAAGCCTCCTTTTTGATATCTTGAGGAGTAATCATGATGTCGATGTCCTCCAAGGAGAATTTGCTAGCAGACTTCTGAGATTTTTAGCACATGCAGGAATAAATTAACAGATAAGTATTCTATCTATCATTATTTATTTCAAAATTACTATATTAATCTTACTTGACATATTGGAGTATAAGGAGATCTCACAAAATGCTTCGACAAAACGAGCTTGAAAAGTTCTAACCTCGGTATCTAGTGCAAGGAACCATTTTGGTTTTTCTTCTGTTCCAGGTAGCTTGGCCAGGAAAGCAAAGTTCTCAACTGCAAATAATAAAAAGAAAAAAAGATTCAGAGTTAGATCAGTCATCACGGATCATGTCTTTGATAAGGATCCAATATCCTACCCTTTTGGACCCATTTTAAAGGTAAATCAGCCCCACCAGGTACGGAGTTGCGATTCACAAAGAAGAACTTATTTCTCCAAAAGGAATCATTCAGAGTTACTTTAGAGATTGGATAGGGTTGACGAGGTTTGGACTTCAAAACGAACCGACTTGGATGGTGGGTGGTTAAGGTATAAAGGTGAGATAATTCAGGGATGCCGAAATCAATCTTTTCTTCCTCCATAATTCTCTCAATGGTACCCAGAACCCTCCAAATCATGGGCATTGCTTGGATATAAGATATGCCGGTGGTTTCGAAAAAACTTTGTGTGAAAGGGGGAAAAGGATAAGTGTAGCCTATGAGGAAGGGACAAGCCGGAAAGCACACGCAGGTTTGAGAATAAACGTCACATCGAACGCCAGAGTCATATGGTCGGAAGACGGTTTCGGGTGGAAACAGCGGTGGAAACTCGTCGATTTTGGGGTTAGTGAACTTGCATATCTCCATTGAAGGATTGGCTAAAAGGTTTTGGGACTGCATCTCCGTCAACCCGGAGTCGTCGGAGGATTGGTCGGACGGCTTAGAGAAGAAGAAGAAGAAGAAGAAGAAGAAGAAGAAGAAGAAGAAGAAGAAGAAGAAGAAGAAGCGACAGACATAGTTATCAGAAAATAAAGAAAACAAAGAGAGAAGAAAGGATACCTGATGCAGCTTGTATATGTGGTTATAAAAGGATAATATGGATCACATATATAGGCGGTTATGATTAATATCAAGGGTTAGATAATAAATATCTCTGGCAACTGTCTAATCATCTACTTTTTGCAGAAGATTCAAATTTCAAAATGTCAATTGTAAAACATAAACACCCGCCATTTTGGGGGCAATTGTTAGAGTAGATAATTTCGATACAGAGGATATGTTATCCTTGAAGACGTGTCTGGATCAATTATTCTTCTGAAGAATTCCAGAGCTATGTCAGGATCAAGGATCCTCAGCAGTTGGTATTATTAACAATTGTCTCATGTGTGTAGGTTGTTATTTAATGAATACAACGGCTCCAAGACTCAGTCCACCATTTATTTTGCTACTGGAATTCTATAGAACGTGGTCAAAAGGCACGAAGGAAGAGGTGGAGAAATGGCGGATTAGTAGGAATTAGTTGTTACTTGTATTTTTCATTTCTTTATATATCGAGTTTGTGATCAATCCTAGGTCAGATAGTTACACTCGCACTTATGTTAGCTGCTAAGTTCTTTGTAAACACACACACATAGCATTATTGTATTCGTTGATCACAAACTCCACCCATTGTAACCCTTTTTTTGTGATTAATAAAGTGATGATAGACGATTTGTCAACACCCGGGTTTTTTTCCTTTGATCTGAACAAGATCAATGGGTTTTCCTCGCAACAAATCTCGGTGTTCTTCATTATATTGTTCATACAATCGTTGTTAATATCATAGCACTATACCTCACATTTACATATTTGGATACAATATCCTTAGCTGATTTTTATCCAAAACATTTACTACTTTTCATTTGTTCTCATGTGTGTTCTTTGTATAATGTTGTGGAACACTAAGACTTAATCCTTGTCTCTATTAACTCGTTTTCCTACAAAATGACCATGATTAACCATATGTATTACTTTATTTATAAATAACATTGATGTTCAATTGTAAGTGGCAACCAAACGTTAACCAACAAAACCTCCCTTATAGGATAGGTATAATTTTTTGTTTTAGTTGGATACAAGCAACTACGATTGCTTTTCTACGTTTACCATCTCCTTATATTTCATATACTAAATAAATTACAATAGAGGGATCGATAAGCGGATAACAACCTGCACCGCCACCGCCCTTTTAAATGGCAAACCGATCCTACTAAAAACAAAGTTACAGTTCTTTGGCATCGATAGGTTACTGTGCACGACGCCCTTGAACTTTTTTAAGAAACGTAATAGCTTAGGGGGCAAGGGACCCAAATGTATCAAAAGCAAAAAGGAATGAAGACTTGTTGATTCTCGACACATTCTTTGTCATGCTTAGCAATTTTTCCTAATTTCGCCTTCAACGAAAGCTTGCCCAATAACAAACCCGGTATACCTAATCCCAATAAGGGAATACTCCATTAAGGTCAATACAAGTGTGCTCCCCTTGCCCATCAAAACACAAGAATGTCTGTTGGCCGAAGTGTAGACCATCTTAAACTCCTTTGCTTTATAATCTTTTCTTTTATTTGGAAATAGCTTGATTGTTGCAATTGGTGAACCTAGAATTAAAGCGGCAATACTCTTTAAATCTCCTTGTGTAAGTAAATCACATATGTAATAAATTACAGTTTTGGAATACTTATTGATCATGTATGGTATATCTCCTTGGATAACGTAAAGGTATATGTGATATTTGGTGCAAAAACATGATTTGGTTTTTGTCGGGATGCATAAACAACTATCATAAATGGAAAAAATATAATCTGTAATGTGAGTTGTTTGTTGTATTCGAATATGTAATATAAAATGTTATTTATTTTAAGTCTATGTGTTACATAATCAGGAGGGGCACCATTGGTAGCCATGTTAGCAGGCTTTCCAGATGAACACTACCACACACCATGTGCCAAAGGGAGTTAAAGGGATCCCTGCCATGGTTGTCAAAGGCATTAAGGGAGCAATTGTTGCCCTTTTAAATGTTTTCATTTGTTTTAGTTAATAATCTTTTCATCTGCAAGTACCCACCTTAAATCTCAATCTAATAATCAATCAATATTCTCCCAAGTATTTTCTCTACACCTACTTTTTAAAATTTTTGAAACCATAAATTCTTTTGGCACATGTTGTTATTGTCCAATATAGACACCGTGCATTATGGGTACATGTTTTATGTTTTGGTTTTAAAAATTTGGTTTTTTAACTTATATATATTTTAGTATTACTTGGAGATCGTATATAATCCTAGCATATACATTTATTTTATGTGTTGGAACTTGTTTCGTTTATTAATTTGTTCAAGATTTGCATCCTAACCTGAAATCCAGAATGCCTATACGTTACTTAGACAAATTTATAAGATAAATTCACACACATTAGAAACTATTTATATAGAACAAAACAAATTTTCTTGAACCTTGATTCAATAGTACGATCAACACCTTGTTATATTATGATATGATATGTTTAAATACGAATGGTATAATATCGCATTCTAAAATATGATATGATGTATGATACATTACACTACGATTATGATATCATATGATTTGATTTGATTTGGTATGGCATGGCATGGCATGGTATGGTATGGTATGGTACGATAAGATAAGATAAGATATGATATGATATGATATGATATGATATGATATGATATGATATGATATGATATGATATGATATGATATGATATGATATGATATGATATGATATGACATGACATGACATGATAAGATATGATATGATATGATACGATACGATACGATACGATACGATACGATACGATACGATATGATATGATATGAGGGTACATCACAATAAGGTATGGTACGATACGATACGATAAGATATGATATGATACGTTATTATACGTTGTGGGTATGGTATGGTATACTATGGAATGGTATGTATGATATGATATGTTTTGGTGCGGTATGCTAGGTTATGATACGATATTTTTGATGATATGATAAGATATTAAATCATACGATATGATACGATACGATTTGATATGATATGATATCATATCATATGAGGGTATAGTACGGTATGGTATGGTATGGTATGGTATGGTATGGTATGGTATGGTATGGTACGGTACGGTATGGTAAGGTATAGTTCGATATGGTATAATATGGTATGTATGGTATAATGTAATAACTTATGATATGTTTTGATACAGTATGCAAAATTTATGATATGGTGTGTTATGATAATATGATATGATATGATATGAGGGCACGGTATGGTACGATACCATATGATTTGATACGGTTTATAATAGTTTATTATATGTTGTGGTATCGTATGGTATGGAAAGGTAGGATATGATACGGTATGGTATGGTATGATAAGGTATGTATGATATGATATAATAACCTATGATATGTTTTGAAACAGTATGCTACGTTATGATATGGTATGTTATGATGATATGGTACGATTCGATACGATACGTAATGATACAATATGATATGATATGATATGATATGATATGATGTGATATGGTATGGTATGGTATGGTATGGTATGGTATGGTATGATATGATATGATATGATATGATATGATATGATATGATATGATATGATATGATATAAGGGTAAGGTATGGTATGGTTTGGTATGATACCATGCGATATGATAAGGTATATGATGCGTTATTATACTTTGTGGTATGGTATGGTATGGTCAGGTATGGTATGGTACGGTACGGTACGGTATGGTATGGTATGGTATGATATGATATGAGGGTACGGCACAATAAGGTATGGTATGATACGATTTGATAGGATATGATACAATATATTATATTTTGTGGTATGGTATGGTATGGTATGGTATGGTATGGTATGGTATGGTATGGTATGGTACGATATGATATGGTGCGGTATGTATGTATGATATGATATAATATGTTATGATATGTTTTGGTACGGTATGATACGTTATTTTATGATGATTTGATAAGATATGATACGATACAACATGATACAATTTAATATGATTTGACATGATATCATATCATATGAGGGTTGGTATGGTATGGTACGATACCATACGATATGATACGATTTATGATACAGTATATGATACGTTATTATACGTGTGGTATGGTATGATATGGTATGGAACGGTATGGTATGGTAAAGTATGGTACGATATTGTATAATGCGGTATGTATGATATGATCTAACAACGTATAATATGTTTTGATATATTATGCAAAATTATGATATGGTGTGTTATGATAATATGATATGATATGAGGGCACAGTATGGTACATTACCATATGATATGATACGGTTTATGTTACTTTATTATACGTTTGGTATCGTATGGTATGGAATGTTATGGTATGGTATAATATGGTATGTTTGATATGATATAATAACCTATGATATATTTGATACGGTTTGCTATGTTATGATATGGTATATACCATATTATGATGATATGATATGGTACAGTACGGTACGATACGATACGATACGATCTGAAACAATATGATATGATATGACATGACATGACATGAAATAACATGATATGATACGATACGATACGATACGATATGATATGATATCATATGTTATGATATGAGGGTACAACACAATAAGGTATGATATGATACGATTTGATAAGATATGATACAATATATGATAGGTATGTTATGGTATGGTATGGCATGGTTTGGTATGTTATGGTATGGTACGATATGATATGGTGCGGTAAGTATGATATGATATGTTTTGGTAGGGTATGATACGTTATTTTTATGATGATTTCATAAGATATGATACAATAAGATACAATTTGATATGATATGACATGATATATCATATGAGGGTTGGTATGATATGGTACGTTACCATACGATATGATACGATTTATGATACAGTATATGATACGTTATTATACGTGTGGTATGGTATAATATGGTATGGAATGGTATGGTATGGTAAGGTGTGGTACAATATTGTATAATATGGTATGTATGATATGATATAATAACTTATGATATGTTTTTGGTACGGTATGCCAAATTATGATATGGTGTGTTATGATAATATAATATGATATGAGGGCACAGTATGGTACATTACCATATGATATGATACGGTTTTTGATAATTTATTATATGTTTTGGTATCGTATGGTATGGTATGGTATAATATGGTATGTTTGATATGATATAATAACCTATGATATGTTTTGATATGGAATGCTATGTTATGATATGGTATATTATGATGATATGATATGGTACCGTATGAAACGAAACGTTACGATCTTAAACAATATGATATGATATGATTTGTTATGGTATGGTATGGTTTGCATGGTTTGTTATGGTATGGTATGGTATGGTATGATATGAGGGTACGGTACGGTATTGTTTGGTAAGATACCATACGATATGATACGATATATGATATGTTATTATACTTTGTGGTATGATATGGTATGGTTTGATATGTAATGGTATTTTTTGGTATGTTATAGTACGGTACATAGGTGTGAAATTTTTCAAATTAAAATTTGTTGAAAATAAAACGTATAAGTAATTAACTTATACGACATATAAGTCACATAGGCTTATACGGCGTGTCAACTACTTATACGAGCATATAAGTGTCATATATATATAGGATGTTATACGCTACATTCATTATTTTCAACCTATCCGCTTCTAGAGAACATACACATTGCTTTCTAATCTTTAATCATCTGTCCGTATATCGTGTGTATAATTGATATCTAAGATTTCTTGTGGTTGATCAGCACACCATTTGAGATTGTAAAGGTATAAAAGTTTTTCCATAATCATAGATCAAAAAGTTCTTAGTATCGATGAGCAGTACCGTATATAATTGGATCTAATTGGACATGTTTTTGATCTGTGAACATAGGGATTTTGTTCTTATTTGTATATCGATGTTGTCTTGAACCCTACGGACTATATTGATTTGATTATCGTTGGTGATTAAGTCCAAATTGTGTTTGACTTGGTCTTAGATAGGAACGCATATGATTCTCAAACTTATTTGACGTATAAGTCGTTTGACTTATACGGCGTATAAGCTTTATAATCTTATACATTGAATCTTTTCATATGGACTTATATGTGTAAAGTACATATGCGCTGAACTAAGGTTATCCGTTTATCTAAAATTACACGTGATCTAGACTTATACGTGTGATCTAGACTTAACCGTTGCATTATGCTTATCCGTGATTAGACTTACACGTATTTAGAACTTACACGGAATCATTTTTCTTGAAAGTTATACGTGCTAGAGCTTATACGTTCATATTCATACATATACGTTCATATACATACAAGTTTTAAATGTTTTTTTGAATCTTACTAACATGTTATCTTGTTTGTTTTTATGTGTGTATGCAGATGGTTATAGTAAAGGACTTTGATGCTAATCATGATTTCTGTGCTTTCCTAGACGGATTTGATGACAAGATGGAACCATTTCGGGTTATATTGCCGTTCATTGAGAGGTTGAGGATCTTTAAAGCAATTACTGCTAACACGGTGATAATCAAAGAGCTTGATGCTGAATTCTGGAAAAATGCCAAGCTTGAAAGAGAGTGTATTAAGTTAGTTGTCAAGAAGAAGGAGATTATAATATCTGAATAGGTGTTAAGGGATGTTTTGGAATTACGTGATGAATCTATTGATCCTACTTCGTTGTATGAAAGGATGGTGAAAGGTTGCTTGTTGAGAATGGGTTACAAGAATGAATTGAATAGAGGTTTCTTGAAGACTGGGTTGTCAATAACTTATAAGTTCTTGGTGCACGTGATAGTACATTATTTTGGGCATCGAATGCGTGGTTATGGAAAGATAATGGACTACCAAATGTGCATGATGGCAGCTTTATGCTGGAACATGAAGTATAACTTTTCTAAAGTTATATTCGAGTATATGAAGCTATATTTTGATAACCAATGGCTGATGTACCCAAGATTTGTGTAGCTGATTATTGATCATCAGTTTCCTAATATTAAAAAATCGGGTGAGGAGATGAAGTTGGCACACATGTCTGTTACTGGATGTGCTAAATTTAAATCTTACAGTCATAAATCTCAAGACGAGATTCCTAAGTTTCGTGCTTTATTTGGGCATTTATTGAATCCCGCTCCAACGAATAATCAGTGGAGGAAGGAGGATAGTGATTCGGATAAGGAGAACGAGAATGTCCGAATGCAAAGTTATGTGTCTTTGGGTTGAAATGGTTTGTTAAAGATGAAAATGATAAAGCTGGAGGCTCTCATAAGGTCAAGAGGAAATGTAAACGTGTTATTAAAACTAATGTTGTTACTCCTCCTGCTCCTATTCCAGATCTTATTATTGCTCCACAACAACAACCAGTTGTTGATCAAAATTTTGTTGATGAAGAAACATAATCTGATTGTGAGATTCCAAAGAAAGTCTTATTTGATCCTAGAGCTATGCATGATATTCGTAAGGAACGTCGATCATAGAAACGTTTGATGATGGTAAGACATATGTTCCTTAAACTAGTCAGCCGAAAAAGAGAAGAGTCAAGCATATGGTAAAAAGGTCTGTAATTGATATATGTTTAGTTGATGAACCTGAGGATGTTGAAGTTAATCAAGGAGAGTTAGTTGATAAGACGCCATAGGTGGCTAAAGAACTAGAAGCCGAAAAGACACCTGTTTTTTAGGTGAATTTGGATGATGCCATTGATCAGTTAATGAAAACACCAAAAGCTTAAAAGTATACACCAAAGGTTGATGAACCTATGCATCTAGATACACCGAAATCTGATCCAAAAGTTTCTCAACAATCTTTTTCTGATATTTACTTACAACTAGATGGTCCATCAAAAGAAGAAGTTGAATTGTTGAAAGAAAAAGTTGTAAATCAAGATATGAAGATTACAAGTCTGGTTGATGAGAATGATAGTCTAAGGGCTGATAATGCTGATATAAAGAAGAGGTTAGACGAGAGTGATAGGAAAAGGAAGTTATCTAATGATTTACTTGTTGAACACATGAAATACTTGTTATCAGCGAGCAGAAATTGGGTATTCCTTTTAAATCAGAGTTGAAAGAGCTGAAGCTGGTAATTATATGTTTGAAAGGGTTTATGGTGGTGATACTGGTGTGGCTGAAGCATCTTTACGTGTTGAGTATTATTCTTAGGCAAGTCTAAGATATAAGAACCTATTATGGTTGATGATACTGTTGATGCTTCTATGCAAGCTGAAGGATCTAGTCATGCTGATGTACAAATTACCGAATCTGTAATTGAACCTTATGTGGTTGAACCTGTTGAACAACATGTCCAAGTTGATGATGAGGTAAAGGTTGTTAAGGAAAAGGAATAAGATAAAGAAGATGAGAAGATGGTAGATTTTGAAGATTCGAATGATGATGATTATCATGATTTAATTGATGATTATACACCACAAGGTGGTGCAGGTGCGGTTGTTGGTAATTCTCAGAAGAAATTTGATTCTGTTGGTGGTGATGTTCAAAAAAATGATCCACAACATGAATTAGAACCTTAAAGTGCACCGGCCGATAAGCCTTTAAAAAAATTAGAAGATTTACCAAACTTCTGGCCTACTTAAATTGACATTATCGTGGTAGTATGAGGTTAAGCAAGGGTGGACTTGAAAATACGCATGCTACTTTATTTTATGTCATAGAATATGTTCACTTAGAAATGAGGGCTATTCTAACATATATTATTAGGGCAAGTTTATCACATGTTTACTTACTAATCACCAAGGAAGAATGGAGTGGACTCTTGATCTTAGATGGTAACCTTCATATAATTAAATTACTCATTTAGAATTTCTCTTCTTGTCACCTACATATTATATATATAAGTATTACTATTCTACATATACGATAAGTACACTTGCCTATTTGGTGTGTGTTCAGTCTTAGTAGAAATCACTTTTATAAAACAAGATCTTGTGCTAAAGCTGAAATCTTAAATCATCCCATCTTCTATATTTTATAAGCACTCAACGCATCACATCAAGTTTTTGGCGTCATTGCCGAGGACACGGTACGTTTCTAAGAACGATCCAAGTTTTAATTTAATAATTGTTTATAATTGTATAAATTTTTAACTTTTATTTTATTTTATTTTTACTAACTATTAGATTAGATAATTTTTAAGGCTAGCCTAACATTTACATTAGCTTAAGTTTAACTAACCTGCAGACTGCAGTTTAATAGTTTAAATTTGAAACAATAAGAGCTGGGAGAAAGACTCAAGATGTGAACCGAACAAAAGAGATCCATATGAAGCAATTGAAAAACTGATGAAATAGTATTAATCAATTTTGGCTTATGAGTTTTCCAATTATGTTTACCCAAAGCACAAGCCATACACTTTTCAATAGTAACAAAATCTTTAACAGATAAACCATGTACGAAATCATTTTTAGCAAGATGGTTCAGGTTTTTCATATTTGCATGACCAAGACGACGATGCCAAAGCATGGCATTATGTTCAGACACTTTTGAAAACAAGCAGGTTATTTCATCAAGAACATTTTTGTTCATGTAAATCACATAAGCATTATCTTTTCTTTGTGATCGAACAAGAATCCAGCCTTCTGGTATAATAATACCAGGTAGTAAAATCAAACACCCTTTATCAGATATTTGTGACATGCTCAACAAACTGTGCTTCAACTCTGGAACAAAATTAACATTTTCGAATTTTAAAACACCATTACTTACAGTACCCTTTTGTGTAATCTTCCCTTTTTCTCCTCCCGCAAAGGACACATACCCACCATTAAAGATTTGAATGTCATGTAGCTGGGAAATGTCTCATGTCATGTGCCTGGAATGACCACTATCAACATACCAAGGTCTGATGATATTCCTCCATAGTTGTTCCTTCATGAAGTGCGAGATAAGTTAGACTTTGGTACTCAGTCCATAGTTACACTGGGTGACCTTGATTCATCCAAAGTTGTCACAGGTTGCCATGACATACCCTTATGATCGTCTAACATTGAATTCAAAGTGTCTTTTATCAGAGATTTAGGCAACCATTCATGTCTACCATTGTAAGATTTAGCATTATATGTACGAATGGGTGATTTGATCTCTGGTTTTTGAGGGTTAGAAACAGATGATTTTGTCTTTTACACTTGTTTCGATTTCGAATTCGTGTTCGTTCTGGGAACCGAAGCACCTTTTCTACCCTCTTTATGAAACATGTTGGGTTTAGTCTGATGAGGACTAAACCTGCCAGATTTGTTTCTGTTCCAATCATCGTCAGAGAAATTAGCCTGATTGTGCCTAAAATTTTTCCTGTAGGTATTATAAGGCATATAAGGCATATTCCTTTGATAGAATCTATAATAAGGAACATATTGACGATTTGGACAGTTCCTAGCAATTTGACCAGGAGTGCCACAGTTAAAACAAGTTTGACATTTTACATAGAAATAATTTTGGGCAACTCCTTGTCTGGATTGATTGTGTGGACCGGCTTGCTTAGCATGTCTTTCACCACTTGTCACACTATTTAACTTACCACAATGTTTGTCATTAGAGCATCCCTCCTTGACAAACTTAGGCGGTGAATACTTGTTGGAATTTTTTGATTTTTTTAAGTTTATTAGAGATTACATTATTAGAATTCAAAGTCTTAACAGAATCAACCACACAAGAATCCTTGCTCTTAAAACCAGAGCCGACACAAATAGTCGGAATTACTGAATTCAAAATAGGTAGTTTTAAAGAAACATCATAATCAAAGTCTTTATTAAAAGAAACACTGGAGTCACAATCCTCATCAGTCCATTCCTCAACGATTACTTTTTATGCACATGAAGTAAACACATTAGAGTCTTTCACTTTTGAAGTGGATGTAATATTCTCCACTGAGTCGTTCTTTTCACTGTTAGCAGGTTTACCATACTTCATATCTTTGATCTTTTATTCCTTCTCTTTAGTAAGAGGAAGACCTGTATAGTTGTTATTATATGGTGGGGGTACCTGACTATATCCTATACCCTCACCCTCATTCTCTTTCCACCATAACTGATTTTCAATCATGGAATTAACTACCTTACTGGAAACATCAAATTTCTTAAAATCAAATTCAGCCTTTTTAAATTTCTCAGTTAGATTAAAGACCTCTAATTTAGAGGCTTCCAGTTCAGCAGTTAATTCAACAGTATTCTGTTTGGCATCCAGATGATGGCAACATTTCGAACTAAAATCATATTTCAGTTTGGAAAAGTCCTTTTTCTGAGCCTCTATTTTATCCAAATATGCTTTTTCAGTTTTCTTAAGCTTATGATTCTCAGATTTTAATGTTTCCATTTCTCTAAGCAAGTTACTGTTATGAGATTTGTAAAGATCTAATTTATCAATACAAGCTTGAGAACATAAGAAGAACTTACCTCAGACGAGCTGGGAGAAGTGAATGCCATAAATGCAAACTGAAGTTCCTTGACTTGTTCCTCAGCAGCATTTTCTTCTTCAATCTCTTCCACACGTGCAAAGTTGGCAGTTTTATTGTTTATGTTAAGAGCAGCCATCTAATCAGTTCATGAGAACTGTTGAGCAACCATACCCCTTTCACCATCACTTAAGCTACCTCCAGCTTCTTCTCTAGAATTACCCACGGGAACCAGTGCCTTTCCATGTTTTCTCTTTGGCTGGATTGGTGCACTCACGAGTAAAGTGACCCGGCTCGTGACAATTATAGCACTTCAAAGTATCTTTGTTAAAACCCACTTTCTGATTATTTGGCATGTTCCAATTATTTCTTCCAGTTCTCTTAGTACATTTCTTGGCCTGAAACACTGCCATGGTGATTTGCCAAGAGATATCCATTTCCTCTACATAATCAGGATGAATATGATCAAGTTCAGCAGCCACAACGGGTTGAACCAAATCTCCAGCAAGGATAGCATTGTAACAGTTCATGAATCCAGTCATTAAAGCGATGTTCTGTTACTTTTCTTTTGAAATAGTGAGAGTCTGACTGGGATTCTGACTGGAAAAGACACCAGACGATTGAGGCTGAGCATTAGCAGTGGATGATTGACCAGGTTTAGCAAAGAACACCGGTGCAGGTTGTGGTGAGACATGAGAATATTGACCTTGACCCTGATTGGACTTAAACATCGAGAAGTTGGGTTGAGGTTGAAATTTCTGTTGACCCTGAGTGGTCTTAAACATGGAGAAATTATCTTGGGAGATGAGTGCATTTTTGAAGAAACATTGTACCCTGCAGCACTGTAAGAGTTTGCATGGTTTATAGCACACTGCTTTTCGTCCATGTCACATGCTTTGATGATAGCCATAACCTCAGATAGCGTTAACTTGTTGAGGTCTTTAGTCTTCTTAATGACAGCAACATTCATGTCCCATATTTGAGGTAGTGAGTTCATCAACTTATTGTTTGTTTCGGCAGCTGTTAAGTTGATGCTGGCAGATCTCACTTCTGTCACAAGAGCTATGAATCTCTGAAGCTGAGTTTCTAACGAATCTCCTAAAACATGATTGAACATATTGAATTTTTGTCATATTAGATCATGACGACTTCTTTTCATGTCTTCGTTTCCTTCATAAACCTCAATCAATGCTTCCCACAGTTCCTTAGCAGATTGTAGTTCTCTAAAGCCCAGGGCAATCTCAAGTGAGAGTGCCATAGTCAAAGTTGAGAGAGCCTTTTCATCCTCTTCCATTTTAGCAAGATCATCATCATCATACATAGAAACAGGCTTCACAGCAATCTCAGTAGAGTTCTCCTTCTGGTAAGTAATGACTTGAGGACCCCTGACTATGCTTCTCAATATTTTGGCATCTTTCATTTTAGCATACTTTTCGAAATGAAACTTCCACTCGCTAAACCCCTCGTGAGTTAGCAGACCGGCACGAGAGTAGTGGTCCCCATGATAGAGTCCAATTCTTGATGAAGAGAAGCATTAGATGACCCATTAATATTACTTAGTTGATCCATTCTAATAAGGCTGGTCCAAGTGTAATTTAGATCCAAACAACTTTAAAAGTCCAATACAAAAGCCCAAGTCTGATGGATTTGGCCCAACGGAGTTCACTGTATGTGTTGACTGAGAACTGGAATGTTGACCAAGAGTTGAACACGTGGACAGAAAACCAGGGACAGTTGATCGAGAACTAATACAGTTGACCAAGAACAAGTACAGTTGACCGAGAACTAGTACAGTTGACCGAGAACTAAAGATTATGACCGAAGAACCAGTACTGTGAATAGAGAACCCACAAATATTGGCCGAAAACTCATATACTGGGCCGAGAACGATCAAAAGTTGACCGAAGACTCTGGAATGCAGCCAAGAACTTCCAAAACCGTGTTTTTTATGATCTTCCTTTGGTAACAACGAAATCCCTGTTTTATGGGATTCAAATTGTTTCCAAATAAAAGGAAATCTTTGACCAAAGCACTGTTTCATTCTTCTTCGATTATGAACTCACCAGAAATCAACAAAACCACCAAACCTTTATATTTCGAATCCGTTGGTATCACAAAAACGAGCCTGAATAGGTCTAAGGCTCTGATACCAATTGTAAGTCCCGTGGAGGATCTTTCAATATGATATCAACTGATCTTGATGTTGGTGCGGAAATCCAACACACGATGATTCAAGAATAATCAACAAGAACACGAAGAACACAAGGAATGCTTCAAAACACACGTTCTTATTAACGTCAGGTGCTTAAGCACGTTACTTACACAACTCGTCTAATAATACTAGACGGCCAAACAACCAACTGAACAACCAACCAAAACCCTATACAATAATATCTATATATAAAGTAACCAACACACTAGCCCAAAAATAGCCCAAAGCCCACTGAGATCCATAAGGATCTCGGTTTACATAAAAAATCCAAAAACAAAACTAACAAAGTACAAACCATCAAGTATAGGCCCAACAATCAGAAACAGTTTTTCACATTAAATTATTCACTTACATCATATATATAAGTAACAACAGAACCACTCAGCCAGTTTGTGCTCCTCAAAAAATGAGTTTTGAAGCAAAAAAGAAAAATGATAGTACATTGGTCATTTTATTCTGAATTTCAGTATACAAATAGGCTTAAAAGACTCTGTGCTTAACTGTATTGGTGCATTGGGAGGTCTTAAATAAACAATTAGGGTAAAGTATGTGATATAAACATAAGTATTGCTAAATTGAAAGAAGTGTTAGTCTCTTCCATAGTCTTGGTAATGAAGGCAAAACTGTAATAGCTTGTTATACTAAAGCTTTAAGTCTGACTGATCACAAAAAACAGAAAGTTTAAATAAAATAATATAGTTATTGGTTAACACTTCAACGATGTATGGTCTTATGGCCTTAAATATTGTATTGATGAGATGCATTAAATTTCTGGACACTGTGAGTCTTTATGTGGCTTATCATCTAGATATTGATAATTTGAATATAAAATTGCTTCTAGAGCAAACCCTAAGTCAATAAACTTGATCACTCTTGTACTTCGTACAAACTCATTACTAAATTGATCAAAATCCGTTGTTAGTCTTACATTGTTCCTCCCTTTTGTGCGTCTTAATACCAGTAAGAAACGGATCCCAAGGGATACAATGTCTATAAGCCTTACATATGAACTCATGCACACTCATTCACAGTAAAGGAAACTTGGTGTATTGCTTGAAAACGGAGATATACCTTGTAGTGGGGATAATTTGCTAGGATTGCTAAAATGTTATAAAATCATATTTTGATCAGAATGCATAATGGTTTAAGTCAAGTTGGGGTGACATTGTAAAAGTCAAATTGCTTGAACCGAAATTAGAGGCTGATAATTTCTGATATTCTATGCCTTAATTGAATCTTAAACATATCACAAAATACTTAAAAGTTTGTTATAAGATTTAAATGGACAACAATATCAATGACCGACTTAACGTCAATCATAATAATGCCGAAGAATAAATCATTTATAGAGGATTTCTTGATCAATATGATTCCCTGCTCAACTCACAAAAATATGTACTGCTTTCGTAGTTTTAGTTTCATATTTGTTTTAGTTTAAATTTAAATTTTGTTTTTATTTCATAAATATTCAAAATCCAAAAATATTTTGTTTCTTCTTTATTTTCGATTTTCGAACTAAATGGTAAATTTGAAAAAGAAAATACGAAAATATTTTCCCACGTTTTTAAGTTAATGTTTTTAACTTATGTGTTTTCATGAAAATTACGTTAAGGTATTGATTTTTACCTCTTTTGGTAAAGTTTTAAGGTAATGTTTATCAAAACACGGGGTTTAATACATATTTATTCATTGGAATGTTTAAATGATAATCCATCTTTACATTTTTATTTAATATCCCCGTGCACTTTAGCATTATCCGTCTATTTTAGGATAGTGCTAAATACATTGATCCTGAGAAGCATATCGTGGCTGAAGTTCTAAACAAGAAGATTGTAATAGATGCTGATGTGATACGACGAGCTCTTCAGTTTGTTGATACTATTGATCATCCATGTGAGTTAGATAAGACGTTGATCATAGGCCTATTTGAACAATTACACTACAAAGGCGACCTTGATCTATCACATATAACAAAGCATACTTGTGTGAACAATACAAGTACTTACTTCATGTTATTATCCATTGCCTAGGTGAACGGAAAGGAGGATTCGACGAGGGCAAGATTATATTGCAGTCTTCTTTTGTCGCTCATATATTGAACAAGCCATTTAATTTCTCAGAGTTGATTTTCTATTATCTGATGGAGAATTTCCTGGTTCTTCCTCGCAAGAACAAGTTCTTGATGTATCCTCGTTTCTTGCAGCCTATTATTAACGATATGATTCCTGATTTGGTCCTTGATCCGACATCGGTGAATGAAGTGATGGTTTTGAATCACATGTCATAGGATACGATGAAACGAATGAAGACGTATCGGAAACAAACTCTTGAGGGCGGGCCAAGGTATAAAAGGTTGATAGGTCATTTGGCGAGACCTGATTATGTATGTCCATCTAATGATCGTTGGATTCAAGACGATTCTCATTCAGAACATGAAGATGGACCATGTGGGAACAATGATGGTAGTGACAGAGGAGATGGTGGAAATGGTGGTGATAATGGTGTAAAGTGGTTGAGGCAACAAGTTCTGAGGCTTCTCAATGAAAACAAAAGGGTAAAGCTCCAATGAAAGACAAACCTAAGAAGATGAGGATTCACATGGGTAGTGGTGTGCAGATTGGTCCTTTTGAACCATGTTTGTCAGTTCCACAACAAGTACCAGTGGTTACTACTGGTGTTAGTACCCCGACTATTACATTGACGACGACGGCATCATCCGATCCGAGATTTGCTTCGATTCCACAATCGATGTTATATCCATTGCCGACATCTCCTGCTACAACGACTGTTACAAGTCCAACGCCGATGCTTATAACGATGAAGCCTATGGACTTTTCATACATGGCATTCAATCGTCCACAAGGCCCGATGCAGCTACCTCCGCCAACATGGTTCAAGTTGTCAGTTCCTCAACAAATGGCGATGTTGTTAAACTTACTACATCTGCAGGAGAATCAAATAGATGTTGATCGTCAGTTCCAAGAGCATATGACGCTGGATAAACGCAAAATGGTGACTCACATCTCTTACTGTTAAAAAGGGAAGCGTGAGCTTCATGCCATTGTTACTGCTTAGGGGGGAGAAGCTGAAGGACAAAAGACAATGTTATCCTTAAACTCACATGTAAAGATGATATGTTGAAGAAATTGAAGGGTAACGACAATGATAAAGATCCTGATGCGGGTACTAGTGGTGGTGAGTAGCGACATCAAACATGCAAATTTGCTGGTGGTGTTAGTTATGAGGGTAATGAAATGTAGTTGGTAGTGTATCAAGGAACTACTACCGTGAAATCCATTGAGTCGATCAAGGCCAACACGATTTTATTTATGGACAACGAACGTTGTGTTTTCATGAGCACGACTAATGCCGATGAAATCGAGAAAGGAGATTTTGTTGAATATACCTTATCTAGAGATCAAATCTTGTTATTTCTCGGTCTGAATGATGAGGAGTTGGTTGCATTGGAGATTGAGGAGGATGTTGAAGTTATCGTTGACGTTGAGGTCAAGTTCGACACGAATATCCATTCTCGGGATACGCCGTTTAATTATGATGATGTTGAAGTAGAAGATGTGACAGCTGAGGAGTATCCTGATCTATACACACGTACCAATGTTGATCAAGGTATTCCATTCTTCACAACAGAACACGTAAAGTAGATGAAGAACGTCTTGAAAATAAAAAGAACAAAGAGAAAGTACCGGAATCTGGTTCGGGCTCGAACGATCCAGTATTCGATGGTATCTTTGAGGTAAGCAATAAAGCTCGGGCAACGACACACCAAATGACAACTTCAAAGCCGTGAAGACCGTCAAAGGTGATATCTTTTCATGGCTTTATGATTCAGATCCTAAAATATGCATCATTAAGTGGGAACATGGTGTACAATACTACCAATATATCACCGATGTACTTGCTTTACCAAGGTGGGATGTACGAACGTTAGCAAACAAGATGTTCATGAATCATGGTCTAAATCAAATGGCAGAATGTTTCCATCAACACCTGCAAATTGTGGTAAATCATGGTTTTAAATTCTTTAAACCACAGGTTCTGACAAGAAAATACATCGACGAAATCGATCCAAGAACAGGTTGGAGAAAGCTTGTGTTAAAGGTAAAGCCACCGCGGACAATGAAACATGTACATGTGAAGATATTCCCCCAAGTCTTTACAAGACATTCAACCAGTGCAAAAGCCTCCACGCACCGGTGAAGCCGTTATCATACTTGGTACAGGATTAAAGATGGAGTTCATACTGGTAATCGATCCGATGTGGTTTGTTAATTTATCAGAATCGGACAACGACATGCTATTCAAGAATGAAATCCGTTTTGCTAATACTAAAGATTATGAACACACTTTGCAATTCCAACATGTCGTGCGTGTTTGCAACGCGTTTGGAGTTCATAGCTGTGTGGACTAGAAGACAAAGTGATTCAAGTGATCAAAGACAAAGAGCACGAGACAAGTGGGAGTTTGTTAGTGCATTGTGTTGTCATCTCGGTCTTTGATTGTCATTGTAATTTATCTTTATTAATGTAAAAGGGATTTTTGGTAATTTACCAATCCATTCGTTATATTTATGTGGTCATTCATTAAGTGTGTTTAACGAATGAACCCATACATTATAATTATTGGCCATTTGTTAAGGATGTTTAACGAATTAGGTATAGCGAATGAGTCATTCGCTATACTTTGAGTTATGTTAGGGATTGAAGACGAATTATCCCATTCGTTATGGCATGTATAACGAATGGGATTCATCTACTATATATATCTGTACCATGATAGGTAAATTAACAAGTGTGATTTATTATTATCAGAGTGTCATTACGATGCTCGATTGCTCTCTCAACACACACACACTTCACCTAAAGTATTTAATCACCGATAACATTTCAGAGAACTTGATCCATAAGTATGATCTGAAGTCGATTCGTCTGTAATAGGTTTCTCAGATAGTAAAACAATTTTCTGAGTAATTAGATGTGATAGCAAAGCAGACATATTCGTTTTATATAACTCGTTCGAGGGATACCTAGAAAATGGCGACTGAAGTGAGAGATCCCCAGATTCAATTTTGTAAAAAATATTGTTTACGTCAAAAATTACACGAGAATAATCAAGTAACCAAACTTTGATTGTAAGGCATGACACTTGATAATGTAAATGAAATGATAGGTAAATAGTACAAGTGACACAACAATGTAGCGAGCAAAAACCCTTGATCCGTAGAGGATCACCAGCAAAAATACTTGGGAGGGGAAAACTATCCCACCACCTCCATTATATTAATAAAAACCGGTGATTACAAGGTTCGAAGTTGCTATAATCCCTTATATGAGTACAAGTAAGTGTTCACGGTGTGTGTAATGTGTCTTATGCAATCATGTGACCTCTATTTATTGTTACAACAACTTTTCACTAGTAATAACAAGCAATAATAGACATTAATTGTCATGGCGTGGATCTTGGACAGTTACATATTTGCATATCTTCATCATTAAACAGTGGCTATAATTGTTGTAACGTCCTAATACTGAATGTTTGACCGTGTCTTCAGCTGAGATTAAATGATTGACTGTTACATGCAAGACCAAGTCATATATAACAGGATAATATCAACATATACCGATAAATACTGAGGATACTGTCTTATGTTTGTGATCCGGATGTAATGCGAGGATTCTGCCTGTCAGGATCCTGATGTGCTGCAAGCATCCTAGAACCTTTACAGAAAATCATATCTTCATTAATAATTTGTTTTAGCAACCCTAAGTTCTTAATATTCATTGCTTGAGTGAGTCTTTAGCCTGATATGAGTTGCTAGCTGTTTCTTGTATTATATCCACTCAATCATCATGGCGATTCTTCTGGTAATGACTCCGGGTCTTTAGCCTTTCCTTGAATCGTCATTAAATGCCTTGTTTATTGATTTATTTTGATCAATTATGGTCAACCCTACACAAGTTAATAAACATATAGAGTAATATTATCTATCTTAATAATATTTAAAATGTTGAATCATTTTAGGATACTGAACTATGTTCAGGATCTTGGTGTATTGTTAGGATCCATAAGACACCAACGTAAGGATCCTTAAGTTAATTTGGAATTCTGGATCCTTGAAAGATTACACCCAACAATTGCCCCCAAATATTTACATTTGAATTCCGCTTTATACGCCTGTATATGTTTTGAAATCTTTATGATCTTGTGTCTTGTTCGTTTCTTTTGGATTTCTACTGCTCTGCGTGTTTGTTAGTAATTTAATAAAAATTTGAAGGATCTAAGGATCCATGAAAATTATTTTGAATGATTTCATATCTAAGGATGTACCAATTTAAATTTTTTTCATCTAAGGCTTGGGGACAACCTCGATCTTATGTGACATGTATATTCCAAAACCTTATGTTAATTCTTTAGTCGGGGACAAGCCCAATATTCTTGGGACTCCTGCCGAATTTATGTGACAAGTAAATGTCATAACCTTAGATTAACATGTTAATGTTAATTCCTTAACTTTTGTGTAACACGTTTGTTGCAACTTTCTTTTTGAATCCAATATACAACCAAAAGTAACGGAGTTGCCTGCAACTTTTACATCCACATATTCTGTCATTTAATTGTATTTGACTAACGTGTGCTCCAGACGGGGTGTAGAAACCCTTATGCTTGAAAGGTGAAAACCTTTAGACTTTTAAAGGGTTTTTAATACCTTAATGTTTAGAGAGTGGCCAATCTTTATCTCTTTCAGTTGTCTTTGGAATATCTGAAAAACCTTTAACCTTTGTGAAGGTGGGTGTGAGCCAGGCTAGCAACCCATTGATGCTTAAGTTAGTAAATTGATTCAAATAATAATTAGAAAAATAATAAAATAAGGTTAAAATGCGTACCTTGCTAAGTTGGGAATTAATTTCTATCTTACATGAAGTATCCTTTGAGATTAATGTTTTTCCAACTTCAGCTTCTGTATCTGTTCCTAGAACCTTTTGTTGGTTTGTTGTTGCTCAGCCATTTGTTTTCAGACTTGATTGAACAAAGAAATGATATCATTATTTGAAACCATGATAGGATCCTTAGCTCGTGCAAATGGTATCCTATTAGATGTATTCTTGTTGGTGTTATTCAGCCTTCTAGGAGATGGTGGCTTCAATGGTAGGGACTGGCTCAAACCCGTACTTATTGAATTAGTTGAAAGGTGAGTAGTCTTGTTTTGAGATGATGATTGTTTCGATTAAGATGCCATTTTTGATAATAAAAATGTAGTGATTGATCAAAAAAATGAGGAGTCGAACGTGTAAAGCACCACTTGCCCCACGGTGAGCGCCAAATTGTTTTCGTCAAAAATTACACGAGGATAATCAAGTAACCAAACTTTGATTGTAAGGCATGATTCTTGATAATGTAAACGAAATGATAAGCAAATGGTACATGTGAAACAACAATGTAGCGAGGAAAAACCCTTGATTCGTAGAGGATCACCGGCAAAAATCCTCGGGAGGGGAAAACTATATTAATAAAAACCGGTGATTACAAGGTTGGAAGTTGCTATTATCCCTGCTATGGTACAAGTGTTCACGGTGTGTGTAATGTGTCTTATTCAAAAATGCTACCTCTATTTATAGTTACAACAACTTTTCACTAGTAATAACAAGAAATCATAGGCATTAATTGGCCTAGCGAGGATCCTAGTGTAGTTACATATTTGCATATTTTCATCATAAAATGGTGACTATAATTGCTTCAATGTCCTAGTATTGAATGTTTGATCGGGTCTTCAGCTAAGATTTAATGATTGACCAATACCTGCAATACCAAGTCATAGATTTAAAAATAATATCAACATATACCGATATTTACTTAAGACACTATTATCTGTCTATAAGCCTGATGCAATGCGAAGATTCTGTTTGTCATCATATTGATGCACTGCAAGAATCCCGGAATCGTTACAAAATATCATAACTTTATTGATAACTTTTTGTAACAACCCTAAAGTCCTAATATTCACTGATTGAGCGATTCTTCAGCATGTAATGAATTTCTAGTTGTTTCTTGCATTACATCGGCTCAATTATCATGGCAAGTCTTCGTGTCTTTAGCCTTGCCTTCAATCCTCATTAAATGTGTTATTTATTTATTTAATTTGATCAATTATAGTTAACCCTACAAAGGTAAATAAACATTCAGATTAATATTATCAATGTTAATCATATTTAAATGCTAAATCATTTTAGGATATTTTGCTCTATACTGGATCTTGGTGCATCGTTAGGATCCTTGAGGCACCATCGTTAAGATCCTTAAGCTAATTCTGAATTCCAATTCCTTGAAATTTTACCCACAACAGATACCAATAGCACTTTCTTTCTCTGAATCTGAAGAACATAAACAAGGCAACTAAATTTAACTCACCTAGATGTACATTAACTGGAAAAACAAAAGGCATTTATAAAGTACCTACACATGCGAGCTACAAAAAAATCCGCCTTTTGCTTGAGTGCAAAAGATTAGAAACCATTGTGTTATTCAGAAGGTATCATTATCATTCTTTAACGCCATGTTTTTTCCTCTTTTGTGTTGTATGCCTTTGTTTTCATGATTTTATAATCCCTTTAACTAATGTGTCAAAACAAACAAACATATTGATCGCATGAAGATCCTAGTTTTTATTGTAGCACTACTACAATTTTCATTAAGTTTCAACAAAACAAAAGAGCAAACAATGCAACATTCAAAAGAAGAAATCTGCCAACCTTAAAGATAAACAACCCATAAACTATGAAGGCCATGGACATCCTCCAACACTCTGAAGCGTTCAAATCCCATACATCTTACCAAAACTAAGTAAGAAATACTTTATTCACCACTTCCTTTACAACATCCTAATGAAAATTAGGGCATCGAATTAAACAACACGATTTCAAGCATAACTTCTGAAGGATAATGTCATGTGTCAAAAAAAAAGAGAAAAAAAACACAGTTACCTAATTGAATCTTTATTTACAATTCCATGAAATAATAATTTACTAATTGCAATGAAAAATACCCTAATTTTGTAAAAAAAAAAATGTTTATACATTAGCGACTGAGCCAATAGAAATATAAAGCACTTGGGTTACTTGAAGCAATTTCCATTATCAAATATAAGATTGCTATAAGCTTCACGTGCTATTACAAAATCACATCCTAAACAAATCATCCAAAATACACCATCACATACAAATATCACTCAAATAATACCATATTTGAATGATGTATGAGAAACCCTAACATACCAAATCAATAATTGCCTAAAAGTGAACATAAATAAGCTCCAACAGTTTGTTTATCGGCATCGACAAAATTAAGTTTGATTGCTACACTATTCGCCTCAAATTTCACGAAACCTAATAAATTGTTACATGTTTGGTTCATTTTCAATATAAACACCACATATGTGATTAGTAAATAAAGGACCACTTAAATGTTGGAGTGGTGAACATCGGTAGTGAGGTGAACGACGACTCGTACGATGTGTTCGCGAGTTGAGTTAATTTCTTTTCATTTTCACTTCCTTTTCCCTTTTCCTTTCCGTCTAATTCTTACTCCGGTTTGGAAAGAAACCAAACTCATCCACTTTACCCTTCATTTACCTTGTTTTTCCATTCCTTTCATTTCCTTTCTTTCCTTTAATGAAACATTGGTAGATTTTTTACGTACTATAAATTATTAGAAATGTAACATGCATAATTAGTCAAAAATAAGTTAACTAACATAATGGAATATGTTGTAACCATCCTTTTCAATGTTGATTGACAACATATTTTAAATACATTTAAACACTTCATGCCGAAATTCAACTTTGGTTGTTTTTATTAGCTTGTAATAAATAAAAGTGTAACATAAGATATAATAATTCCACCAACCTAAATCCAATTAAACTATTATGTTTATTTTAAGTGAATTTAATGAGTACTAAGTATTAAAATTTTAAAGTATTTTGTTTAGATATTCCTATTCAAATTATGAATTTTTAGAAAATATATTATTTTCTACAGATATTAACACTACATTAGTTTCCTTTCATCAGTACAATTGACAACATTTTTTGGGTCCATTATAAATACTTAGACAATTCACCTAAATCCAACTACATTATAACTTTTATATAACGTGTACGTATTTTTTGGCATGATGCTTCGTAAGAACGACCGACACGATAATTTTTAGATATCTTTTTGACAATATAATTTCTAATGCTAAGTCATTAAGTTCTATATTATGTGTTTACAGTATTTATTACACCATTTATTTGTGAAATATATAACTTTTTATAGGTTTTTTTCATGTTTCTATGATTTTACATTATATTTATTTGTGCATTTAAGTTACGTTTGTAATAAATATCATGTTGCTATCCCCCAAAAATATACTACAAATTATCTTGTCATCTAAAACTATATGTGTTTGTGACGATTTCTATATTTCCACCCTTGTTATACACGGGTGAATAGCCTAGTCTACTATTAAATCAAGCCATTTTTCGTCATATGATCATATCATTCTAATAGTTTGTCTAAATACCCTAAAACAAATAGAAATTACAAACAAAATATGAGAAGATTTGAGAGATGAATCAATGTGGCTCAAGAATCTGTTTTGAGTTACCCATCCGCAAATGGTTCTCTCTATTCACAAAATGGGCTAGGCCCATTCGCAAAGTGAGCATATCCGCATACCAGAACCCCATTAGAACCCATCCATAACAGCATGTTTCTTGTATTCGCATGACTCGGCCCATCTCAAGTGGCCCATATTCGCAAGCCTCAGTTCTAAACCCACATTTGCAAAAGTTGTTCCACCATTCTGTAAGGACCCGTTTCCCGTTGCCCAACTTTAGCGTTGAATTTACTCATAAAGACAGTTCTAAATATCATAGTTAATTAAATACTTTTCGAGGAAAAATAAAAGTCAACGATTTCTTACAAACCATAAAATACTTGTCTTAAAACATCAACATAAAATATAAGATAAAAGATTATTCTTCCATCTTCAGATGCTAGCCATTCAATCATTGCCATGTGTCATCCTCTTGCTAGCTCTTTTAACCTATTTACCTGTGTGCATACTAAAAGTGAGCTACGCTGAGTGAGATCTAGTTAATCAAGCAACATCCAATACATTCACATACTTACTCATTCGTATCCGAAGATACGTATTAATTGCTTAACCTGTGTATCTTTTTTTTGTACAAACATAAGTATATACCTTCTTTCTTTCATTCATTCTTTCTTTCTTTCGTACTTTTATATTTAATATTACTTTACATACTTACGCTTTAAAGAGCATTACGCCCTACTTCCTCGAGTATTATTAGGGCCCGATTCCTTTTCTACCTTGGATATTCTTAGGTTCAGGTTCCCTTCTTCCTCAAGTATTATTAGGGCCCAATTCTCTTCTTCCTCAAGTATTATTAGAGACTAGTTCCCTTCTTCCTTACCATACCTTTCCTTGTATACATAATTATATATATTTTCGTACATACTCTTAATCACTTCTATCGCATTCATATATCATTCAAACATCGTACGTAAAGCGATCATATATCATACACTTACCATTTAAGGTAATTGTATTAACTAATCACATCGAGTATGCAAACAGCCCCTAAAACATAACAAATAAATGGGGCTAGAAACTCACCTGTGTCTTATTACGTTTGGGGTTAATCGTAATCCCCCTCCTTAGCTGTGCACGAATGACTGTAATAAGGTGCATAAGTTAACTACTACTCTAGTACTCGTTTGCATCCTTGGCCCGTATTTCTAGGTCTTTCTTATTTTAACATTACCTTTCATTATTAAGAGGTTCTTTGTTCTTAGCGTATATACCGTATAAGTCCATATTCTTTGGACAAAATTACAAATTTTGTCCTTTAAAAAAAGCAAAATTACGGTTCGTGTCCTTTTTTTAGTTTCTTTGAAGGCGGTGTCCTTTAAAGACTATTTTCCAACACGTTACATCCTTTACGCTAAATGGCTTAGAAAAACTCAGTTAAATACCCTCACGTGAGGCGCATGTGAGGGCATATTGGTCTTTTCAATGAAGTGGTTCAAACATATTATTGTAAAAAATAAATAATATATATTAAAGATACACTCTCTCTCTCTCTCTCTTCTCGTCTTCTTTCTCTCTCTATACTCCTCTCCCTCCCTGTCTCCACACCAACACCACCAAGATTTTACATTCAAAGGCTGTTGCATCTCGGCCAGACAAAGGTTGTTGCATCTCGGGCCATGACTCAGATCCACCACCACCATGATTTTCCAGCGAGCCCTTAGTAGATCTGAAACCACGGTGATGTTAGGTGTAACCCTAGATCCAACAGGGTATCCGAGCTTGTTCTTGATGGGTTCTGGTTATCCGGTTAGATGGGTCGGGGTTATCCGGTAAGAAGGGTCGGGGTTTGATGCACCACGGCGGCCGGAATCCTAACCTCCGTTCACTTCCCCGGTAACCTCTATAAAATGCGGTAACACTATTAGGTTTTGTTCAGTTATTATTATTATTATTATTATTATTATTATTATTATTATTATTTATTCTAATTTCTAAACCTAGACTTTGAGCTTTTAAATAAGAACAGTGATTTGTGTTTGTGAGGGTTTCGAAGGGATTTGGGAGTGATGATGATTGGTGGGTTGAATGGAATGGAATGGAATCTACAACGGGGTGGGTGGGGGTATGGTGGCCGGAGTGGTTGTGGTATGGTGATGGTGTGGTGATGGTGGTGGCGTAAAGAGAGAAAGGAGGGGAAGGTTTTATAAATTCGCAGGTTTAGATGAAAAGACCAATATGCCCTCACATGCGCCTCACGTGAGGGTATTTAACTGAGTTTTTCTAACCCAGTTAGCGTAAAGGAAGTAACGTGTAGGAAAATAATGTTTAAAGGACACCGCCTGCAAAGAAACTAAAAAAAGGACATGAACTGTAATTTGGCTTTTTTTCAAGCACAAAATTTGTAATTCTGTTTATTATTTGCTTACATACGTACACGTCATACTTATATGTATGCCATACATACACATACGTTATACATGCATATACGTCATATATGGCATACATACATACATACATGTTATACATATATATAAGGTTTTCATACATACACGGCATGCATACATATACATACACATTGTACATATATACACGGCTTACATACATACACCTTATATACATGTACGGTATACATACATACATACATATACATGCTATATATACATATACGGTACACATACATACATACACATATGCGGTACACATACATCCATACACCTTTTATATATACATATGCGGAATACATACATACATGCTTTATATATAAATATACGGTGCATATACATACACGCCATAGATACATATACGGTACATGTACATATACGGCTTACATGCATACACGCCAAAGATACATATACGATACATATACATATACGGCTTACATACATACACGTTATGTATACTTATACGGCCAATAGTTATACACCCATACTTGTACAGCCTATATACTTATGTGCCTTATAAGTTCATAGCAACCTTCTTTTTCGGTTTTTTAGGGTTTTCTTCGATTTCGGCGCCGTCAGCCGCTGTTAACCACTACGGTTGGCCGGAGTTTCATCGTTTATGACCCAGGTAGATTCGGGGTATCCAGATCTAAGCTAAGGTGTCCCTTAAGCTCGTTTTTGGTTGGTTAGACACCTGAATAAAACTAGATCTAGATTCAAACGGCTCATTAGGCATCCCGGGGCTCCGGTGCCGGGTTCTAAATTGTTGGGTCAGCTAAGATAAATGATTTATTACCTTCGGTTGGTCTTGGATCGTTGAATAGAATAGTGTAGAGAGTGTTTGGCTTAACTGTTTTTTTTTATGGTGTAGTCTAAGGTGTAGAATGATGAAGATGGAAAGGATTTAGGGTTTAAGGGGTATTTATACTCCTAAGTCATTGACCTTAGGCCCATTTTCATCTGAAGTCCATAATTAATTTCATCTATTTTAGCCTACCATCCTTCTATCTTTGTTGTTATATTATTATTATTATTCTAGTAACTCAAATTAATTCTTCTAACGTAAGTAATATTTTTATATTATTCATAGAAATTCGGGATGTTACAAGTCTACCGTCCTTAAAATAGGTTTCGGGGACTATTACTTAAACAGATATGGGTAAAACTTGTGCATCTTTTCTTCCACCTCCCAAGTGGCATCTGATCCCTTTCGGTGTTTCCATATCACTTTAACTAAGGAATAACTTTATGACGAAGTTGCTTTTCCTTACGGTCCACTATCTCAATAGGCTGCTCGATATAGTTTAACTGCTCATCAACCTCAATATCTATTAATGGCACATGGGACGTGCCATCAGCAATACATTTCCTCAATTGAGAGACGTGAAAGGTAGAGTGAATCCCTTCTAACTCTTCAGGCAAATCCAGCTTGTAAGCCATTTTGCCCACACGATCAACGATCTTAAACGGTCCAATATACCTTAGACTTAACTTTCCTCTCTTTCTGAAACGAAAAATCCTATTCCAAGGCGAAACCTTGAGCATTACATTCTCACTAACGCTGAGCTCAATCGGTCGTCGTCGCTTATCAGCATAGGAATTCTGGTGATCTTGTGCAGCTTTCATTCTTGCCTTGATCTACTCAAACCTTAAAGAGGTTTCCTGCACCATTTCTAGAGTTCCAATCTCTTTTTGACCAATCTCTCCCCAACATACAGGAGTTCTACAACGTCTACCATACAACATCTCAAACAGCGGCATACCAATACTCGAGTGGTAGCTGTTGCTATAAGAAAATTCGGTAAGATGAAAATGATCATCCCAACTTCCTCCAAAATCTAAAACACAAGCACGTAGCATATCCTCAAGGGTTTGGATAGTCCTTTCAGACTGCCCATCTGTTTGAGGATGATACGCCGTACTGATGTTAAGTCTTGTCCCCATAGCTTCATGGAACTTCTTCCAGAATCTTGAAGTAAAACGAGTATCTCTATCAGACACAATCGATAACGGCACTCCATGTTTAGCCACAACCTCTTTTACACACATTTGCTAACGTTTCTGACGAGATAGCCTCTCGTATAGGCAGAAAGTGAGCACTTTTAGTCAAACGGTCCACTATCACCCAAATGGTATCATGATGTTTAGCTGTACGCGGTATCTTAGTTATTAAATCCATGGTGATGTGTTCCCATTTCCATTTTGGTATCTCTAAAGGCTGCATCTTCCCATAAGGTTTCTTGTGTTCAGCTTTGACTTACAAACAAGTTAAGCACTTGCAGACATAATACACTACATCTCTTCATACCCGGCCACCAGTAGTCTCTCTTCAGATCCTCATACATCTTGGTGGATCCCGGATGAATCGAGTATTTCAACTTGTGAGCTTCATCTAGGATTCGACCTCTAAGATCTCCATGTCGTGGAATCCCCATGCTGTCGAACCTAGTCTTCACACCATGAGTGTTATCCATCAGCTCGTCTTGTTGTCCGAAAATTCTTTCCTTTTTCATTAACCTTTCATCTATAAGCACCTCAGACTGCATCTTGATGATTTCTCTAAAGAGATCTAAGTTAATGATAAGCTTATAGGACTTCACTGTTGTAATGACTTCTTCATTCTTACGGCTTAGCGCGTCGGCAACCACATTAGCCGTACCAGGATAGTATTTGATATCACAGTCGTAGTCCTTTATCAACTCTAACCATCTCCTCTGTCTTATGTTCAACTCTTTCTGCTCGAAGAAGTACTTTAAACTCTTATGATCTGTATAAATAATACACTTAGTACGATACAGATATTGTCTCCATATCTTGAAAATGTGCACTGCTGCTAGCTCTAAATCATGCATCGGGTAGGTACTCTCGTGCACCTTCAACTGTCTGAACGCATAATCTATCACCTTTCCTCGTTGCATTAACACTCAACCTAAGCCACGATGCGAAGCATCAGTACAAGCAACCAAATCCTCGTCACCATCGGGTAGAGGAAGGATTGGAGCTTGTGTGAGTCTTTTCTTTAGTTCATCAAAAGCCTCCACCTGAAACTTACCCCAATTGAATACTACAGACTTTCAGGTCAATCCGGTCAACGATGCGGGTATCTTGGAGAAGCCTTCAATGAATCTCCTATAATAGCCAGCTCACCCCAAGAAGCTTAGTGTATCAATCGGGTTTTGCGGAGTCTTCCAATTCATTATCGCCTCGATCTTATCTGGGTCCATAGTATTCCCTTCAGAATTGATTATGTGACCTAGAAACTGCACTTCACGCAACCAGAATACGCATTTTGAGAACTTGGCATACAACTTCTCTTCCTTTCAAGTCTCCAATACTTCTCTTAGATGCTCAGCGTGGTCATATTCACTATTGGAGTAAATCAATGTATCGTCAATGAATACGATAACCGACTTGTCTAACATCGGCCGACATACCCTATTCATCATGTCCATAAATGCTGTTGTAGCATTCGTTAGACCGAACGACATCACGAGGAACTCGTAGTATCAATACCGCGTCTGAAACGTTGTCTTAGGGATGCCTGCCTCTTTACCTTCAGCTGATGATAGCCTGATCTAAGGTCTATTCGTGAGAACCAACTCGAACCTTGTAGTTGATCAAACAAATGATCAGTCTGTGGCAACGGATTTCTGTTCTTCACCATAAGCTTGTTTAACTCATGATAGTTTATACACATTCTCATACTTTCATCCTCTTGTTAATAACAACACCAGTGCGCCCCACGGGGAAACGCTCGTCCTTATAAAACCTTTTTTGAGGAGTTCTTGTAGTTGGGACATCAATTCTTTCATCTCGGACAGTGCCAGGCCGTAAGGTGCTTTTGCGAAGGGCTGTGTTCCTGGTATTAAGTCTATCTGAAATTCTACGTCACGCTCCGGTGTCAACCCTGAAAGATCCTCAGGGTTCACTTCTGGGTAGTTGCGCACAACAGGAACATCTTTTATTTCATTCGTCTCGGCCGTAGCTTTGACAGCATACGCCAGGTAGGCACCGCACCCTCACCTTAATAATCCTTTGGCTTTTCTCATCGACATGACATTAAGCCCTGAACTTTCTTTATCACCTTAAACCGTCACCGTACCACCATCCATGGATTTTAACCTTATTAAACTACTCTTACATACTATATGGGCTTCAAACTCAAATATCCAGTCCATTCCCAGAACCACATCGAACCCTTCTAAGGTCATAACATATAGGGTTTACAGGGAAATCACCTCCCTCTAACTCTATCTTACAATCCTTAACCATTCTCATTATCCTAACCAAGGTTTCACTAGAGGTTTCTACTATGAAAGTTTCAGGAAAACAACAACCTTTCATTTTTGCTAGCTTACAAAATGATGTAGCTACGAAACTTCTATTGGCACCTGAATCAAACAACACAGAAGTGGAAATACCGTTTACTAGAAACGTACCTGTCACAACATCTAGGATCTGCTAAGCCTGCACCTGAGTCAGTACGTAGGCCCTGGTCCTTGGCCTTGACTGGTCGGCATCTTTCCTACCGCTTCACCCAGCTTCACCATCAGTGCACTCCCTTGCCATATGGCCCGTCTTAACACATTTGTAACACGCGGGCTTTGCATTGCATTCATTAGCATAGTGTCCCACTTTACCACATTTGTAGCAAGCATTCGAACCAAGATTGCATTTCCCAGCATGGATTCTCCCGCACTTGTGTCACGGATTGGAACCAATACCTCCATCTACATTCACCACCGTGCATCTTACCACACGTTTTACAGGGCTTTCTCTCCCACACCTTCTGCTTCTTATCCTTGGGATTCCGCATCTGAGTACCAGGTCACTTAGCATGAGCGACCCATTTCTTCTCTTTCTTCTCGTTTTTCTCTTCTACCACTATATCGTCCACAGCCAGGTCATCATAAACCATCTCTGTGAGTTTAACTTCAGAGTCAAAAGTAGCAGGTTTACTAGCTCTGACTAAGGTGCTGACATTCTATGGAAGTCCTCTGATGTAGCACTTGATCCTCTTTGCTTCAGTGTTCACCACGTCGGGAACCAACCTGAACATGCGGTTGAATTCGGTAGTATACTCATGGTGTGTCATTTTACCCGCCTTTATACTCTGAAACTTCATCTCAACCCTCTCAACCTCAGCATCAGCACAAAACCGTTTCATCACCATTTCCTTCAAATCATCCAATCTCATTGCCTTAATCTCTCCTCGGGTCTTTCTCTGCTCCACTGTCTCCCACCAAAGCATAGCCTCATCGCCAAAGGACTGGGTAGCATAACCCACCGCTTGATCGGGACGACACTCGATAATTAGGATAACTTTGTCCAATGCGGTTACCCACTGGAGAGTAGCGATTGCGTCTCCTAAACCAATCAGCTTCATTGGATCGCAGCCCTTGAACGACTTGTAGTTACACCCGCCTTGGCCTCTCCTTCTTTCATCAACTTTCATATATCGGACTTCACTCGAGTCACCTTCCTCATTCTCATCAAATTTCTTACCATTCTCCCCTGTCCTCTCAACGGTCCTTGCATGGCTTTCAGCAGACTTACCAGGATTTAGATTCTTCACTATAGCTGCTACAGCTTGAACAATGGCGGCTTGAACAGCAAGATCCAGTTGATATCCTTCATAGTTGCTCTGATCTCTCACAATTGCACTTCCTTCCTCTCTCGTGTTAGTAACTGGTTCTTCAGAAGTTTCTCGGACAATACGTGGCCTACCACGACGTCCAGTACGACCTCCTTGACCAACAACCTTTCTTGCTCCAGCCATTCGTATTCTATAATGAAACACACGTCGTCACTCAAGGAACTATCTAGTACTATTGTATGGCTAACAGGTGATGACAGTGGCCAGCTGTGATTAGTTGATCACGTTACTTTCCTTTTCCTATACACTTCCCTTTGTGAGTCCACTTATGCTTTTAACATTTAAAAAATCAAACATTTCATATAATCATGTACTCTTAACCCTAGCAATTAAGTTAACTTCCTTACACATTCTTACATTACACATGAAATTAATCATGTACTTTACCTTTACTTAGCTTGTTTGAGTGACACATGGCTTTCTTGAACTGGCATCTTCTTTATTTACCTAAGTCATGTTCTCTGTTCGAGTCCAAGCATGTAGGATGCTTAATTCTCTCGAACTTGTGCTCTGATACCAACTTGTAAGGCCTCGTTCCCGTTGCCCTACTTTAGCATTGGATTTACTCATAAACACAGTTCTAAATATAAGAGTTAACTAAAAAATTTTCGGGAAATAATAAAATTTAACCATCTCTTACAAACCATAAAATACTTGTCTTAAAACGTCAACATAAAACATAAGATAAAACATTATTCTTCCATATTCTGATGCCAGCCATTCAATCCTTGTCATGTGTCATCCTCATGCTAGCTTTTTTAACCTATTTACCTGCATGCATACTAAAAGTCAACTACGCTGAGTGAGTTCTATTTTAATCAAGAAACATACGTTACATTCACATACTTACTCATTCGTATCCAAATATACGCATTAATTGCTTAACCTGTTTATCTTTCTTTCGTACATACATAAGTATATACATTTTTTCTTTCATTCTTTCTTTCTTTCCTTCGTACTTTTATATTTAATCTTAATTTACATACTTATACGTTTTAAAGAGCATTACGCCCTACTTCCTCGAGTATTATTAGGGCCCGGTTCCCTTCTTCCTCGTGTGTTATTAGGGCACGGTTCCCTTCTTCCTTACCATACCTTTCTTTGTATACATAATTATATATATTTTCGTACATACTCTTAATCTCTTCTATCGCATTCATCTATCATTCAAATATCGTACGTAAAACGATCACATATCATACACTTACCATTTAAGGTAAGTGTATTAACTAATCACATCGAGTATGCAGACAGCCCCGAAAACATAACAGTGAAATAGGGCTAGAAACTCACTTGTGTCCTGTTACGTTCGGAGTTAATCGTAATCCCCCTCCTTAGTTGTGCACGAATGACTGTAATAAGATGCATAAGTTAACTACTCTAGTACTCGTTTGCGTCATTGGCCCATCTTTCTAGGTCTTTCTTATTTTAACATTACCTTTCATTATTAAGCGGTTCCTCTTTGCTTACATACGTATACTTCATACTTATATATATATGCCATACATACACATACGTTATGCGTGCATATACGTCATATATGGCATACATACATACACGTTATACATATATATATTCATACATACACGATATGCATACATATACATACACATTGTATATATATACACGGCTTACATACATACACGTTATATACATGTACGGTATACATACATACATATACACGTTATATATACATATATAGTACACGTAAATACATACATACATGCTTTATATATACATATGCGGTACACATACATACACCCTTTATTTATACATATGCGGTACACATACATACATATACGCGCCATAGATACATATATGGTACATACATATACGGCTCACATACATACAAGGTGTATATACATATGCATTACATATACATACACGCCATAGATACATATACGGTACATGTACATATACGGCTTACATACATACACGCCATAAATACATATATGGTACATATACATATACGGCTTACATACATACACGCTATGTATACATACATGGCCTATACTTATACGCCCATACTTATACGGCCTATATTCTTATGCGCCCTATAAGTTCAGACCAGCCTTCTTTTTCGCCTTTTTATGGTTTTTCTTCGATTTTGGCGCCGTCAGCCGCCGTTAACCACCATGGTTGGCCGAAGTTTCATCGTTTATGACCCAGGTAGCTTCGTGGTGTCCAGATCTAAGCTAAGGTGACCCTTAAGCTCGTTTTTGGTTGATTAAACACCCGAATAAAGCTAGATCTATATTCAAACGACTTATTCGGCATCTCGGGGCTTCGGTGTCGGGTTCTAACTTGTTATGTCAGCTGAGATAAATGATTTCTTACCTTCGGTTGGTCTTGGATTGTTGAATAGAATAGCGTAGAGAGTGTTTGGCTTAAAAGTGTGTTTTTGATGGTGTAGGCTTAGGTGTATAATGATGAAGATGGAAAGGATTTAGGGTTTAAGGAATATTTATACTCCCTAAGCCCATGGACCTTAGGCTCATCTTCATCTTAAGTCCATAATTAATTTCATCTATTTTAGCCTACCATCCTTCTATCTTTATTATTATTATTATTATTATTATTATTATTATTATTATTATTATTATTATTATTATTATTCTAACCCAAATTAATTCTTTCAATGTAAGTAATATTTTAATATTATTCTTAAAATTTCAGGTTGTTACACATTCACAAAATGTATTCACAATTTGGGCTTCCGAGTCTATTCGAACAAATGAGTCCATCTGCAGGGCATGCTTCAAGGCTCATCCAAAAAAGCTTGTAGAAGCCCATACCAGACCCATTTTTGAATATGCAAAGTTCAACCATGTGCGTATGTTTCACATATGTCCCAACTTCAACTCCATAGCTCTTACAATTCGCATGTGGCAACTGATCTCTTAGTTCGAATCTTGTTAGAATACATGCACATACATATATTTCTTATCCCTTTAACAAGGGATCTAAGTTTTAGGGCTTGTTTGGGATCAAGTTTACAACTTCATTGACCCTTAACCTGATCTGTTGATGTATTAAATTTCATGAAAGTATGAATAATAAAAGTAACCCTTTTTAACTAAAACATACCTAAACCAAGATAGATCTGAAATAGTAGGTCTTGTTTGATGTTGAGCTCTTCATGTTTTCTCTTAACTTTAGATGGATCTAAACGATTGAGAATACTGATCTTGAATCTGAGACAAAAACGAAACTTTGAATCTTTAGGAACTTAAGGGTGTGTTTTGAAATGTGGATTATAGTGGAATTCCATAAATGGCATAAGTATGTATGCATACCCTAAGCCCACCATTAAGCTCATTCCTTTTAAAGATCCATGATTGTTTAACTTATTTAATTAGTTATTAAATCTATAGAATAATAATTAAATCTATTTTTTATTGAATTTTCCGGATGTTATAAGTGTGTGAATTTTAGTGTATTGGTTAAAAGTGAAGAAAAATAGTTGTAGAATTTATATGTGAAAACAAAAATTGAGATATGTATTTAAAAAGGGGGGTTGAGGATAAGGATAAAATATTGGTTCTTTTTGTTGCCCAAAGGTAAGGTCGTATATCACAACGACTACATCATTCATTCTTCGGCGAGTATAAGCGTAAACGACTACCTACCTGCCATACACAAGGGGGTGGTGCCGGTGTAGCCGTGCATTGTATATTTTAATTGAACTTCTTATATCCGGATGTTTTAATAACAAATGGATAAAAAACTAAGTCTAAATCTAAAGTTATAATTATAGGCTAAATAAAAGATTATGGGTCTTAAGGAAGGTCATTAGTATAAATATCAATCCCTTGGTTTATTTGGAATTATTGTTATTCAAAATTCGTGTTAATCAAAAATCTTTTCGAGCAAATCCCAGAATATATTTATCTTATTTTTTCATATAAATTATATATCTAATAACCTTCACCGACCATACTAATAAACTACACATGTATTCATATAAACCTCCACCGACCATACTTATCAACTTTCCCATATATAAATTTACTTACACATAGACTACATGTTCTGATATATCTAGATTTTACAACACATATATCCTTGTAAGACACATGAAGAATGTATCTACACTATCCAACACTCCACCTACACACAACTAATCATACATAGCATGTATATTATATATACATTAAATGTGATTTTTTATTGTTGTTTATGTAATTGGAAGGTAAATTTATTTAAAATTTATGAAAATGTAGGATAAATTAATTGAGTTTTTGAAGTTAATTAAGTCTAGTAGGTTACAAAACACAAATAATAATTATTAAAACTTACCATATTGTTTTCCACTTCATTATACACAATCGTCACTAAATTATAGACCATTAAGTTAACCAAATCATTGATGCAATATCACACTTCTTGTTATAATTTCACTTCTTACATTACTGAATGTTAAATTGTGACTATAAACAACTCAAGATAATTAATCAAGCAAGTGAACTTATGTCATCACAAAAGAGTGGATGCGTGAGTGCTTTATTCTTTGAGCATAGTAAATTCACTTCATTAATGTTCAACGCTCATTGACATCTTGTTGTTAGTTCGACCTTTATACTAAAATGCAACATTTAGTGAAAATTAAATTGGACTACCACCAACTCCCATAGTTAGTCATATAGTGAGCATATGTACACGCTAGTAGCAAGTTCTACCCAAACAAATCATTTTGTTAATTGTTGAGTTTTTTTTAAATTAGTGTTGATGAAAAAAGTATTTACCATTTTGTATGTATTCAATTTATACTTTAAAAATTTATTTTTTATTTTTTAATCTTTTCTTTATTTTATTTTCTATCATAACTCTTATCATTTTTTAATCTGAAAATCTAACTTTCTTTTTGTATTTTTTTTTTCAATCAATCTTTTTTTTTTTTGTAGTAACTCTTTCTAAATCATTTTTATATATATTTCTTTTCTTATTTGATTTTTTTTGTATCCAAATATTTTTTTGTCTTTCTGATTAAATATATTGCTATTTTACGAATTCTATTTTTGGGTCTAGTTTTGTACCGTAACAAACCTAATCGATATCAACCGGATTCGTGTTAAATAGCTTAAATGTCTACGTTTTACCAAGGCTTGGGTTTTACCGATTTAAATTGTTTTTTTATTTTGTTTTAAATATGTGCATTTTACGAATTTATATTTTTGCTTTAGATCCGATATTGTAATAAACCTGACTGATGCTTACTAAATATGCATTGAATAGCCGTAGCGAATCCTGGTTGTTACCAAAGTCCAAGATTTAGCGATTTTCTATATTAAATATGTAAATTTTACGAATTTATTTTTAGGTTTAATTGCGGTACCATAACGAACATAGACGAGACCAACTGAATTCTCGACGAATAGTCGATACACCACCTATGTTTTACCAACGTCTAGGTTTTACCAATTTTCGTTGGTTTTTTCAACATGAACATTTAAGCAGGTCAAATTATTACACGTTTTCGTATTAAATTACAAGAAAAGATTTAGGACAAGTTAGCAAAAATATAGAAATGCTGACTGTTAAAAAAACATTTTGGATAGATTGGATATAAAAATATATAAGAAATATGATATGAAATTATATAATAGAGTAACCAAATCTAAATAATAAGTAAATAATATGTTGATTTTTAAAATGAATAATTAAAAAAGAAAAAAAAATACATATATTTGAAAAACAAAATCAAAATAAAAGATTTAGAACGAGTTACAAAAAAAAAGAAGAAAAAGGCTTATGGAAAAAAAATATAATAATAGAGTAATTGGATTTATCATATTTAAAAAAAAAATGTATAAGAAATATGAAACAAAAATAAATAATATATTAACTAAAAGAAAATACTAGAATTAAAAGTAAAAGATGAAAAACATCAAAGCTGTAAATATTTTTTGTCCACCAACACTTGTTTGGTAAATAGTATTTTATTAACACTAAAATAGTAAATACTTTTTCCCCAAATACTAGTTTGGTAAAAAACTTAGTGGTGAATACAAAATTTGTAGGTAGGGGCTGTGTAAAATATGGATCAGTCAATACGGGCTGGATAAACATATTTCCTAATCAACTAATTTAGTCGTAGAAGGAATAAAGATTGCTTTTGGGATCTTATTAGATGGATTTTCACTTAAAGATGGCGCTTGTTCTTTTTTAAAAGTTTTTCATGACTTCTAATACACTATAACAAATAAAGATAAACATAAACAAACAAAACAATTAACAATTTAACATAATAAATTGGTTGTGACTCAATAGTAGAGACTTATTTTACTAGTGAGAGATATGGGGTTCAAATCTCACTACCACCAATTTATAAGGGAGATATGAGGGATGACCCTGGCTTTCCAGGGTTCGAGTCCTGATCTCACCCGGTTTTACCGGCTCCTCGCTGTCGTGCCGTTTGGCGGGCATGGGTGTCGGGTTTTATCCGGTGAATCCCTCAATAGGTGGACCGTTAGGGGCTCCGTCCGTCCGTACTAGTGGCCGGCTCGGGCTACCTTTAGCCAATAGGGGCCGCGTACGGAGTACCCGGCGTTACTTAGTTGACCGTTCAAAAAAAAACAATTTAACATAACAAACTAATTAAAAGCAGCCAAGTACAGAAGCTATAGTTAAATTGAACTTTGAAATAGCATATAAAGAAACTAAAAATTTAACTAAAAAGGCCTTTGAATGTGAATATTATAAACTAGGATACCGGCCCGTGTTACACACGGATAAAAAATATTTCAAACGTCATATATATGTAGATATCATAAGAATTTTTTACCTTGTTCTCTGCAAAACCACAAGATGTAGAGAAAATATATATAAATGGTTGAATGAGAAACTGTATAAATATACAAATCTTAAATTGCTAAAATAATAACCATACTAAAAAGGGAACACAAAATCAGTTATAAATATTTAATTGTGATTAAAATCGGGTTTTAAATCATTTGAAAAGAAATATTTGGTTATGGTAGTAGAAAGCATTATTTAGTGAGGTTATGATTTTAGAAAACATTAATTAATGAATTATGTGGCATATCTATTGATGGAAATCGGATGACTTGGAAGCCTATATGGATATGCTAGTTAAAGGGCATGTGGATATATTGTATTATTTTAATAGTATAGTAAGATAGGACCTATAACTTTTTTAAAAGGTTCCATTCTAATTCAATATTAGGTTAAAAGGCAAAATAATAATATTTATAATAATAATAATAATAATAATAAATTTTGAACGGCCAACTAAGTTACGCCGGGTACCCCGTACGCGGCCCCCATTGGCTAAAGGTAGCCCGAGCCAGCCACTATTCCGGACGGACGGAGTCCCTAGCGGTCCACCTGTTGAGGGATTCACCGGATAAAACACGACCCCCACGCCCGCCAAACAGCACGACAGCGAGGAGCCGGTAAAACCGGGTGAGATCAGGACTCGAACCCTGGCAAGCCAGGGTCATCCCTCATATCTCCCATATAAGTTGGTGGTAGTGAGGTTTGATCCCCCTACCTCTCACTTGTAAAGTGAGTGCTCTACCATTGAGCCACAACCAACTTATAATAATAATAATAATAATAATAATAATAATAATAATAATATCTCCACTATATATGTGGCGCGGACGGCCATCCTAAGTGGCGGAGCCACATTCTGGCTACGGTTTGGTCGACCATGTCTTTTTTCGGTTTAATATATAACATATAGTATCAAACCAACGAGCGAACTTACTTTTTCGACGAACGAACCCAGTTTTATTAGAAAAAAACATATTCGAACCCATTAATTATGAAAATTTTAGTTCAATTTTTTTAATAATGTATTTTTTATATAGAATATAAAAAAGTTTAAAAATTGCTACCAAACATTACAAATGGACAATACATATATATATATTATAAAAAAAATTATTCATAGAATTGCACCGTAAACTCAACCCAATTAAAATTATTAATATTATACTTAAGGGAAAATTAAATAAAAGCACAAAATCATCCATTGCCCCACTGACTGATAAATTATGTTTCTACCGACTAAACTTCTATCGCCTTACCTTCTAAACTTCAACTAGATGACAACAACGGCCGACCAACCAATTTTTTCTTTGATTGCTTCAAGCCTTCAATCGAATCCGACCTCACAACAAATCTTTCTTTGATTTTGCATAATCAGATTGGTGGCGACTATATATGATGCTTTCATTTGTTATATTGAAAATATGTTCTTTTTTAAAGTCGCAATTGAAGATGTTATAATTGAAGATGTTATGAATCGGATTCAAAACATGAAAATTTGTAGGGAGCAATTATATTACGTAATATCTTTTTTATATGACTTTGTATTTTCATGAATGTTGACGATGTACATTTATTATTATAGTGATATTGTAGTCTATATATCTCACCGAATGATCGACCCGACCCGACCCAACCCAACCCATTTGGGTCCGAAAACTTTAACTCAAGAAAAAATCGAGCATTAAAAAATTCAAATCCATAAAATAAATTTCATGACTCGGCCATTGGCCACCCTAGTTATGCTATGCATCCACCACTGCATGTATATATACCCTCATGAGAGAACTTTTAAGTACTAGCCTACAATAGTTATCGCTCCTCAAAAATCTTGCTCAAACAAAGCTGTCAGATACTATGATATTTACCCCAGAAATATTCACTTCTCTTTAGTTATCGCATGATCCAAAATGATCGCATAGCCAAAGTATTCTCTCAACATATGGGCACTTTTTCTATGCGATAATTATTTTATTTGATGACTATACTAAACGATTACTTTGTTAAGATAACTATATTATGAAATAATTGTACTTCAACGATAATTAATTTAAGCAAGTACAAGACAATGTGCGACAATTTTGGGTTATGCAAGAACTTACCGGTTCGTCGAGAAACCATGTATCTGATCTTTAGTCGTTGCTTCACAATCTGTTCGCGAAAAAGAATCAGGATTCCAACTAAATGGATCTGTTGGCTAAAATATCAACATATCTAGTCCATAATGAAAGTGAGAACATGAGTTTCATAACCAAACTATCATGTACATCTAAAGGTGATGATACCATTTGGGTGATTGTGGACCATGAGACTTTTGCTTTAGAAAAACTAGTAAGGCGTTGTGGAAAGGCACAACGTGCCATTGCCCAGATATCAGATGGGGATACTTGGTTTGCGTCAAGGTTCTGGAAGAGATTTTATAATGAAATGAGCATAAGGTTAGACGTTAGCTCGCCGTATCATCCTCAAATAGATGGAGAGTTCGAGAGGACTGTTCAAACCCTTGAGGTTATGCTTCACGCTTGTGTGTCATACTATGGTGGTAAATGACCGAATTTTCATACAACAAGAGCTACCACGCAAGTAGCGTATGCCGACATACGAATTGATGTGTGCAAGGCGTTGCAGAACTTCAATTTGCTGGGGTCAAATTGATGTGAAGGCACTATGAAGCTCTGAGGTTGTTCAAGCTGCACCGTCAAAGTTTGATTAGATTAAAGCAAGTATGAAAGCAGCTCATGGTCGACAAAAGTCTTATGCTGATAAGTGACGATGGCCAATTAAGTTTAATGTTGGTGATAATGTGATGCCCGATGTTTTGCCAGTGAAAGGAATAATACGACTAAGGAAGAGAGGTAAGTTAATTCGAGATATATTGGATTATTCAAGATAGTAGAACACGTAGGTGAGGTTGTTTACAAGCTAGAGTTACTTAAAGAGTTAGATAGAATCTATTCCACCTTTCACGTATCGGGTTGAAGAAGTCCGAGTTAGTAGAACACGTAGGTTACGACACAACACATATGCCGTTGGCAGACAAAAGGTTTACGGACAACCAAGTTACACTAAACAATCAGTTGTGATAGTTGAACGGAAGGAAAAGTAGTTGCGACATAAGGCCACGAAAATTTAAAAAGTACATGCTTATTCAATATAAACAGAAGATATTTTACAAATTATTATAAACATAAGATCACCGTTATATCTATGTAATTTTTATCTGCCAAAATATGGTTTATTTTGTTTATAATCTACAACGTTTTTCATAATAGGTTTTACATGATTTTAAATTCAGATTTTATTTTAAGATTTTGTTTTCGGTTCAAAAGTTAAAAATCTCTAATGTGAATTCGTATTACTACATTATCTCTCTTCGTATCAACTAAATAATATTCTTTTTATATCTTTTAACATTACAACTTTTTCTTTTATCACTTATAGTCACTTTGAAAAAATATTAAAAACCTTGTAGGGTGGAAGATGAATTTTTCAAATATATGAAAAATCGTTACATTTTATCTCTTATCTACTCACATCACCCAGAACCACTCCTTACATTTTATCTCTTATCTACTCACATCACCCAGAACATTACAACTTATCTACTCACATCGCCCTCTCCTTTAATTATATTTGTCCACCATTGCATGGCCTCACCATCAATTTTTTTTTGCGTTTTGTACAAAGCACTAGGAGGGGAAATGAAGCCCAAAGCGCCCCATAGCGCTCCGGAGTCAGTGTTCCCGACACTTTAGGGGCTTTTTCACCCTTTATGGCGTGCCAGTATACCCGGTCTTATATTATTAAACTACACTAAAAAATAATGAATAAGATGTGAATGCTCTAATGCAATAATAAAGTCAATATACGCCATAATATTTCTTTAATGGCATTAAAATCAAGCACAAATATTATTCATTCATTCATTTATTGCTTCCAACACAAACCACGCATATTATGCGACCCACACAAGGTTATCGATGGGAAGAACATGGCACACCGGAGAGCTACCGGGATGGCCTCCGAGCACCCGGAATGCCACATGGTCCGCGTCCCACAAGGACGTGTTCATGTGGCAAACGGCAACAGATTCTATTATCTCCTTATTCTCCCCACCTAACACAAGCTTAAATGCCCTATTCATATGACCCTTGTGCCCATGACAATAGTACCTAAATATGGATAAGCCATGGTATGACAAGCCATCAGTTTAGAGGAATTGATCTCTAATGGCTTCTCAAGAAAAGTATAGTTTTGGTAGAGGGCATGATTGGAACTCAGAATCTTGGTAGTCAACACCTTTGGTTTGTCCGAATTAAAAAACTCATGGGTCTTGTCCAGCATGGACTCCAATGACGTCACACAAAACTGGACCTCTTCACCTTTAGGTTTGAGCTCACACTGCTTAAGTGTTGTCTCCATGGCTTGGGCTTGTGGAGAAGTGTTGGAGAATTGGAAGTATTTGAGAAGGTACGGGAGTTTTGATGACGAGAAAGGGATCGAATCGGCGTCTTCTCTAGAGAGGAGATGTGTAGGGGTAGAATCGGCATTTGAAGCAAAATATATCGGCATGTTTTTGCCTTTGTACAGATCAGAGACTTTGAAGAAGACTTGTAGAGAGATGTCTATATCTTGTTTGGGCTTGTTGATTTCCAAAGCGTTGCATCCAAGAGAAAACTTCAATTATCAGAAAAACAGATTCAGATATATTTCATATTCCCTTATGTATCATATATATTCAGTAATTAATATGAATATATGGAGAGAGAGAGAGAGAGAGAGAGAGAGAGAGAGATTAACAGGGAAGAACAGCTGAATGCTATTGAAAATTGAAAAGAATTGAAGATCTATGGATGAATAACTAAAGCAACAAGGCAGACAGGATGAAAGAAGCAAACGCCATCTGAATGAAATTTGATGCATTTTCTTGTGCACTATCTTGTATATATATATAGCAGTAGTTTCTTACCAAATAAAAATATATTTTATAACGCTATTAAAAGTGTTGTTTTGGGATTTGTGTCAAAAACTGTTTTACTTTCATTTCTTTTTTTTTTCCTTTTCTAATCGTTTTTTTTTTCTTATTTTTTTATTTTTATTTTATTATTTTTTTTGTGGTCTTTTTTATTTTTATTATTTCTTGTTCTTACTAAATATTTTTTTTTTAATGCCGATATCATAACAAATTAAATTAATACCAATAGAATAAGGGGCAATTTCATAGAACAGTAATAAGTTTTAAAAGTGTTCTAATTAGATCAATCAACTTTAAAAAGTGTTTCAATTAGATCACTCAACTTTCATATTTTATTAAATTAAAGGTTTTAACATGTTTTTTAATGCTTTTAATTTTTGTTTCACATAGAAAATCTTTTTATCTTTTATTTATGTTAACGTTGAGTGGCGGCGTGGATTTTATGTTTTATTTTTGAATTTTAATATAATTAACGTTTTTAAATTTTTTAAAAATATAACTACCTATATTGCAAATTCCGACCCCCACATCTTATCCTCCATTTCTTTCTTAACAAACAAAAAAATCGGTGAGACTCGATTTGAAGATTTTTAGTGACCCGATTTAAAAAAAATATGCATGAGTGACATAATTTGAACACTTTTGAAAATTGGTTACTATTCTATTCTATGAGATATTCTCATTGAAATAACTTGAAAGTTGATTATTGCGGGTTTGAGTCGGTTGTTATCCCAAAGAACCGATTTAGAGAGTTTAATAAATTTTTTGGTTAGTTTTTTAATTTAAGTCAACTAAAATTTTTTTAATCAACTTATATATTTTACTAACCGAAATATTTGATGTAAATTTCTCCTAGCTAAATACAATAAAGTATAAATAATAGCATCAAAGGCACATGAAGCAGTGAATTCAAACAATTTATTAGAATATAAGAAAAACTAGTAACCTTTCCTTTCTCCCGAAGGATAACAAAAAAAATATATAAGAACAATTAATAACAGGTATCCAAATTCGGTTAGGCATTTAATACAATAGTTTTTGTAATGGTTAGGCTAAACGTATCCCTCTCGTGTACATGCCATACCTCCTTCCCTAGACTTTCAGTTCATTCAACAATTTTATTTGACATATTACTACCCTCTAGTATTTTTAGTCATTTCAAGTCTCATTTAAAATATCAAATCAAATACTATAAAGTTTACTTTTTTATTTTTTTTATTTTCTATCATTTTGTGTTTATTGTTCTTTATCATAATAATAATAATAATCTTTATTCCCAACAAAAATATCATTTAAATATTTGATAGGTTCGAATGCATGAAATTAATGTCACATGAGAAACGAACCAACTTGTCGATCAAGTCTTATGTTGTTTAATCTGTTTTATTGATGAACAAAAATGTGTTTCTTTTTTTAAGGAAAGCGATCTTTAAAAATCATTCTAAAAGAAAACTTATAGAAAAAAAATGTTTTTTTCTTTTTAAACTAAAAAATGTTTTTTTACATAAAACAATTTTTGTTATTTTAAAAAACAAAAAAAATTATAATATGCAAAACAGAAAAAATGAAAAGAAAAACGATTTAAATAATATTTTTTTAAATTAATAATGAAAATAAAAAAGTACAAAATGACAAAGAATAAACATAAAGGTTTAAATTGTATTAATTTGAAATGTAAACATCCCGAAATTTCCAAAATAATATTAATTATATTAGTTAATATGGATGGAAAGTTTACTCGGGTTAGCGGGGAAATAATTAAATAAAGTAGAAGTTCATACGAGTCGGGCTTGTGTTGGAGTAAGTAATATGGGTATTGAACTTGGGTTAAAATGGAAGGAATGTAGACCATGGGCTCAAGCTGTAACACCCCGACCAAAGGCGGATTATACATCGGGGCGCCACATATTGTTTCATTACTCGTGACACTATTGGGTGTCAATATTTAATAAATACATTCATTCGCGCACGCGCAAAGTAGACATAAGATAACATAAATCATCATAAATCAATATATTATAAATCATAATATTCGAACAGCAATAACTTGTCTTGATACATTTTAATCTAGGTCCAAAATAAAGAAAACTTCCTACGTGTCCACAAGCTCCAAATGTAGCTACAGCAAACCTGAACATGTGTTAAAATAAACGTCAAACACTTGCGTGTTGGTGAGAAATCAAGTTTAATAGATAACAATAATCACTGCGCGCAACACGTGTATGTCTGGTGTTTAACAAGGGTGTAATCAGATTGTGACCAAGCCTAAATAGATCATAGTTCATAGTTCAATCCGTGCTCCCAAATGAGCACAAAAACAAGAAAACATCTGTGCAAGTGTAAACAAAGAAAACCGTAAACGATAGGTCTCCCGTGTTCATCTAATGGATCCATGAAAACTTTGGAATAGGCCGAACAAAGCGGTTAATGATACACACATACAAATAAACAGCCAAGTAAACGTCCTCAACACATGGGATACTGCGCGACTAAAGTTCATAAACAAGTTTAAGACTCAAGTTTGTACGAACACATGAACATCCCAAAACGTTAAAAATAAAAAGGGATTAGGTATGAGATTACTCACTTGATAAACGATGCGGTGTAAGATAAAGCAAGAACCAACTTTAAACAAGCACAAGTTAACCTATAAATAAGATTATTGTTTTAATGATTTGTTTTAAGTCTTGATTATAAGTTAGCATAATTAATAAGTAAATTATTATATATAATATATATATTACCGGAAAAGCAGGGCAGAACAGGATAGAAGACGAAGGCAAAGAGAGAGGAGACGGCAGAGGAAGAACAACGGCAAGGAGCAAGAGAGAACAAGAGAGTTTAAGTGCTTTGTGTGTGTAGTGTTAGGAAATTAACATTATTATTTATAGGGAAACCCTAGGGAACACAATCCCTAGAAAAGGGGAAAAGATCTCCAAAAAGTAAAAGATTCCAAAAGCAAAAGATATCAAAAGATATGGCAGCTGCAGGGGACAAAGGAAAAGCTGACAGGTAACAGTAAACAGGCATGGGAGGGTCAGATAAAGGTACTGGTCAAGCATGGTAAAGCAGATCTCAAAAGATAATGTCAGTCACTTTTTCTGTCAACCAATGGGGTTGGTGCGCATGCTGCGCCAAAAGTGGCTTTTCAGACATAAGATAGGTCAGGTCAACAGCACAGAAGATAAGACAACACAAAAGCAAACGGCTGGATTAAACAGAAGAAAAGACTCAAGACATAGCGCGAGAAAGCTTGAGCGCGAAGGCAGACACAGAAGGTCAAGAGTGCGCGAGCGCGAAGGCAGACAGAACCAACCTTAACGCGTCGCGGGAAGAACTACATTTCTAAGCGCGCCGCGGGAAGAACTTCAATTCTAAGCGCGTCGCGAGAAGAACTATATTCCTTAGCGCGTCGCGGGAAGAACGGTATCCATAGCGCGCCGCGGGAAGAAAAATCCTTAGCGCGCTGCGGGGACAGTTCGTCTCGCGTATCGCAGTAACAGGTGGTCTTCACGCAGGCTTCCTTGTAAGGAGTCTGGCGCGTGGAGCTGCGCAGACAACCTTAGGCGGGAAGGAACAAAGGACAGTTAGGGGTTCAAGGCTTAAGGGCGGGACGGCGACAAGAGGGAAAAGAAGGCGGAAAGAGAGAAGAAGAGGGACGGGACGGCGGAAAGAAAGAGAGAGAAAGAGGCGGGAAGGAAAAATATATTATTATTATTAAAAGTAAAATATAAATATAAATAAATATTAAAATCATAAAAGAAAGAGATCGGATCAGAGAAACGGGTACCTGGGTCGGGTCGGATCGGGCAGATGTCACACAAGCCCATGACCCGTCACATAAATACCTTCATTATGCCTTAATCCTTTCATTTATTCATATTCCATACACCACCAAAACACACACTTAGCTCTCTCTCATCCTACTTTATCTCTCTAGCCGAAATAGAAGAAGAATTGATTTCCAACCCGAGGTAATGATAGTATGATGTTGTTTATATTCAAACCCGTTAGATTTAGTCACGAAACGACGAGCCGACACCGTTAAACCATTGAAGTCACGAGATCCGGGTGGAGTCGGGTATAAACCGAACCTAAGATGAGCTTAGGGATCACCCTAGCTCAGATCCGGATCGAACGGGATGAAAAACGGTGAAAACGGTGGTGAAACAAGTGAGATCTCGCTTTTCCGGCAAGATTCACGTTTTTCTGGCAACGACGGCGCCGGAGGTTGTGTCACATCAGATGTGACGTCTAACGTCTGAAAAAGCCCTAACCCTAAATAGTTGCGGAAATCTAACGAATTAGCGGTAATTCGTTAACGGAAGGATAACCTGTTCGTTATGGCAATTCGTTATGGTGGGCTGACGAACTAGAAACAGTTTGCTAAGTGATTCGATAAGGAGCAATGACGAACTAGGATAACGAATCAGACCATGTTAGCTGATTCGTTAATCGTCCATTCGTCACGGCAAGATAATGAATTAGCCAGTGTTTTGATAACGAATTAGGCTTAATTCGTTATAACAAATGAGATGACGAATTAGATAATAATTTAAAAATCCAAAGAAAATTGTGTTAAGACGATTAATGTAAATAAAAACACTGGCTCGAACCCAGCCAGGGGCTCTGCCCATTGGACCCTGCTAGGGGCTGCCGCCCCTAGACCCCGCTGCCAGAGGCGCTGCCCCAGACCCCCGTCCGTTGAGGGTTGTGATTAAACTAGAAATACGATGAGTAGTGATAGTTAATTGATACACGTAACTATTATACAGTTAGCCGTGCATAGCTCAAGAAAGGAATAACCATAAACAGTGAACGTAACCGAGTTCAGGTGAGTTTCTAGCCCCATTTCCTTGTTATGTTTTTCGGGGTTGTGTGCATACTCGATGTGAAGTGTGAATACACTTACCTTAAGTGGTAAGTGTATGCTATAATGTTTGATGTGGTATATTTATATATGTTATGAATGGATGTCTGTTGGTGCGTGAACGATCTTCGGATATTGCACGTGTAGACATGGAAGGTAATGTTAGTCGGTGTGCGAACGATCTTCGGATATTGCGCGTACCGTCACTCGGGAATGATCCCTAAGTGGTTATTAGTGTGTATACAAACGTTGTGATGTGACTTGGTTATTATGTATATGATGTAATGATATAAAGTGTGTTGTAGAAAAGTAGAGGTAGGGCGTGATAGAAGTAGCAAGGGTCTAGTAAGGGTGTTAGTGGCATGACGATAGTACGTGGTAGGGTAAGCCTATGCGTGACTTCGTTATTAAAGTGGCATAACGTTATTCGTTATTAAAGTGGCATAACGAGATTCGTCATTAAAGTGGCAAAGTGGCATAATGTTATTCGTTATTAAACTGGCTAAGCTGTAGGGGTAAATAAGAGGTAAAGTGGTAAGATGAGCATGTTAGATAGTGGACTTTGTGTCTTCGGATACGTATATAATGCATGTAGTGGTTGTATGGTAAGTTGCTTGATTAACTAGAACTCACTCAGCGTAGCTGACTTTTAGTATGCACGCAGGTGATCTGACCAAAGAGCTAGCATGAGGATGACACATGGCATGGATTGAACGGCTGACATCTGAAGACGAAAGAAATGATGTTAAATAAGATGTTTTGTGTTATGGTAGCAAAGAAAAGATCTAATGTTTTGTAATGAATGCTTTAAGTTAACGTTTCCGCGAAAGTTTTAATAAACTCTGATTTGTAGAACTGCGTTTATGAGTAAAACCGACGTTAAAGTGAGGCACCGGGAACGGGGCCTTACATGAAACTTAAGGGAGGGGTTACGTTTAGTAAAAATGAAGGATAAGGTTAGCAACACCCTTTTTGTAATCACATTATATGGATTTTTTTTACCAAAATGGATGAAGGAAAAAAAATATTTACCAATATAGATACTTTATAAAGTATTTACTAAAATAGGTTAAACTCCTTTTTTTTCTCACTCTTAACCTATTGAATGAAAGTAATTCTTATTAAAATAAAATAAAAATGTCAAATATACTACATTTATGAAATTAAATTGCTGGTATTTTTATTTTCTTTTAAAAAAATTGGATAAAATAACAGTAAGGATTTAAAATATTTTCCAAACTAGAAATTCTCAAATTAAATATTTATAAAGCATTATTAAATAAATATATAAGATCTGTTTTATCTTATAACTAACGTAGGTTTAGAATATGTAATTTTTATAAGCAGATGTCATATAACTTTTTTATATATAAATATCAAATTATTGTAACTATATATATAAAAAGAAAGTGTTTGTATATAGAGGGCTTTTTATTTTCTTTCTTGAGTTCTAGTGTAAAGTTTGTTGAGAACAGATATTTTTCAAAATATAGTATTTTGTTTGGAACGTAAGTTATATGAGTTGTGGTAGTGCGTCGGTACCATCACGGATCAAACCGATTCCAACCGAACAATATTGTTACCTATATCAGTATTATCGAAACCGACATTGGTACTCGTATATGTATCGACATCTTTTTTGACATATCACGATTTTATTATTGTAATTTTTACTAAATTCTTTATTTGTATTTAGAAAAAATAAACATTTTTTTCCTTCAAAAAATATATCCTAACGGTTTTTTCTAAAACAAAACCTAAATTTTAAAAATTGTTTAAATAATTTTTTAATTCTCTTGTAGAAATGTTTTTTTAGTTGTACGATTTGACTAAACTAAAGAAAACATTTAAAATAAAAACTTATTTAAAAATTATCTAATACAATTATTTTTTTGTCATAAAAAACATATATATATATATATATATATATATATAAATTAATGTATGACTGAAGACAATAAGTGAAAAATAATTTATTTAGTTAAAAATGACTTTAAAAAAGAAAGTTAATTATAAAAAAAATCTATAAGAATTGTTTCTAGTCATATCATAATAGAAAAGAAAATTTTATTGAGATTTAAAATAAATTATTAAAATAAACAAATTTAAATTGTAGGCTTTATTTCAGAAAAAATAGTTGGAGAATGTTTTTTTCGAAAAAGGCAGTTTATTATTTTATTAAGAATTTTTTTTTTAATAGTGATAGGAGTGAGAAAAAAGAAGCGAGTAAATATTTTTTTCCTTCTACCTATTTTGGTTGAAGTACATGAAAATTAGATAAATGATATATAAGTGTAGCAAGATCTCAACCAAATTATAAGCATAAACATTCATGAGCATATAATTGTTTTAAGGTTGGATCATGAGATTTTTTTAGTTATGATCGGTTTCTTTCTAGTGATGAAATGTAGATATCAAATAAGATAGTGGCTATCAATATTTCAAATGGTAGTTCCAAAAAAAAATGTTTTAATAATTAACATACTATTTGAATATAAGGTATGCGTGCTAAATATCTCGAGTAATAATCATGTAAATCTTCATGCATTAATTTCTTCTCCTTCAACTAATGATATAATTTAATTATAGTTTATTGAATTTTAATACACTAAACTAAATGATATTAGCTAATAATAATCTTAAGTTAGTTTATTTTAACCGATGGTTCCAAATTTTAAAAAATTGGCTTCATTGGTACTCTACAAAACAAAAACTTGACGGCTTTAGGTTTTTTCCGAATTTTCACTGGTGGCTTCAAATTTTCAAAAAATGGCTCTTAGTTGATGTAAATTGGGTGTTTGAATTTCTAGTTAACGAAAGTTAAGACGTTGGAGCATTATTTCGAGCTAAATTTTACATCATTCAACTTGTATTATCCTTCCGATCATATTCCTTAAAAAGTCAGTTTGAAATTCATAAAAAAAGCTTAAGACCACAAAGTTTTTTTAACGGGGGAGTGGGGGACTACTGGGCCATTTTTTAAGTTTTAGACCATCAGTAGAAATAAACTCGGTTAGAATTATTATCGGCCAATAACTATTAGTTAGGATTATTAAAATCTAATATACAATATACATTTAATTAATGAATGCTAAAGTCAAAATATGATTTTATTGTTACAGATGTGATAATGTAAGTCAAAAGTGTTATATATTAAGTATAAGTCCATATTATGTTTTATCAATTATCTAATTATGTATACATAGATAAAAAGCAAAGTTTTGTGACAAAAGCTCTTTAAAATATTATTTTGATGTTTTATATAATTACTTTCAAGTTTTACATTGTTTAGTTATTTGGTTCAATGGTTGTAGCTTCCCTTTCAAACTACTTTTTCTCTGTTCTGCCCGAGTTCGAAGCTCCAAGGCAACAAGTGTTTTTTATTTGGACTGCTGGGCTACATTGTGTGTTTAATTAGGTTCTTTTGTTAGTTTTTTTTTTGCCCAGTATGTTTTATTTATTTATTGTTTTTAAGCATCATAAGTTGATAAAATATTTTCTATGTTGGTGTTAGGGCAAAGTATTTCTGCCGAGGATCCTCTATCCTTGAGTAACTTATGGATGAATTATCCTTAAGATAAAGGTTACAAAGGATTAAGGATCCTTGGTATTATCTGTTTACTAATAATTGTGCTTGAGTGGTGTTGTGTTTGTTAGATATAACGGCTGAACAACTTGGTCACCCTATTTTAGCGCTACTGGACGACTCCCGCACATGGTCAAAGAGAAGAGAACGGCTAGTGGGAAGAGTGGCGTGATTATAGGAAATCTTGTTAGTTGTTATGTGTATTTATAATGAGATCATTGATCAGCTAGGGACGTAATTACACTCTCGCACACTAGAGCATTACTGATAATTTTCTCTAAGCACAACACTTACACTTAACTTTCATTGTAATGCTGGTCGTGATCTCCACCTTTTCTAACCCGATTTTGTGATTAATAAATAGGTGATAGACAATTGTCATCACCAGGGGTTTTTGTGCCGGCGATCTGAACAAGATCAAGAGTTTTTCCTCAAAACAAATCTTTGTGTTTGTGTTTGTTTTGGTCAAAAATCGGCTAAGGATAATGTAACCAAATTAGTTAGGTGAGTGCTAGTGCTTATTTGATGATAACAATAATGAAACGATTGCAAACACAAACACGAGGATTTGTTACGAGGAAAAGCCCTTTATCTAGTTCAGATCGCTGGCACAAAAACCCCGGGTGATGACAAATCGCCTATCACCACTTTATTAATGTAAAAATCGGGTTACAAGGGTGGAGTTTATGATCAACGAATACAATGAAGCTAAGTGTGTGTGCGTACTGATTACAGAGAATTCTCAAAGAGTGTTTATGAATGTGAGCTAACAAGTGATAAACTTAGTTGATCATAACCTCATTATAAACAAAAATAATAAATAACAACTACTCCTATAAATCCGCCACTCTTCCCACTAGCCGTTCCTTCTCCTTTGACCACGTGCGGGAGTCGTCCAGTAGCGCAAAAATAGGATGACCAAGTCGTCCAGCCGTTGTATCTAGCAAATACAACACCATTCGAATACAATTATTAGTAAACAAATAATACCAAGGATCCTTGATCCTGTATAACCTGGAATATATCACAAGGATAATTGATCCATAAATTATTCAAGGATAGAGGATCCTCAGTATAAATTCCATACCCTAACAATTGCCCCCAAAATGACAGGTGTTTATGCAATACACTGTGATTTTGAAATTTGAATTCCTGCAAAAGATATAACGATTAGACGTGTGTCAGCGATAATTATTATCAAAAACCCTTATTATCAACTATAGCCGCCTATATATGTGATCCCTTCAATCCTTTTTATAACCACATATCTCGGCAGACTGTTCAGGTATCCTTCTTCCTCTCGTTTTCTTATTATAATATTCTGTAAAAATGTATGTCGCTTCTTCTTCTCCCTTCGACCATCCTAACTGTTCCGAGTTATCGGAGATGCAATCGCAGAACCTTATCACCAACCCATCCACGGAAATCTGTAAGTTTACAGATCCTGAGATTGACAAAATCCAGTCGCTGTTCCCACCGGAAACCGTTTTCCGGCCATACGATTCTTTTATCCGATGCGACACTTATTCAAAGACTTGGGTCTGCTTTCCCGCTTGTCCTTTTCTTATCGGCTACACGTATCCGTTCCCGTCCTTTACTCAAAGTTTTTTCGATTCCACCGGGATGTCCTATATCCAAGCCATGCCCATGATTTGGAGGATTTTACGTACTGTTGAAAGAATCATAAAGGATGAGAAGTTCGATTTCGAAATCCATGAGTTATCACACCTTTATAGCCTAACCACCCATGGCTCGAACCGATTTGTGTTAAAGTCTAAACCTCGTCAGCCTAATCCAATATTGAAAGTGACCCAGAACGGTTCCCTTTGGAGGAATTAGTTTTTTTTTTGTGAATCGAAGCTCCATATCTGGTGGGGCTGATTTGCCTTTAACTTGGCTTAAAAAGGGTAGATCTCAAATCCTTGAAAAAGAAATAGGTCAGGATAACCGATCCTTCTATTGACTGTTTGTTTTCTGATTTTTATAGTTGATAATTTTGCTTCCTTGGCTAATCTACCTGGAACAAAAGAAAAGACAAAAAAGTTTCTTGCCCTAGATCTCGAAGTCCGGACCTTTCAAGCCAAATTTGTTGAGGCTTTTTGTGAAATCTCTTCGGATTCCGACATGTCAAATTAGATTTACATTTATAAAAAAAATTTAAATATATAGAAAACTTATTTGTTTCTCGTGTTCTACAGGCGCTCAGAAATCTCACAAATCTGTCGGCAAGTTTTCACTAGAGGACATTGACAGCTTGATCACTCCTCAAACCATCAAGAAAGAAGCTTTAAAAGCAGCCACCACTTCCAAGCCAAGAACTACCACTACCAGGGCCAAGTCGGCAGCCTCCAAGATGAAACGATCCAAAGAGCCTGAGACTCACTTCGACATGATCATTGCTGTAAGTACCCTTTATCCTGGTATCTCTAATTTGAGGATCAAGTATTCTTCCAACTTTTGCATAATTGTTTGATATAGGCTGTGAATGCTTCCAAAGATCATTATGATAAGATCGTGAGCCATATGAGTGACAACCTTACTGGAATGAGGAAAAAACACTATTTTATATATGCAATGCACATTAATACACATATGCATTACATCGATAGTTATTTTTTTTATTTTTTTTGGAAAATATAATTTTATTAGAATAAGGTAAAAAAATCATAAAATATTATTTTTAAAAAAGGTAAAATATAATTCTTCAATAGTTCTCTTTTTACAAGGAGTTCTCTTTAGACCCCCCCCCCCACACATATACACACACAAATATATATATATACATACACACACACACACACACATATATATATATATATATATATATGATTATGATCATGTGAGAACTAGTTTGAAATATTTCAAACTTTGATAACCATTTTAGAACATAAAAAACACTCTTCTTAAAATAATTAATATAAAAAAGAACATGAAAATATCAAAAGTAAAAAAAACCAAAAATCAAAAGTAAAAAAACAAAAAACAAAAAGAACATGTATAATTATGTCGGTTTTTTATGAAACCGGGATGAAAAATAAATTTTTTTTTGTTTTTCTACTTTTTAAAATTTTTTGTTTTATTATTATTTTCTTAAAATGTTTTTTTTTGCTCAAAATGGTTCTCAAAGTTCTCTTAAGATCATCACCCTATATATATATATATAGGGGTGAGATCTAGAGAAAACTAGAGAACTACTAAATAATTATTTTTAACTTATAAAAAAAATAATATTTTGCGATTTTTTTTCTTTCCTCATTCTAATAAGAGAATATTGTTCGTAATAAAAAACAGTTGATGCAATGCATATGTGCATTAATGTGCATTGCATATATAAAATAGTGTTTTATTGCATATAATACAATAAAAACGCATTATATAATATACACTATTGAATATATGCAAATACATCACTAATAATTGTATGCAAAACACACTATCGCATATATGCAATACAACACTAATGCACATATATATCGATTTTTTTTTAATTTTTGTATATAATATAACACTATTGCAAATTTACAACACAAACAACTGTATATATGATATTCAACACTATTTCAAATACCAAAATACACACTAATACACATATGCATTATGAAAAGTCGATGTATAGCATCACAATGAGTTTTTTTATTTAATTTTTTTTATTATTTTTTTATTTTTATATTTTTTTTGTTATGAAGAATAACAACACATAAGAAGGATGAAAGAAAGAAAGAAAAATTTAAAAATATTTTGTAGATAAATTAAAAATACTTCATTATTAGTTATCTAGTTCTCTATTTAAGGAGAAGTTCTCCCTTGATCATTTCAACACACACACACACACAAACACACACACACACACACACACACATATATATATATATATATATATATCTGGGTGAGATCAAATGAAAACTCCTCTTAAATTTTCAAAAAAATAAAATTTGTAGTTTCTTTTTTTTCCCATTGCTTTGATATGTTGATATTGTTCAAACAAACTAAAAAAAACCATTGTCGGTAACCTCGTAGATGTAGGGCATATATGCAATAGTGTGTATTGTATAATGCAAGATGTTGTATTGCACGTTAATTTAATTAGTGTGTGTGTGGGTCTCATTTTTGCTTGGTGTTGTAGGTAAACACAATTTTTGCCAAATAAGAGGTAAAACAAAAGAACTTCTACATTTAGTTACGAAGAGGCACTCATGAAGGTCGAAATTTAGTCAATGTCAACGACAGCATCATTGCCTCTGCCGACACCTTCAAACCAAGCAAAAATGAAAAGTACAACAGCTTACCGGTTACACTCAAGCATTTACTCCAAAATTATTCGACCTGTTTTGCAATCTAAACCCTTAAAAGAGTGTTAAAATGCTTTTGACCCATTTCTTTTTAAAGTACCCATTGAAAATGAAGTTAAATAGACCATCTTAATAGTATTCTGAAAATTTAATAGTGTACACAAAACCATATATTATTGCGGTCCATCACCGTCGATCAATTTACTAGTTTAGATATTTAAATTGTATTTAATTATAAATCCTGACATGTATTTTAGTTTCAAAAGTAGAAAAAATGGGTTTGAGGGATAATGGGTTTGTAGCTGGGCAAGCAATGAAAATGGCTGAAACGAAGAAAGTGGAGAAACATGCTAAAGCCTGCGAAGAGAACCAACATGTTTTTGTCCCTCTGGCTTTTGATACCTTTAGCTCCATGGCACCGGAAGCTATCCGTTTCTTAACCAGAGTCCAACGGGTTGTGCATAGCAATGTGTCGACTCCAAAGGGGCAGGGGTATGTCTTTAGCAGGTTAGGGTTTGCAATTCAGAAAGGGGTGGCGGCACAGCTTGTTGCCCGCCTACCTGCTATGTTGATGTAATATCTATGTTTCTACCATGAAATGAAAAAATAAAAAAAAAAACACTAGAAATCATTACAAAAGTCGAGTTTTTTTACCAAAATGAGTTGGAAGGAAAAAATATTTACTAAAATAAGTTATTTTAAAACTATTTACCAAAATAGTTTATTTTCTCTCTCTCTTAATCATCATATTAATGGACAAGAATAATTTCTATTATAATTTTTATAAGATATAAAAAATATATGTATGTATTGAAAAATTATTAAAACTCTATGTTTTGCATCTCGTTTTTTCAATAGTATTTGAAAACTGTTTATTAATTTTTTTTTCTATTTAATTAATAAAACGGATAAAGAAAAGGTGTTATATTATTATATATTTATTTTTTCTTTTTGTTATTTTTATTGCTATATGTTCTTTTATGGTTTTCTTCATAGGCATTTTCATATATTAAGCGGTTTAGAAATTTAAATTGGACTAATACTAATTACGGTACCTATGTTATCAAGTCAGACATAGTTCGCTTCGCCATCGATACCGATACGATATTGCATTCGTAAAGCTTATGATATAAAAAACATTTATTTTGAATACTACTCCGTCGCAACAAAACTTGTATTGTAATGTCAAAGGAAAAAAAATAAACATGGTTATGAAAGCTATAAAAGCGAATCTGATACTAGTTCCAATAAAACCGATACAAGTACCATTGTTGTTCGATCGGAATGTGCTGGTTCGCCATAGTTACGGTACAATGCCGGCACTCATATAACTCATGTTACCAAAGGTAATACTCTTGCTTAAATACGACTCTATTTTCTATAAAAATACTTGAATGTCGAGAAAAAAAAACTAAACACAACTTCCTAGTTAGTGTTTAAAAAAAATAATAGTAATAAAAAACGCATGTCATCTTTGCGTTATTGTAATATAAGATTAAGATGAAATTAAAAAAGAAAAACAAAGAAAATTTTAAAGATCTTGGTTCTAAATTTTAGTGTTTTTACTTCATTATATTTTTTTCAAACTTATTTTGCTTGTTTTGTTATTATCTTCAAATCAAATTTTAAGCATCCCTAATATATTATATAAAAAAGGCAGCATAATATTATTATTATTATTATAAAAACCAAAATCTACGGTCTATAATAAAGGAAATCATAATTCGACAATTCTCAATTACCCATTTTTTTTTATTTTCCCGCTCATAAATTATTTAGGATTTATTTTCCACTGGTGATTAATAATGCAAAATTCCTATTCTCCGGCAAAGGCTTTCATCGGCTCAAAGTTCATATTTTTCAGCCCCTTCTTTACATCCAAAATATTTATCACGCATAACAGCTCCTCCGATCTATTACACACAGATTTAACTTTCCCAATTGTTGGTTCTGTATTCTGACAAAGCAAAATTAGGGTTTCCAATAGCGAGATATACAATCACAGTTATGTGTTATACTTCTCAGGTAAGTCATATATGTGATTGTGATTACTGATTACCTTCTTTGTTTTCTTAAAGTTATGTGTAAATTTTGTAGCGAAATCTGTATTTTCAGGGTTTATGTTTGAATATTTGTGTTTTGTTCTGGATTCTCTCAACAGTTTGGATTTATAATTTCGAAATTATATATTCTTAGTTTTTACAATTTTCTTTGTCGAATGTTATCTAGATAGATTATTTACGTATTTGGAATCCAGTATATTAATGGTTAGGGCTTACAATTCTGTTTTGTCGAATGATTTGTCTTGCAGAATTGGGAAAGTTTGGTGATAATGCAACTATTTTGTTTTGGTTTGAATCAACTGGTTTGTTTTCGGGTATTAACTTTTCTCATGTATTAAATATTATCATAAGAGCTTTATTAATGCAAAATTTTAGTTCATACACATGCAATACTTAATCATGTAATAGGATGATAGGAAGTTACTAAAAGGATTTGGGTTCATTTCCATTTTGATTTAGTTAAAGTCAGAACTTAAATTGTTCTGCACCCTGCATTTTTCAAATTGAGTTTTCTACCAGTGCACTTACATTAAGAATCCTAATATTAAAGAAAAGAAGACGAATGGAATTCAAGATTTTGATAGGCGTGTTTTGGCACTTCTGTAACCAGGGACCAGCTTGTGTTATCAACACTTACGAGTATTCCTTTTATATTATACTAATCTTAAACGTGTTATCTATTTGTTTTGAAACGGGTCAAACATGTTTCTTTAAGTTTGAGTATAGGTTTCAAGACAATCAATATATGAAGTTACGGTATCTTTCTATTGTTTTTAGTATTTTGTGCATTATGCAGATTTAGATTCTGCATTTTTTTGGATCGTTGTATTAGTAGTCGTGTGTCCGTCAAAGCAGGTACATTGTGGTACTAGCCACCCATTGTTAGTGATGCAACTATTTCTATTTACTTTGGACGATTAGCTACATGACTGAGTGTAAACGGGGATAAATTTTAAGTTTCATTGACTGTAACATCTAACCCGGAATGGGTATTCTTTTTTCGTTTCATTATCTGGACAAAGTTTAAGTTTGATTAGTACCAGATCAAAATTAATCCGTAAATTGGTTCAAATTTAAGTTTCATGAGCAGGTCAAAGTTGACTTAGTTAACGGTTTTTTTTAGTAACACCATAATATGTGTGTCTTAAGATTTAACAAAAAATGGGGTAATGTGTTCATACAGAAACCATAGATAAGGGGGAAAAGTTTATGTAATTTTTGTTTTGTAGTCTATATTCACTTTTTCTAGGTCAAAGTTGACTTTTGGGTTGTCTAACTTTGTTTTCAAACATTTATCAAAAGGATAAAGGCTTGAAATATGGTACCCAACATGAAGATCAGCTGGCGTCTAATAGTGTGTGTTGTGGCCGGTTGGATATATAAGATGGAATTGGATTTAGTTTATTAGCTAATTTGATTAGGAATAATTCAAGACCCAATTTTTGGAATATTAGTTATAGTGTGGTTTGGAAATTCAGTTGTGTTATGGTTCATTGTTGTTTTAAAACACATGGATATGGTTTTTAACATGAAATATTGTAACACTTAACAAGAATTTACATAGAATAGTGATATAAAGGGCAAATTGCTCAATGGGAGAAAATTATTCATTTAGCTTATTTTATCATTGTTTACTTCTTACGGTAAAGATCATTACCTAAGCTGGCTGAGTTAGTTTGTTGGCCATGTTTGACTAAAATGTCAAAAGTATGTATATTCATGGCCGTGAACTTTTTGCTTAAAGTTGGCTATGAGTAAAATTTTTTTGCTTAAATTTGAATGGGTGGCTAATTTTTTTGCTTAGAGTTAGCTATGACCTACGAGCACGAAGAAGTATTTTTGTTAGGATTTGTTGTGACACTTGGGTAATGGGGTTAAACCTTATACATATGGAAAACGTATTTAGTGTTATAAATTTGTTTTCAAACAAGTCAAACTTTGTAGTTCAAGTTTGAGTATAGGTTTCAAGACAATCCGAATATTTGAAAAAAAAGCACATGGGTTACATTTTGTAATAAGTTTATGAACACTATTATTATTAAAACAAAACAAAACAGTTTTTAAACAAACTCTTTTCGGATATATAATCATATACCTTTACTCGAGGAATTTACTAATCTCCGCTCGTGTAACACACGGGTTCTAACCTAGTATGATAATATAAAACTCGTACCTTAACTCAATTTTACACAAAAATGTGAGTTTTATTACTTTTCAATATATATATATATATACTAGTATGGAACCCGCGCGATGCCGCGGCGTCGACAATTTACAATGCAATACTCGTTTTTGTCAGTTTATTAATCCTCTCGTAATATATTGTATTGTCTTTTTGTTTGTTTTTTTATTCATATAAGATGTTACAAGAAAATATTTTGTTTATTATTTATTTTCGTTTTTCTAAAAGTTTTTTAGTTAGTAGCATAAGAGAAACATAAAAAATGATTTATAACCAGAAAAAAAGTTGGTGTATGCAGTTTAGTAACTTTATAACAAGTTTAACATATAAAACAACCGTGAAAAGTTTGGATTGCATACAAGGGGCATCATAGTCACAAAATATCAATGGATTTCAGATAGTAATTGGGTTTATATTGATACCGGGCAGTTCATATTTGTTAGTTGCAGTCGGTCTAGTCGGTTGTAACAGGTGATACTTTTTTTGTTGAGAACAAACCATCTAAGAAGGGCATGTTGACTATTTGGAGTCAAACTAAGGAGTTTATCTAAAATATTTTGATCACAAAGTTTAGAGGCGTTACAGCTTTAGCTAGTGTTTATCACAAAGTGAGTAGATCAAATTTTTATGATCAATGATTTCAAACTAATCATCAAGAGAATTTCAGACAATTTCAAAAGTCTTGAACTATAAGGCCCGATTCTTATTTCTTTACCTTGCAACGGAAATTTAGCTAAATGTGTTTTCAGGTTTGACACGATAACTGTTTAGCTAAATGCTCAATTTAAAAATTAAAAACATATACACTTAATTGGTTCACGTATCCTCAAACAACATGCTTTGACTGCAGCCTTTTGACTTATAAAGTCAAAAGGCATGGTCACACCTATAGATATGAATACACTCAATTGGTATACACACAGACACTCACGTGCCACATACATATAATGCATATATATGCACAGTTTGACCTGCATATTGGTATACACACTCATTGTGTTCACTATAAAGTATTCTATCTATAGGTGTTAACATAAAATATATGCATATCTATCTTAACATAAAATACTACTTTATCTGACACTAATTGTGGTTTTGCCCCTGTACAAAAGTATTCTAGAACCAAGCCTCATTGCGTTCACCATGTGTGTTCATTGTCCTTGAACCCTGAATTTAACTGCATAAAAAACTAATAATATTTATATGTTTCAAAAGAAAAGATTGTCAAAAATCAATATATATAACCATAAATTAAATTTACCTTTGGCCTGAATACACACAGAATTGAGTGCAAACTCATCAAATTCAGTATTGTTTCCCCCTTTCCAGCCCAAGATCGAATATTTCACCGTCGAAAAAATCTATAAGAACGTGTCATAGTTCAAGTTTTAGAATCGGTTTTATGTTTATTGGCACGATATCAAGTTTTTTGAACAGGGGTGTAAACAAGCCGAACCAAATTAGAGCTCAACTCGTTTGAGTTATGAGAGCCTTTGTTCAGCGTGCTTCTAAAGCTCGAGCTCAACTCATTAGGTAGTTTTTCAAGCTAGAGCTCGGTCTCGTTTAACTAACGAGAGCTCGAGCTCTAGTTCTAAAGCTCAAGCTCAGCTCGTTAGTATATTTTCAAGCATGAGTTTGGCTCGTTTCACGAGCTATTCCAAAACCAAACCAAAACAAATAATTTGGTTTTTCCTAAAGTACAAAAACAGAACCGTCTGTTTGGTTTTTTTCTGTTTTTTATTTTTCAGTTCGGTTTTCTCAGTTTAGCGCAAATCCCTAATATTAATACTTTATATTTCAACAAAAGTACTTTAAAATTTAAAATATCATCAAAACGTATGGTCCAGTGCAGTTTTACATGACCGGTCATAATGGGTTTTGTCGATTCAGAAAACTTACCAAATCAACCCGTTTGCGTTTTAATTTCACTTAAGATAATTTTAAAATATTCTGGATTTTACCTTTTGAAAATACCAGCACTTAACTCAAAACCAACCTTTTAAAATATTCCAAGCCGAACCGATTTGGCCAAAGTTGATCAAACTAATTCAGTTTATAACCTGAACCGGTTTGGACGTATAAAGATTTTTAAAACGTCATATTTTAGCTTTTGATTGCCATTATGCTTTAACTGTCTGTTTGACTTCAAAAGTTTAAAAATTGAACATTTTTTATATATGATCGATGACCATTTTTTTATTTGACTTTCGACAAAAATTACCAGAGTGTCATTACCAAACTACTTACATCCCTACTGTAAGTCATAAATCTTTTCTTCAAATATAAGATATTACCATAATCTAAGCTCATGTTTTAATCATGGAAATAAATATCATACTGATTCACCAACCAAAGGTTAAGATGTAATTACCATATAATTAAGCCGATATGCCGACCATAATTTACTGGATTTTCAGCAACCAAACATGATCCTGCATTGCAACCAATCAAATATAAATAAAAATAAAGGTACCATCCAAACATAAAAATACATACACACATACCATTCAAAGGTTGTTCCAGCAACAAAACACATACCGCTTATTTGGCATGGATTTAAGCATCACTTTTGCCACATCTTGGAGATAGTTGAATCATTTATATATGTAGCACCTGACACAACCAAAAGACAAGAAAATCAAATGAATTAATGTACATGAGAATTGTTATTTTAAAATTATTTTTACATGATAGCTTACAATCATAATTCGCCTAACCAATCCGTTGAGCACCCTCATCATAAACAACAATCCGTTGATCCCCTTTTCAGCAGAAACATAATTAAAAAGATAATCAAATGTGCCATTATTTGACAATATATATGACTGGTCATCCATATATATACATGAACTTGGATATTAAATGAGGATCAGCAAAATCTAACAAGTTTATGAAGCAAATCGAACATAGGCCTCAAATTCTGTTTCGTTATCTCCGCCATCGGTAGTCACCACTCACCACCAACGTCTCTATTATTCAAAAAAACTAACATAAGTCATGGTTAAACGTTTGATCTAACCAAACAAGTACATATACAATAACGATTAATATATTCTTACCCTGAATAAGTAGATGAATGTATGATTCGAGTAGCTTGTGCCTTGTGCTCTTTGCTCCTTGAGAACAAAAAATGGAAAATATATTACAACTCAAAAAAACGTAACTCAATTATAATGGAGATTTACACAATTGCTGGTACCTTTTTGCATTCAGAATTTTTTAAAAATTGGAACCATCTTTGACTGAATCCATGTTATAATCCCACTACATCCCTTTGATACTATAGGAAGAACCATGAAAGGTAGTCTATACTCGAGATAGAAAGCTGAAAATTCACAAATTTAAACCCTAAATAATATTCAAACCAATACACAAATTCAAAGCAGTACATAAACATAACCCAAAATTAAACACTAATATTATTCACAAAATCAGACATAAACGTCGGATTTGTGTTGTGTAACACTGGAGGTTGTAAACAAATTGAAATATTAGTACCTCAATAAAACCCTAGCCGCCGTCTCAACGATCTAAACTCCTGGTAGCGCAGCAAAAGAAACCACTCACAGCTGGCATTTTCAAGGGTAGAGAAAGAGAGATAGGCCCCCACTCACAGCCGGATTTAACCTCTTCGCTTAAATCTAGACAACGGTGGTGGCAGATCTGTAAATCGGTTTCTAGATGGTTGGAGTTCAAATGTAAGCAGAGAGTCACAGAGAAAGAGTTCACGTGGGCGGGATTTCAAACCTATTTTGAGGAAATATCACCCCTCCAATGCATAAAGCTTTGTATGCAATAATGACTTGCAATGAAACTTGTAAAGTTCTTAAATTTCAACAATTCAAACATTCATCATCATCATCATCATCGTACTCAGTATATCCCACTAATAGCAAAGCTATAGTAAGGTCTGAGGAGGGTAAGATATAGACAGCCTTACCTCTACCCCATAGGGATAGAGAGGCTGCTTCCGGTGAGACCCCCGGCTCGATAGTAGTTTTGCATCAAGCCTTGGACATAAGGCACATAGCACTCAATCATCGGGACACCGGCTGATCGGTGCATGTACCCTTATCTTTCAGCTATCAACGCCACTACATGATGCCTGATTAACCGTCCGTCACTTTTAACGTTATTTTCACAAGATTAGTAAAATAACGTCAAAATTAGTGCAATTTCACTTTTGCCCACCCGAGGGTTCACACATATATACATCATATGTGCGCACCGCAAGCAGGGCTAAATAAACAAAATAATAGAAATTATTCTTGTCCATTAATATTACAAGTGAGAAATGATCATTTTACAAGAAGAAAGAAAAAAACAAACCTATTTTGATAAATAATTTTAAAATAATCTATTATAGTAAATATTTTTTCTTCCCAGTCCATTTGGGTAAAAACTCTACAAAAGTCTTTATGATATTTAAAGTAGGACGAAACACATTTATCACTTTTCGTTCTCAGTTAATGCCTTATTTTAGAAGCTTTGTTGGTAGAATTTAAGGAGGTTAAATGTAACCTTTTGTTTTATTATATTTATTACTTTTTTGTAAAGGCTTCTTTAATGGAATCTGCAGTAGGTTAAATGATTTTTTTTTGGATTTGATTGTAAAGGTTTCTTTGGTTGGAATGCTAGCAGGGTTAATTAGCTTTTTGTAGAAACTTACAATAAAACAGGTTAGCACACTCTAGACTTACAATTAAGCACATTCTTCAATTTTCGTTAATGCGAACTAAAAACTTCAACTCAACTTCAAATACGACATTTCTTTACATCCATACATGTAGTGTGTGTGCAACGATCAAAGATGAGTATGGAAAGACAAGTGCCACTTCTGTTGACAAGACGATGGATTCATTAGTGGGTGAAAGTTGTGAGAATCTTATTAAGAACCATGGCTACACCGACCCAGCAACTTGCCCAAGTGAAAGTTGTTTGTCATCCATTTTACATGAATTGATCACAACCTTCATCTCATTTATGGTCATCTTATCCATATCCTTAGTCTTTTTAATTACAGCAGCATTCATGTCCCCACTTTGAGGAAGTGAATTTAGGAGCTTCTTGCTAACATCCAAGAGAGTTAACTCAATTTTGGACGATCTCATTCGTGTTACAAGCTTGGTGAACCTTTGGAATTGTGCATGAAGAGATTCACCAAGAATGTGATTAAACATATTAAACTCCTAATTCATTAGATCCTTATTACTTTGCTGCATGTCTTCATTTCCCTCAAACACATCAATAGCCTCCCACAAAGCCTTGGCTGACTTGATTTCTCTAAAGCCAAGAGAAATAGCAAGAGCTAGAGCTAAAGTAAGAGGGAATAAGGCTTGTTCATCATCATCAACCTTCTCAAAATCAGCACCAGTGAATTTTTCATTTGGTTTTGGGGCCACAGTATTTTCTTCGTCATCTAGCTCATAAGTGATGATGGTAGGACCCTTTAGAATACCCCTCCAAGCCTTGGAGTCTTTCATTCTCATGTATTTCTCAAACCTAAACTTCCAATCGTCATAATCATCAGCATTAAGCAACCGTGGAATCCGAGTTGTAGTTCCCATCATCGAGTCAAGTTCTTGATGAATGTTTGTGGAGACACTATTACCCTTTGACTCCGTCGTAGCAAATTTAACAAAACTAAAAATCAAAAACAACACCGAGAACTCCCTTAGTAAGCCGAAACTCTCACTACCACCGAAAACCAGCTTTTACCAAAAACTTGTTGCCACCAAGAACTAGTTATCACCGAGAACTAGATTGATCAAGAACTAGTGATGGCCGAGAGCTTATTATGACCGATAAATCCTTGCTGCAGAGAACAAAAGAAGTGAGAACCATATATGAAAATAAATCAAGATCCCAAATTCTAAGGGATCTTGATATCTTTAGAATTTTTAAAAAAATTGTGCTCAATCTTATCGCAACTCAACAAACCATAAGATCCGATAAACACGCATAAGATGTTCTTCGATATCCAACTGTCTTCAACGATCAAACAACCAAAATACACCCAAAAACCAAAATTCTTCAAAACACCAAGCACCCTAAGAAATCCAAAAATACAAGTTTCTTGAATCTATGATATCTCAACCGAGTAAAGAATAGGTCTATAAGCTCTGATACCAATTGTAAGTCCCGATGTAAGATCATTCAATGTAATATCAAGTGAACACTTTTTTTAGGCGGAAACTAACATGGTGGTGATTCAAGAACTATAGTAAAATAAGGAGTAAAGAACACAATATAGACTTCAAAGCACACTTATTATAACGTCGGGTACTTAAGTCCCCATAGCAAACCGATTACAAGAGTTAGTTTCTTGTGATGCCTAACCCTAAACAATGATAAACATTTGAATATATAGGGTAGTACAAGTCACACAGGCCAAGCCCAAACTATACCCAAAACCTGTCAAGCCCACGGTTAAAACAAAACAAAATTGTAAACACTATACAAAGCATAAACTGAAAAATATGTCCTAACAAGTTGTTAGTCATGTTAAACCAATTTGACTCATTTCAAGAAATTGATACGAGCCTAAAATAATTTAAGTGAGTGGCTCTGTTTTGGTCGGACGCAAATTTGACAAAATATTAAATTTGGTTCCAGCATGATAGTTTTATGGTTTTAGAGTTATAAAGATGAAACTTGAAATAAATATGTTATGCATGTTAAAATATTAAAAATTTCCAAACTTAATCGAAACTACAAGCGAATCGGGTTCATTTCGACGAACTAACACCATTGTCAAATTATTTTTGACATGGCATCATATTCTAACGATGGAAACTAACTTGAACATAGTCGAGAAAAGGCCAAGAAAATAATAAGAAAACGTCTTGAACTTTGACATTTGACTTTTAAAAGTCACACTAAGCAGGAAGATGTAATTAGAGAGAATACCCCAATTTCTTGTAAATTGTGTTGGGCAAACTATGAATGCAAAGGAATAGTTCACTATTTATAGGAGAATTACTCAAGAAGATGTTTAGAATCAATTGGGTCAAAGTAAATAAATGTAGTTGAATATCCATGAATATGATTAATTACTCATAATTAACAAGTTATGACATAGAAATAGTGATAAATTATGATTATAATCATAATTATTATAAGTTCAATCAAAACATATAAGAATTAAGAAGATGTTTAGAATCAATTGGGTCAAAGTAAATAAATGTAGTTGAATATCCATGAATATGATTAATTACTCATAATTAACAAGTTATAACATAGAAATAGTAATAAATTATGATTATAATCATAATTATTATAAGTTCAATCAAAACATATAAGAATTGAATTGGTCTGGAATAGATTTGAATAAAAATAAAATAAAGGCATAAACAAACGAAATGGAACTCACAGTTGAATTGAAATTATAGATTTTAACATCATAAATATAATTATCACAATAAATTATGATGAATATCATAATCAAATCCAAATAAATGTGGATCTGGATTATATCAAAAGTTTTAAATGGCTCAGGCTTCGGGTTTGAAAAGTGATGAATGTCACACTTTGGTGGACAATGTGGCTTACAACTTATCACATTTCTTTTTCAATTTCATGCACACTCATGCAACCTCGGTACACATATGGCCCCTGTATCCATAATTTGAGCAACTGTTACGTGATAATTATTTGATCTATGTTACCAACCTCGTACAAGAACCTAGTGACGATGAAGATGTACCCAAGGACCGACATCATACAATGTTAATCGAAGAGTTTGTGTTTGACTCATTACTGAATCCATCAAGCAGAAGTCACAAGTATTAAAACAAGGTGCCATGGATGAAATTTGGGAGGTTTGCTGAAACTAAACCTTGTACTGATGAAAGAGAATGAGAGCATGAAACTATTACTTAACCAGTAGTTGTTGAGCCTGATACCACAAAGATTGAAGCATATATTCCATTTTTTGAAACTACTTAACACACTGGTGTTGCTTCATTTACTTCTTATAAGAGGAAAACATCTTACATTCTTCCTATTAGTGTTTCCTCTCCTTCAACAAGTGACGTACCAGAGCAACCCCTCAAGAGAATACGAAATGTAAGGCCCCGGTCCCGGTTCCCTACTTTGGCGTTGAATTTACACATAAACACAGTTCTAAATATCAGAGTTAATTAAAAACTTTTCACGGAATATAAAACTTCAGACATATATTACATAATCATTCAAATCCTTCCAAAATAAACAACTTTTGTCTTGAAACATAATTTAAAAGTCATTTTAAGACATCACAACATTCTTCTCAAGATGCCAGTATCTTCAGTCCAATGCCATGTGTCTTCATTCAAGCGAGCTGCCTTAGCCTATTCACCTGCGTGTATACTAAAAGTCAGCTACGCTGAGTGAGTTCTAGTTAAAGCGGGTAACATACAATACATTCACATACTCATATATATACGTATCCGAGGATACATATTACATACTTAACATGTCTACCTTTCTTTCATACATGCACACATACTTTCTCTCTTTCTTTCGTACTTTCATTCTTTTAGCCTGTACATTACATACATAACTATCTATTCGTTTTAAAGAGCATTTCGCACATATTATTAGGGTCTGCAACCTTGACCTTTGCATATATTATTAGGGTATGCAACCCTTTAACCTTCGCATATATTATTAAGGTCTACAACCCGGTAACCTTTGTAGACATGTTAAGTATGTAATATGTATCCTCGGATACGTATATATATGAGTATGTGAATGTATTAGGGTCTGTAACCCGGTAACCTTCACAGATATTATTAGGGTCCACAGCTCGATAACCTTCACAGATATTATTAAGGTTTGCAACTCTTTAGGCATACCATCATACAACCATACATCATCCTCTTTATATTTATATTTTGTACTTTCGCACATACACTTACTCTTTTCTATAACTTTCATATATCATTCATACATCATTTATAAAACAATCACATATCATACACTTACCACTTAAGGTAAGTGTATTGACTAATCACATCGAGTATGCACACAACCCCGAAAACATAACAAGGAAATGGGGCTAGAAACTCACCTAAGCTCGGTTCCTTTCAGAGTTAATAGTAACTCCTTTCCTTAACTGAGTGCAGCTAACTGTATAACGATTACACGTATCAATTAACTATCCCTAACCATATCATATTTCTAGTTTAATATAACCATCAACGAACAAGGGTCCGGGAGCAGCGCCCCTGGAAGTGGGGTCTAGGGTCAAGGGGCAGAGTCCCTGGATGGGTTCGAGCTGCCAGGTCAGCTTGGAAAAATTTTATTTTCATTAATGGTCCTTAACAAAATTTTCATTAAAATTTTTAAATGAATATCTTATTCGTTACCCCATTCGTTATGACGAATGGTTCCATTTGTTGGAACTCGTCTGCCCAAGACACATATTAGAGTTGATGTGGTCAGTACGTTATGATCCAAATCGGGTCATACCCAATAACAAGCTAGACAAACACCCACGATATTTATTTGAAGATATGACCTAACAAATAAATATTAACACTTACGATATTTAGAAAATGGGTTTCTAAATATTTGCATTTGTGTAATGAATAAATTATATGGATAATTTATATTTTGAGAGAAGATTTTTGTAATGTTATTTAAGTTGGTTAAATAACATGATGCATGTTACTTACATTATGTTATGTTACATTTTATAATATGTAACATATATAACATAAGTAATAAAATGAAAGGGTTTAAATATTTTGGAGGGAAATATATTTCTCTCTCATCTATTTATTATTTTGCTCTTTCAAGAACATGCATGAAAGAAAATTGGTCATAATAAAAGTGGTGCATTGGTTGTATGTTTCTTTCTCTCTCACACACAAAAGCAAGTAAACTCCTCTTCTTTCTCTCCCAATTTTCGGCCAAGGGATTAAGGAACAAGAAGGAGTTTTATAGTGTAAATCCTAGCAAACCAAGGGTGCTTTGTTGGAAGCTTGAAGGGTATACAAGCTTGAGGTTCTTCTCCTTTGAAGACTAGCTGTTCAATACTCATCCTTTTCATCTCTCTTAGCATCTTGAAGGTAGTATGCTATGACACCCTATGGTTGTTTTGATAGCATGTAAATTCGTATATGGATCTAGGTCTTGGGTTATATATATAAAATGGGTTTTATATTAATCTAATTAACAAGATTTATAACTTTATTATCCGCTGCATTTTTCATATAAATGGGTTTATATGACTTTGATAATCTTGTTAAACCCCAACACTATTCGTTATAACAAATGGCTTCATCTGAGACGAATGAGTGCATAATGAATGACTAAGGCCATTCATGCTTTCTATAAGACGAATGATGGCTCATTCGTTACAAGAGCATACGAATGCATCTATAACGAATGGTTTGCTTGGATGTCTCCTCAAAGCGAATGAATGGGTAACGAATGACGAATACCATTGCTTACTTCTATAAGACGAAGGAGGGGTTCATTCGTTACCAGACGCTCGGATGTGTCTTATTCTCTATGACTGCTTAACGAATGATTAGCTTATTCACTATGTCTGCTTAATGAATTATCAGTGATTCGCTTCACATAACGAATGAACATCATTAATTATTCATTCGTTGACTCAATTGTCAAAGTCAAAATTGTCAAGAACACCAAATAGTCAACAGATACCAGATCTGCAATAAACCTTCAAATGGTGATGAAATAACACAAATTTGGTATTGTTTTGCTCGTAATCACCTCGCCAACAAACCCCAATCATCCAAACATCTAAATATCGCGTTTAAATGGTGCATTTGTTCAATATATATACTCAGCTATACACTTGATTAATTAACCCATTAAACATTAACGAATTTCAACGAGAATCGTTGCGTTTGATTCGTATTTACCTTTTATGTATAGATCTAGTAATACTAAATGAGCTGAACAAGAATTTGTTATAGAGAGTGCCTTAAACGAATCGGATTTGCGAACACGATCTAATCTTGATGTGTGTCTAGCTTGTCACGACGCTCTAACACCCATAAGCTTGGGTCATTTCCTCGAATCTTGGTTCGAGATAAAGGAGGGTGTTTGTGTGTATTTTTGAGAGTGTATGGAGGCTAAGGATAAGAATGAGGGTTTTAGGGTTTAAGGAGGTTTAAGGGGTTTATATACCCTTACACTACAAAAAAAAGTGACCATTAGAAACTAAACTCTCCGGGACTGATATATCAATCTCGAATACATAGTATTAGGGACTGATTTATTAGTCGCAAATATGTGACCGGTGTTAGTTACTAATAATCAGTCATTGATATTGTGACACCTTATTTGAGACTAAATTTAGTGACAAATATGTCAAGACAATATAAAGTATTTAAGGGAAACTTGTTAGCGACTAAATTTCAGTTCTAGACATATAATGAAAAATGGCGCAAATGTAAGGCGACTTACCTTCAGTCTCTAATTTGGAAAAATGTATTAGAGACTGAAAATCAGTCCTTAATCTTCTTAACAGATTAAATTTGGGACTGATATTCTATCCATAGTGCCTTTTATATAAACGGATCAATGACTACATTTCAGCCTAAGTATTATCACAAATTCTACCATTTTATAAGAAAGTTATTTGGGGCTGGAAATCAATCTCAGAAGTCATATAAATAATCTTTTTGAAACTGATATTTAGTCTCAAAAGGTTTTGTAAATAAAAAAAGTAGAGAAAAATGTCCAATCTCAAATAATCGATTTTATGCAACCATTTCAAGAAAATATATTAGAGAGTCAAAACTATTCTAAACAATTAATTCATCATATTAGGTGTTTTGTATATTTAGTAGTGAGGGACTGATATGTCGTATAGGAGAGTTTCACATACAAACCGTCTTTAGTGTATGAATGGATTGTGGACTAATATTTAATCTCCAATTATTTGACGCAAATTCAGCTGTTTTAGAAAAAAATATTGGGGGTTGAAAATCATTTTAAAAAATCTTGTTAGTTGGGGCAAATAATGTTCAATTTGGGTCATTGATGGTTAGTTAAAGTTACTAAAACATGTATGAGCTATTATTGACCCATTTGATATACAACGACTTGCTACAACCCAATCTAATATTTTCACATAATATGAACTAATACGGTCTCTTTAAGACATACTAAACTGCATTTTAATATATGAGCAATTTCATACATTTCCCCTAGTGAGTTCTGTAACTTCATGCCTTTGACATTTTTCTTGTTTAAATGTATAAAAGCATGATTACAAACCAATTAAATGAAGTAATATATAATACAATAGAGAAAATAAAAGAAAGCCACTTTTATTGTTCAAGCCTATGGACCTAAGGCCAATCACCATCCTTTATACCATCTTTTAAATGTCTAATCCCACACTCTAATAGTTTATTTAACTAAACTGAATAAAGACACATTTTTAAATAAACGAAATTTATTTTATTTGTTAACGTTTATGATCCGAAAAAGAAAAGTCAGTCCCAAAAAAAATGTTTAAACACTAAGACAAAGACAATGACTGAAATCACTCAAAAGACTGATGCTTCAACAGTTTCTCCTACTGATATCGCTTCTTTGATGAACATGAACTGCTTCGATTTGGTGTGAGCGACATCATGAATTTGTACCAAACACCTCTAAGAAATCTTGAATATTAAGAAAGAAAGTTTGTGAAGATTGTTAAAGCCTTCAATGCCATGGTTCATCTCATTGTTCATCATCGTTTGTATGTTGAGGCAGGTATGTTTGATTGTCGTACCAAAAAGATGATCATTCATGATTACCGTTTGATTACTCTGCTTGTATTTTGAGGCATTTGTAATTTGAAGTTTTTCTGCAAATTGATTTTTACTCGGCGCGTTGCGCCGCGCCAAGTATTACGTGCTAGGTCCGTTTTGTTTTCTGTGATGTTCTAAATTATACATAAGACAATCATAGAAAATATAAAATAAGTGCAGAAGCCACTAGTGGTTGACTTAGAATCTTACATCATGTAATTTCGAACGTAGATTTTATTTACTAAAGGAGGTATGGAGGTGCTTTTTGATATCCCTACAGCTGAATTGTTGTTAAAATGTTTGTACGAGCTCTATTCCATTGGCTGCTCCGATCTGGTTGTTGCCGTGGTTGCCAAAAGGTTGTGTTAGACAAAGTATCAAATGGGTGTCAGGTTAGCCTTCGTAGTTGGATTATATTCATAGTAAATTAGGTATGTTATCTAACCTGCAATTTGTATGCTCATTTAGGTATCATTTGCTATTAATCATGCTAGCTCCTAAAACATTGTTGGTTTGAACTCATCCACCAATAATGCCTTATCAGCCCATGATGGGTTTGCTATGTTCAGATCCACATTGAACTAGTCCACAACTCCAATCTATCACTCAAACACACCCTCTAAAGCCTATCTTAGGAACATAGTTGCTACTCCATCAAGCTCAAGTACAAAGCCAGCTCCCTATTTTCCCACAGTCTCTAAGGAAACTGATGAGAACATTGCCTTGATAGCAGGTTTCATGTCCACCAGTCATGTTTGTTGAACTGGATATAATTCGTCCAGATGATGTTGAAGAGATGGATATATCATGGCATATGGATATGGTTGTCTTCAGAGCAAAGAATTTTACTAAGAAGACTGGCTGAAACAACTAGGCCTTTACAAATTACAAGTAGGTGGGTTTTGACAAAGGAAAGCTCAAGTGCTACAACTGCACAAGTCGGGTCACTTTTCTCATGAATGCACTAACCCTACTAAAGAAACCCAATAATGAGAGGTCACTTATTCAAGTTGGACAGACAGGAGCAGCTGGCTCGAGTAATGAGAAAGTTATGGTGGCTCAATGGTTTGGATGGGAGGAGTAGATGAAAGCATTGAACTTGGGGCAAGAGTTGTCAAACTTGGCTCTAGTTGATGCAGTTGTAGAGAAGAATGAAACTGAAGAGAATGTGAAAGAGCTTTAGTTCGCCTTTATGGTTTCTTCCACCCCTCTCTCCAACAGGTAAATTCTAGACTTAGTTCTTAAGCCTGCATTGATAAAGGTGTCATATATAAAACTCATTATGATAATCTTCTTAGGTAAATGGAAGATATTCAACGTGCTAATAATACTTTTAAGGCTAATGAAAAATTATATAAAAAGAAAATAGATGCCCAAAAAGAGGATATTTCCAAACTTCAGTAAGATCTAAGTAGGCAAGGTTGTATTTAGATTGATGCTAAAAATAAGATAGCCAAGTTAACCTCTGAACTGGGCACGACAAGATTAGAAACTATCAAAATAAATACCAAATTTCAGGAAACTGAGTCTAGTTTTAAGAAATTTAACGTATCTAGTGTAGTGGTTGAAAACATAATTGAGCATCAACTTAAATACAAAGATAATAAGGGCATGGGTCTTGGGTTTAATCAGGTTCCCCCTCCACTCAATAATAGTTACTCTTCGTTTACCATAACTTGAGAAGAATGAAGAGAGGGTACAACATTTACAGTATGGTAAGAAAGAAGAAAATAAAACTGTGGGAAAAGGCTCACTCAAACCAACTGAGCCCGTTCTTAGTCAAAATGGTGACACTAATGCCTCTACTTCACGTGCAGATGAAGTAATAGTCGAAGATTGGTTAGAGGATGAGGAAGATTTATGGGTTTTGAATAATTCTGAACTTAAGAATGATGCTTTTTCTGGTTATGTTAAACTGATGTTTTTGTGGGCTCTGTTTTCGAAAGCAATAATTGTGTGCTTGATCCTTCCACTTTTGCTATTGATAATAATTTGATAAATGTTAATGCTGCAAAACTAACTAAAATTGGTAAATATAAGGTACCAAAAATTGTAAAAGAAGGTAATTCGTGTACATGCTCTTGTGGTAATAGTACTAAAATAGAAAGGAATAATAGGAAATCCACAAGTTCCCACAAATTATCATGGTCAAGAGTTGACCATAATGTTTTTCGTGTAAAAAGACAAACTTGCTATTGTTGTGGAACTCTTGGTTACAAAGTCATAAATTGTCCATATCGTACATATGTTCCTTATTATGGATGAGGACAAAGGGTTATGCCTAGGCACAGGTTTCAAAATCAATTTATTAGAAAACCTTTCAAGGAAAACTTCTCAGAGGGTGACTGGAACCCCCGTAAAATTGCAAGTCAGAAGCATAAAAAAATAAGCCAGACATGGCAAATGAATATGAAAAGAGGCAAGATTCATCCCCAAACCGAATCCTTGTTTGATATAGACCAATGAACAGAAATGAAATTCTGTATATGTCTCCAAGGCTGAAGTCAGACCACTTGTCTGTGTTAGTCAGAATGTTATTAAACCAAACTATAAATGGTTGCCAAAATTTTCCAAGGACCAGTCATCTAAAGTTCCTTGTGAAACTCCTTGTGATATATTTGATAACATTGAAGATATAACATGGCAAAAAGTGTCATGTGTAGACAACTCAGGTTTACTCAGTGTTACAACGGAGTGGGTACCCAAAACTAACTAATCCAGCATATCGTGCAGGAACATCTATGGAGGAATATTATCAGACTTTTGGTGTGTTGATTGTGGCCGTTCCAGGCACATGACAGGATACATCTCTCAATTGCATGACATTCAAACTATTAATGGATAGTATGTGTCCTTTGCGGGAGGAGAAAGAGGAAACATCACTCACAACGGTAAAGTAAGTAATGGTTTTTACAGTTTGATAATGTGAATTATGTTCCAAAGTTGAAACACAGTTTGTTAAGTGTTTCTTAGATTTGTGATAAAGGCTTCTCAACTCAATTTTACAAATAAAGAATGCCTTATTTTAGAACCGGGCATTGTCATACCTGGCGACTAGGTTCTTGTTCGATCATAAAATAAATATAATGCATATGTGATCGACATGAATCAACGTGTTCCAGAAGAAATTACTTACTTATTTTCAAAAATGTCGGAACACAATGCTATGCTTTGACATCGTCTTCTGGGTCATGCTAATGTTGAAAACCTTAACCGTATTACAAAAAAATAACCTTGTTCGTGGTTTGCTAATTAAGGATTTTATAACTATAGAGAAATGTGTTGCTTGTGCTCAAGGTAAAAATCATCATAAGCCTCACAAACCAAAACTGATTAACACTTTTGATTCTTTGCTTCAACTTCTTCACATGGACTTATTTGGTCCTGTTAAAGTGTTTACCGTCTCTCATAACTCTTATTGTTTGGTTATTACTGATGATTACTCACGTCACACTTGGGTTTTCTTTTTGTCCAATAAGAATGAGATTATAGAGCTAATTAAAAGGTTCATAGTGTTGATGGAAAATCAGGCAAACCTGAGGGTAAAGGGTATACGGTGTAACAATGGGGCCAGATTCAAGAACATCATGTTGAATCACTTTTGTGCTGAATGGGGGGGGGGGGGGGGGGCAAGGACAATACAGTGCTGCTAGATGGCCACAACATACTCATCTGTTACATATTTCTTATGTAATAGTTTTTCTTTCCTAAAGTTATTTAATAATATTAATCATTACTAATATATATATAAATTATAACACTCATGATTTTTGTCTTATTCAAATATCACTAAATAACATTATTGATGCATAACCAAAGTACATTCTTATTCAAATATCATAAATGTTATATAATCATATCCAAAAAAGTCCATAATTTTATTTCATCAAAATCCTTTTCGAAATCGTTAAAACATTGCTTTTAGCAATATTTCAGTTTTGACATTAGATATAGCCATCAACGAAAGAGGCATATCTTGTGCATAACAAACTGAAAAAGTGCAATCCCAAATTCTATGATGCACTTCATTGAAATAAGGTTCTAAAAACAATTTTTACTCATTTTAATTAATTTGTATGAACTCGCAACAAATATTTTATAAACAATGCGCAGATTCGTACCCTTTGATTTACATGGCTCTTTTGGCTTATTTAGGTTATGAATTTGTAAAAATTTTCTAAATGAAAGTTGTTCAAAACATTCTAATTTCATAGACTGAAAAGTCTCGATTTATAATAAAATTGTTTGATATTTTAAATACCTTAAACAAAGCAAAACAATTTCCTGTCCAAAAACTGATTTTGTATTTCATCTTTTTTTTGATCTTTTACTTGGTTTTATGTTATTATTATTTATTCATTTGATTTAATATTCTTTAAACTTTACAATCCCGTTAGTTAGTCTTTAATTATTATATTTTGTTTATTTATAGTTCGTGAGGTTCGATCGATCATTTTCTTTAATCTCAAAGGTGAGTTTCTCACACCCCTTTTTAAGCTTTTACTTTTGGGGGTATGATGAGTTGTAAAACACACTTACTTTCCATACCTTTTACCATGTTTTAAGTGCTCAATAGTATAATAAATAAGAGTTATGGCTTGTTTTAACATGATCTTACAAAGCTTAATACTTGGTGTAGGTGACGAGTTTTAAAAGAGAAAAAGATCAGGTTTTGGAAGACATAAGAGGCCTATATGATCAAGTTTTGAAGACCAAGTTAAAGCCCGACCCAAAAGCCCATTGGTGTAAACCCTTACATGTTATTATATAATATAACATAAAAGAAAAAAAATACCCTAACATCCCCATATTGAGCCGATCGGAAGAAGCAGAATAGCAAGTTAAATTGATTGTGTTTTTGTAGTGGGAATTGTTTTAGTGTTTGTTGTTAGGAGACAAAAGTGATTGTTTTTTGTTGTGGGAATTAATTCCCACGTGAGATTACAAGTGCAACAACAACAAATAAATAAAAACAAAACCTAACTCCCCTCAATTCTGCCGATTGGAACAGCCAGCCAAGGGAAAGAGGAGAAAAACTTTTTTGCAAGCTTGTTGGTGGCTAGGAGAGGAAGGAGATCGTTAAGGACAACTTGGTACAGCAGCTAGGGTCGATCTACATCAAGAAACTCAGCCATAGCATTAAGTTTTACATCCATAAACTTTGTTCTTTAGTTCAAGATTCATACTCTTTTGATTTGATCTTTTAACTTGATTTCTTTTGCAATTGAATTGAAGATAGACTTGTGCTTGATTGATATTGATTCTTGAATGAGTTTAATTATGTTTATGTTGAGTTTTATGATGTTTAACTTAAGTATATGCTGCTGTCCAAAACTTATGTTAGGCTAAACTTGTTAGTTCTACCTAGGTTAGATGTTTATTGTTAGGTTTTAGTGAGTAATATGGATTGTTGATCATCATGACTTGAATTGTTAATGAAAAGTTTGGTTTAACATTGAATTAGGTTGTGTTTAGTGGCTGTGTTTTTATTAATTATACTCATATACCTCTTGCTTTGATTGATTGAATCGGTTTTGGTTCATTTTAGCTTGTTTGAACTCTTTACTTTGTGTTTAGAGATTGTTTGCGGGAAGTACAACCGTAGGGTTTAGTTGGGTATGTTAATTAGTTAAAATCAGCGGGTAGGCACCTTCTTAGAGACCGAGAGGTGATAGGAAGTAAGGTCGTCTCATAGCTTTTACTTGTTAGGATTAGGATCGCGTGAGAGCGGGTTCGGTTCTTGTCAGGTTTAGGTTTGTGAGCGATTAGTTGATCTAGTTTAAGTTAAACTAAATTGTTCCTCTATCCTTGGTTGTGTAGTATTCGTCTCCATTAGGGTAGTGTGTCGGTGAGACCGAGTGGAGAGTCGACATTAGAACACTTTAACAATTCGTTTCCCGATTTGTTCTTGAAATCAACTAAGTGTAAGTTAGGGTTTGTTAGTGAGACCGAGAGGTGATCTAGCTTTCTTAAGTGAGCCTTAGTTGTGTCATCCTTAGAAACCGGTGTCGTGAGATTCTTCAATCCATTAGCTTATTATACCTTCAATATGATTCTTACCTAGGTAGACGTTTTCTCCAATTGCAGTTAATTCTCTAAGTTTCATCAAGTGTTTAGTTAAGTTAACTTAAGTTTAGTTAATTAATTTAGTTAAAGTAAGTTAGGTCAAGTAGTTAATTATTAAAAATCATTTAAATATTCTTAAGTGAGTCTTGGTTAGGGTTAAGTATTAAAAACGTTTTCACGTGTCCTTGTGTTCGATACTCGGACTTCCTTAGTTCTATACTATTAGTGATCGGTACACTTGCCGGTTTTGTGTGGTTTCTTTAGGAGTCTTGTTTTATAAATTTAAAGCTTAGTTGTGAGTTACTTAGAAAGTGCATCATTAGACACACATCAGGGTAGCATACAAATCATACTCAAATACCTAGTTTTACTTCACTTCGTATATTCAAACTACAATTCGTTATCATGGACTTGTGTGTTTATTTGCTTACTTGATCAAAGATTATGTGCTCATGGTTTCCTCATTAAGTATGATCATACGCCCCCCTTTGCACTCAGGACCATGTTCTGAAAGGAGAAATCGTACACTAATTGAAGATGCTCGTACAATGTTGTGCGACTCAAAATTTGCCTCATTCTTCTGGGCCAAGGCAGTAAATGGCAGTAAATACTGCCTGCTATGTGTAGAATACGGTACTCATCAACAAACATCATATGGACACACCCTATGAGTTGCTTTGTGACATAAATCGACGGTTTCCCACTTTCGTGCATTTGGATATCCGTGTACTCTCCTATATTTTGAGGCTACCCCAAAGTTTGATTCAAAGGCTAATGATTGCTATTTCATTGGATATAATGGACGCACTGCTTGTCGAGTTTACAAGAAGGTCACAAAACAAGTTGTATCAAGCTCCTCGAGCTTGGTATGCTACTTTGACAGACCATCTGTTAGAACATGGGTATACGCGAGGTACAATCGATCAAACTCTGTTCATCAATAAGAACAACAAGGATATTATTCTGGTCCAAATCTATGTGGACGATATCATTTTCGGGTCCATGAATCAACAATTGTGAATGGAGTTTGAGGGAGCAATGAAAATTAGGTTTGAGTTGAGTTCACTCGGTGAGATGACTACTATTGTGGGTCTTCAGGTTCGTTAGAGTTCAGATGGTATTTTGCTGCATCACGAGAAATATGTTGAAGACATTTTGCTCAAGTTTGAGATGCATGACTCCAAGATTGCTTCGACACCAATGGCTAAGAGACCAATTTTATATTTTGTAACATTCGTGAATTTTCAAATCCGAAAACCAGATCTGTTTTAAACTTTTGGTTTTTAATAATGTATATAATTTTTATAATGTTATATTTAATCTCAAGTTTCGTTTCATGTATTTTATGTGACATTCGTCAATTTTGAACTTACTCGTTATTCACATTTCAATAATGTGATCATTTCTATGCAATTATATTTTTCATCACCCTTGTAGTATTGCATGCTCATGTTAAACATTCATAATCAAGATCATGTATTCATGTACATATCCCATGCAATTTACTTGAATTATCCTTGAACTATTAATATTATTATTATTATTATTATTAATATTATTATTATTATTATTATCTGTAGGACCGGTGACGATCCGAGCAGGTTCGGGACGGAAGGTTTCAACCACAGATCAAAGATAAAAACAAACACTTTATTGATAAACGCGAACGGTTACATGCTTGTTTAAACAGAGAAATCACGATCTATGGCAGGGGGAGGTCGAGCATGGCCTCCCCCCTCATCCGGACAGCACCTGGGCTCCGGGCACGCAAAAACCTCGAAAACCTTACCTGTTCACGACTGAAAGCTGGTATTTATACCCGCTGCCATTCGGTCAGGACTCATTCGATCGAATGAGTCCTATTCGATCGAATGGCAGACTCATTCGATCGAATGAGTCCTATTCGATCGAATGGCAGACTCATTCGATCGAATCAGAAACTGGTTCGATCGAATGAGTATCCATTTGAAAATGCTCTTTCAAATGGATCACTTTCAGCGTGAACCACTACCTAGGTGTACAGCATACAACATAAACATTCTAAACTATTCGCCAAGCGACGGCCACAAAATGTGCACCAACAAATTCCCCCTTGGACGTTGCTTGCGAATTGCTGTAGACACCTCTTGCAATCTTCAGTCAAATCTTCTGCTTTATCTTGATAATCACGTTGAAGAATACCATCATTGCAGCAAGATTCCCCCTTAGACTGAACTCTCGGTTAATGATGCAAAGTGTTCTCCATTGCTGACATCTTCAGACTAAATAATCTGTTTAAAACAACCAACTGTAGAAATTCCCCCTCAGACGTTGACGTGTATCCCAATATATAGACATGACAATACATGCACGCTTCCGCTGCGCGACTTACTATCGGCGAATCTTCACCCACACGGTTACTTCACCAACATGTATTGGACAAATGACAGAGGCTTCCAATCCACAGCTACTCCCCCTAAACAGATTAGTTTGTATGCAGATTCATCATCGGAGACAAAGACACATCATTAACTTCGTGATTGCGAATCACCAATTTTCAACAGAATTCCCTCCACAAAGCGGAATTCTCACATGCGGAAAATAAATATTTAACATGATTGGCCCATAAATAGTCAGATGCTCCTGACTACCCCACAATAACTCAAACTCAGATTCTCTCCACAAAGCAGAATCTTCAGAATGCGGACAATAAATTAAACTTGGTTGGCCCATAAATAGTCAGATGCTCCTGACTACCCCACAATAACATCATATCTCATCAGTAATCACTTTTCTCTGTTCTTCTGTGTTCTTATAACAATCACCACTGTAGAAGCTCAATGAACAAGGGGTTATCCATTAAACTTGTAGACGATAATTCCTTCAGGTAATTGTGCTTTGTTCATCTTCAAATTTGCCGCTTTAACCGTTAAACATTTAAACGCTCTGACTTTGCCGGCAAATATCAGTGAAAATTTCACTGTCACCAAACTTTTTCTGGAATGTAATCAACTTGTAAAGGATGTCCAGAAAAATCTTCATCACTGACCCGAAAATTAACCGAAAATTTCCCAGAAATTTTGTCGAAAAAATTTTATTTTTACCAAACTTTTTCAGAAGACTTCCCGACTGATAAAAATGGCTTGGGCAGATTTTCGTGTAAGCGGGCGTTCCAGACTCTTTTTTTTTTTTTTTTTTTTTTTTTTTTTTTTTTTTTTTTTTTTTTTTGGTCTGGAACATGTTCGATCGAATGAGAACTGGTTCGGTCGAATGAACCACAGATTCGATCGGATGAAGCACATATTCGATCGGATGAAGAACTGGTTCGATCAGCTATTTGAATTTGACACTTTGAGCGGGAAAACCAGTTCGATCGAATACAAACTGATTCGATCGAATGAAGACATCTGGTTCGATCGAATGAACAGGCTGTCTGGGCGGGAAAACTTGCGTTTGAATTTGACACTTTTGAGCGGGAAGACTGATTCGATCGAATCAGTCAATCGAATAGGCCTATTCGATCGAATGGGGAACTCGTTCGATCGAATGTACTGATTCGACTCCTTCAACGCCAGCCCAGAAAACGCGAAGAACACGAAGAACACACCAACAGTTTAACGTCCAGAACGCAGAAAATCAAGAGCTCGGCTTGCTAGATCGGTTGTTAGACCTTTCTAGCGGTAACCGTGGCTCTGATACCAATTGTAGGACCGGTGACGATCCGAGCGCGTTCGGGACGGAAGGTTTCAACCACAGATCAAAGATAAAAACAAACACTTTATTGATAAACGAAAGATTACATGCTTGTTTAAACACTGAAATCACGATCTATGGCAGGGGGAGGTCGAGCATGGCCTCCCCCCTCATCCGGACAGCACCTGGGCCCCGGGCACGCAAAAACCTTTAAAACCTTACCTGTTCACGACTGAAAGCTGGTATTTATACCCGCTGCCATTCGGTCAGGACTCATTCGATCGAATGAGTCCTATTCGATCGAATGGCAGACTCATTCGATCGAATGAGTCCTATTCGATCGAATGGCAGACTCATTCGATCGAATCAGAAACTGGTTCGATCGAATGAGTATCCATTTGAAAATGCTCTTTCAAATGGATCACTTTCAGCGTGAACCACTACCTAGGTGTACAGCATACAACATAAACATTCTAAACTATTCGCCAAGCGACGGCCACAAAATGTGCACCAACATTATCATCATCACCATCATCTTTTCATATGTTATTTAACTAATAAAAACTAATGAATGTTTTAATTCAATAAAATTGATTCAAAGAGTTAAGCCTTTGAAAATCCCATTAAACTATTTTTAATTTGTTTTTTTAATTGTAATAAACATGATTTAACTTCTTAAATTTTATAAAACATAACCACTCTAAAAGTTTACTATAAAAGGAGAACTAATTCTCCATCTTTTTAACATCTCAATACACTATATTCTTAGGATTGAAAATATTAACAACTAAGTTTTATGATTTCATGCATTTTGTAGTTTTTGTTTTGATTTTATGTTGAATGTTCATAATTTGTTCTTCATGACCATGATACTTTTATAATAAAATCTTATATTTTGGTTTTAATGAATCATCATGATCATGGATATCCAAGATAAACACATTGATTTTCAAAAATTAGATCAAACCTAGTTATTTTGCAAGAACAAACATAAATATTTAGCTAAATCTTATGATCCATTGATCATCATAAACATATAAACTTTCTTTAAAGAAGATGATTTATAAAAATATTTTTAATTAAATATTTTATTATAATAGAAATAATATACTTCATATCTTTAAATAATTAATTGAGTAAATTAATTATTGTTTATTTTTGTTCAAGATAAACTAATATGTATAATTTCTTTAAAATAATTCACGTAAGAACCTTTAAATTAATTAATAGTAAATTAATTTATTATGTTACTAAAAAACAAAAAGTTTAATCATAAGTTGTTTTTAATCTTGTTATTTAAGTTTATATTAATAAGTTATAGTTATGCATTTATAAATCATTATTCAACTAATAAATATCAAATAATTTAAATAAACTTGAATTCATTTTAGTTAAACTCATTTTTAATCAAAAATCTCTAAGTACCAGTTTGTCGTAGTTTTTTGTTTTCATTTAGACTTCTTGTTTAAAACCTAGTATACGTATTTACTTGTTAAGAATAATCCACCGTGATTCTCCGCCTCGTTTGTTCGACTTGTTCAAACTACCATTTAGCACTTTCGAGGTAAGTTTCTCACACCCCTTTTTTAACGCTTTTACACATTTTGGGTAGCATATATATCCTATCAAATCAACTACTTAGTTATAGTTTCAAACTACAACTCGCATCATGGACTTGTGTGTTACTTGATTATGTAACATCCCGAAATTTCTATTAATAATAATAAAATATTAATTACGTCGGAAGAGTTAATTTCAGATAGTAGAAAAGTAATAATATTATAATAATAAAGATATAAGTATGGTAGGCTAAAATAAATGGAATTAGACCATGGACTTAGAATGAAGATAGGCCTAAGGTCCATGAGCTTAGGGAGTATAAATACCCCTTAAACCCTAAATCCTTTTCATCTCCATCATTCTACACCTTAGCTTACACTATCAAAAACACACACTTAAGCCAAACACTCTAAACACTATTATATTCAACGATCCAAGACCAACCGAAGGTAAGAAATCATTTATCTCAGCTGACCCAACAATTTAGAACCGGACACCGTAGCCCGGGGATGCCGTAAGAGCCGTTTTAATTTAGATCTAGCTTTATTCGGGTGTTTAATCAACCAAAAAACGAGCTTAAGGGCCACCTTAGCTTATATCTGGACACCCCAAAGCTACCTGGGTTATAAACGATCAAAATCTGGCCAACCATGGTGGTTAACGGCGACTGACAGCGCCGAAATCAAATAAAAATTTTAAAAACGTATAGGGCGTATATGTATAAGCCGTATATGTATGTAAGTCCCGAATCTGGATCACTACAATTATGATATCAATATAACAAGTATAGGTGCGGAATACCTATACTCAATGATTCAAGAACACGAAGTTAACACAAGACGAGAACAATATTGCTTCAAAACACACGTATATTATTGAATACGTCAGGTGCTTAAGCATTACAATACTTGATTACCAAATGACTAGGAATGAACAACCAAACCCTATACATCATAACATCTATATATAGGGATACTAACAACTTGGCCGGCCCAAACAACCAAAAGCCCACCGAGAACACATAGGTGTTCTCGGCTCACATACAAACCCAAAACCCCAAGCCCAAATCAAGTTAAACTAAATACAAACTAAGCTCAAACCACAAAACTAGGCCCAACAATCTCCCCCTTGGTTTGTAGCTTGGTCTTTTAATCATGCTCCATGTAATCAATGTCAACATCTTTCAAAGCACCCGCCCAAAACTTGCATCGGATAATAGTAGCTACCATACTTGTGAATTCTTTAGCAGCCGTTTCAAAAATCGAATCAAAAACTATCTGAAAAGTACTGAGCGTCTTGATGTCTCGTTCTCCCAGCTTTAATAAGTCTCTTGGTTCAACAAATCGGTACTGACCCTTTCCCTTTTTCAGCTTAATAACGACAGTGGCAGTGACGCTATCATATATCCAGAATCTCATGTTATCCAAAGTGCCATCTGGAATCTTTTCAGGAACAGGAATGTGAGTAGCCTTGTTTGTTGCTGGCCACATGACGTTAACCATAGTTTTTCCAGTCCTCGGATCCTGGACTCCCTTGGCTTTCTTTAGAAAAGACTCTGCAGTTGGCATATCTGGAAAACCTCTATCAACTTGTCTTCTTAGAAAATTCCAGAACTCTATACCACGCTTATCATTCGTCGGATTGGTGAAAGGAGAATTTATTAGATCACTCAAATCTACTTTAGTCCAGGAACCAAAATCTTTCATCTTCTTATAATATTCGGTGACTCCTGACTTCCTCTTCACCCACCACGTATTTTTATCCGCATCAAAACCCCACGACAGAACTCCCGATCGATCCCCATATTTAGCATGAAAACCCTTTTGAAATTCAATAACAAACCTGTATGGATGATCCGACGATTCAACATTCTGATTGAGTTTTTCATTACCAGCAGCTTTTTCTTTCCTTTTTCAAGTAGATTCTTCTTAATTCTGTCAGATTTCTCTTTGGAGACGGGGGGGGGGGGGGGGGGGGCATCCAAATACTATTGAAGTGATTCCGAGTCATCAATGTTTTCAACAGGGTGAGCAGTAGAACTACCACTTTGACTCACGTTGGGCGCTTTAGAAACTACATCATCACTGCCTTTAAACTCATCTCCAAACTTTTGAAACAACTTCTGTTGGAGGTCGAGATACAAGGTCGTCAATTCTCCCATGTTTGACTGTAGTTCTTTAATCTTAGAATCTTTATCAGAGTTGCCTGCTTCCAATTCTTGAATACGAACATCTTTGATTACCAAATCTTGTTCGAGTTCAAAGACTCGACGTTGTAGTGCATGAACCTCAACAGGAGCATCTTCAAGAACCACACCTTTACCTTTATTTCTAAGGTAAGCTTCCTACATAGCCAGAATCTGGGCAACCTTGTCTGACGTATAGGAGCTTGACGGACCCTGAGTGTCTGGACCCGATGAACCAGAGGGAATATCTGTAGTGTCGGTGGGTGGAATATCTGTCTCAAAATCAAAATCATCACCAAAGTCACTAGTTAATAAATCATGAAATGACGGATCAGCAGTAGATGTATCTTGTTCAGCTTGTACTTCTGGGGCAAGTGTCCCAGGTTGAGTAGTATGTTGAACTGGGTTGTTTTTTTCATCTGTAGTTGGTGTAACGGTTGTTTCAGATTCACTTACCAGCATGCCAGGCCTCGGGTCTTTCTTTTTTTGTTTACGTGGACCGAGGTCTACAGCTGGATCATCAGCTAAGTTTTCTTCATCAATTCCAACAACAGTCTGAGGAGGTTTCAGAGCAGTTGACTGTAACAATAACAGTGCTTTCACAGCTTCCAAAGCACTTAAAGTCTCAGTACTTGGAGAGGTATATGACTGACGGTGTTCAGTCTCATCTTCTTCATCATCAGAAATCTCGTAAGTTGCAACATGTGATCGAGCTGGTGCCACGAGTTCATCAGCAACCTGAACCATGACAGGCTCAGCTTCTGTCTCAGCGAAGCGTCCAAATTTTACCAGATCATGAAGACCTCGATAAACAATCTTGGCACCTTTCCTGTTTTGCTTCATCAACCCAAAGGTATTCGGCCCCAATGACTTCATATCCAAGAACTCAACAGACTTAACCAGTGCGGTGTAATGAGAATCAAAGATCATCTGTAGGAACCTTGAATACATTAAGAACATCTCCTTCTTCTTTGCCTTTAGGTTGCTCATCATTTCATTGAAAACGAACTTGGAATAATTGTAATTCCAATCCATGATCAGAGCAACAACAGCAGACGTCTGAGTGTGACTGATCTCATCTGAACCTCCCTTCCTCCCTGAGATACATGTAAAGAACGTGTGAAACAGGTATCTCCAATATGGGTGAAACAACTTCTTGATTGCAGGAGGATAGGTACCTTCGTAACCCATTCTTGTAAGAACTTCAGTAACTTCAGCAGCGGCGTACTCTGTCGGGTAATCAGGTTGATCCCCGAACATGAGAACATCCCTAATAATCGCCTCTGTGATGACAATGGCATCTTCTGTACTTTGGAGTCTATAGACATAGTTCCATCTGGTCCTTCAGGGTTGATCGATGCATTATTCCAAAAATCGGAGATCATCATCTTACATATGACAGGATTCTCTCGTAGTGCATGAGAGATCCTGCAGGTATTGAGTGCTACTATCATCGATTTGAATTCCTTGTGAGTCATGGGTGGATCATATAAATATCCAGCCACGTTGTGCGAGTCAGCAACCTTTAATGTATTCTGATCAGCCATTTCTTCACCAAACGCGTCAAGTTAGACAATTAATCAATTAATATGATAATGTTTAAAAATTGTCCATGGTTTAAAAAAATGAATTTGGTCCAAAGGACTATGACAGGCCCACACAAAACTCATAAGAGAGCCAAAAAGTATTATATGACCCAAGTGTATCAACACAGTATAAGTATGGGCTCAAACAGTGAGAGGAGGGCCCAAGTGGAGAGATCTCGGTCAACAGGGTGGGTTCTCGGTCAACAAAACTGATGAAATCAATTGAGAATGGGGGTTCTCGGTCAATATTTAACCGAGAACAAGAGTTTCCGGTCATAACTGACCGAGAACAAGTGTTTTCTGTCAAGAGCAAGGATTCTCGGTCAACAAAAGTCAACCGAGAACTCCTTGACAGCTGGGGACAAAGAACCCCTTGGATTACACCTAGGGAAGCACGTAATCGTCTACACCCCCACCGAGATACCTGAAACCTCCATTAAACCTGCAAATAATCAAGAACAATCAACTGATAAATCTTGATTAACCCCTCAAATATCCACTAAACCCTTAAATACACATGAATCCACTGCAAGTTCATCAATTTATTCATGGAATCACTTCACGGCAGTCATCTGATAATACTCTAACTGTATACAGATCTCATAAAGCTTGTCCAATACATGTTAATCCAATAAAATGTACACTGAGAGATGATTAGAGATGGGTTTTAGATTTCGGCTAAGAAATTGAGAGAGAGAGAAGATTTTTTAATTTTTTTTATGAGAATAAAGAAAGTGATTAACAAAACAAACTTTAAAAACCATTTAGGTTAAACCGAAGTTGGGCCGAGAATGCCAAGTGGGCTCGAACCAGTGAGCAGCCCAAGGGACATTTCCAGCAAGGCCAAACACCCAAATATTGAAGCCCAAATTCCAAAAACGAACTCAAGTTATACGATCATTTCGAGGAGAGTAATTTCGAGGAAACTTTAAGAAATTTACAAAAAAAAATACAAAGAAACTTAGCTAAGAAAAACATACAAAATAAACACCCATTTTGATATACACGGTAACTCACTTTGATTTTAAAACCGGGATCAAATTTCAGTTTTTGTAAAACACTAACTTTTATGAAAAGATCCGAACATGGAATCATATTGTTTAAGAGGCTGTCACAATGATTCATGTTCAGCGTTATTAATGGCATAAAGAGTCAGGTTGATAGCAGGTATAACATACTTAGCATGATTTTCATTGTATCAGTGATATGATTAAGGTTCAGTTCGGCATAAAGCTTAGATGGACATCACTCATGGACCTGTGGTGCCTCATATCTATTCTCAAAGCGTATTCAGCTTTCCCCAGATCACCCCAATTTGACTCCAACCCCCCTAGTGTTTGATCAAAAGATTTTATATAAAAGCAAATTTTAGGCTTTAAGGTTGAACGTTGGAGACGTGACAGGACTTACTTGTGTGCCCCCATCTCTGTAGTTCTAGTTTAACCCTTTAAACCTCTAAAAAATAGTTTTAATAATAGGTAGATAACTTAAATAACTCTTTTGCTGATTTTTTTTGAGAACATAAATGCACAATATTTTTGGTGATCAATACACTAACGGGCTCGTGTATGACTGGGTAATTGCTTTTCTGCCTATCATTTAGAGAGATGTATCTGGAGACATGCACCTGTCTTCAAAATGACCCTCCACATTAAGTTTAGCAAATTTAGTTTATATCACTTAAACTTTTACGCATCATGGAATGCTACCATACAATATCAATGATTGTTCTAGAGCCTTTTAAGCTTAATAACTTCACCCGTTAGGCATACAAAAACAATTTATCTATCACTTTCCAAAGGTTGGATCCATTTTCATTTGAAAATATTTTAGGCTTCTAAAAGGCTATTAATTGAATAGTAATATCATTTCCCATGGAGTCACATAAAACAAAAATGTTAAGTATTTCAGTCACCCCGGTCGCTGTTAAGCTTTTAGGTAAATGGCTGTCCTGTATGACCACAAGTGGTTAACTGGACCAACCATGCATAGATATGCATGTCCTTCCAGCTCAAAGTTACCGACATAATTTTAAGTGAAAGAGCACAAAACATAAAAAAACATCATAGTTGCCCCGGGTGCTTTCAGTCGTTGGGCAAATGGCTATCCTGTGAAACTACAAGTAGAACACCGGACCAACCATATACGAATATATGTCCTTCAAACTTGAGCAACCGACATGATTTTAAGCAAAAATGAATTTTGAAAAACAAAAAAAAACACCGCACCCACACTATTTTTGATTTTTTTTAATAATTTTTTAAATAAAGACAACGCACACACACTATTTTTGACTTTTTGATACTTTCTCCCCCTAAATTTGTGCAAATTAAACAAAAATGTACAAATTTATTCCCAAAAAGACTCAATCCTCGAAACAGAGCATTTTAAGAAAACCCACAAGCACATTAAATTTTGCTGTTCCGACCGGCTTTGTAAATAAGTCCGCCACTTTGTTGTTAGTGTGGACTTGTTCAAGATGAATCAGTTTTCGATCGAAACAGTCACGAATAAAATGAAGTTTAATATCAATGTGCTTGGTTTTGGAGTGTTGAACGGGATTTTTTACAATGGCAATGGCTGCATCATTATCACAGAAAATAGGAGTATCAAGACATTCCAAACCGTAATCCAGCAGTTGGTTTTGCAGCCAGATAACCTGAGAACAACAAGCAGATGCAGCAACATACTCTGCTTCGGCAGTCGAAGTGACACCGTCTGTTGTTTCTTGCACTGCCATGAAATGAGACGATCCCCTAGGAACTTGCAACCAGCTGACGTGGATTTCCTGTCAATGTTATCTCCACCATAATTGCTATCAGCAAAAGCATAAAGATCAAATTCTGATTGCTTGGGATACCAAAGACCAAACTTTGGTTGTCCCTTCAGATATCTAAAAATACATTTAACAACAATTAAATGAGAGAGTTTAGGATTAGCCTGGAACCGAGCACACTGGCAGAATGCAAACAAAATGTCAGGTCGACTTGCTGTCAGATACATCAGAGACCCGATCATCGATCTGTAGTATGTTTGATCTACGGGACTCCCGTCAGGATCCGATGACAATAGTGGTCTTTACGCCATGGGAGTATTGGCACTCTTTGAATCTTGAAACTCGAACTTTACTAGCATATCCTCAACATACTTCCCTTGATGAAGAAAAATTCCTTCTGAGCTTTGACGCACCTATAACCCCAGAAACGTTGTCATTTCTCCCAACGAACTCATCTCAAACCTCTTTTCATCACCCCTTCAAATTCAGTGCACAACTCAGCGTTGGTGGATCCAAAGATAATGTCATCAACATAAATCTGAACGAGAATCAAATCTTTTCCGATAGTTTTCCGGAAGAAGGTTTGATCGATGGTTCCACGCTTGTACCCATGATCAAGAAGATGCTTGGTCAGTGTAGCATACCACGCCCGAGGAGCCTGATGTAACCTGTACAAGGCCTTGTCTAGCTTGTAGACATGATTTGGTTTCTTAGAATCAACGAAACCCAGTGGCTGATCAACATAAATCTCCCCCTTAACCTCACCATACAGAAACGCAGTCTTGACATCCATCTGATACACTGTGAAACCCATGAATGAAGCATAAGCCAGAAAAATTCTAATAGCCTCAAGTCTGGCTACTGGGGAATAGACTTCAGAAAATCTAACCCCTCAACCTGACGAAAATCGCGAACTACCAGTCGTGCCTTGTTTCGAACAATAAACCCCGTGTCATCTTGCTTGTTTCTAAAACCCCATCTTGAATCGAGAGCTTTCTTTCCTTCCGGCAGTTTAACCAATCTCCATACCTTTAACTTATCAAACTGATTCAGTTCTTCATGCGTCGCATCAACCCAACTTGGTTCTTGAAGAGCCATTTCCACATTTTTAGGTTCAATTTGAGAGATGAAACACGAAAACATACAACTGTTTATGTATCCTGTTTGGCTTCTGGTGGACACTCCCGCTTCAACTGGACCAATGACATTTTCAATCGGATGATCTTTCTGAATTCTTGATGGAATTAACTGTTTAGAAACATAACCGGTGGATTGCAGATTTGACAAGTTCTCAATGTCATCAACAAGAGGGTTTTTCGATCCAGGTGTCGTCGTGCTGTGAGAGTACGAGGTGCCGGCGACATATTCATTTGGAATATCATCGCGAAACAAGGTGCTCCCGAAGATCTGACGAATGGAACTCTCCCCCTCAACATCAGTTACTTTTTCAGTCGTGTTTGGCGAGCATTCAGTTTCTGGAGTTTTGTTGCACTGATTGTCAGAGGCAGGTGGGGCATTATTCAATTCTGCAACATCATCATCAATCAGTGAAGAAATATGAGATACATTATGTGGATTTTCCTCTGCAACTTCCACTGTGGAACCACGTAGAGGTTCAGTGCTGAGGACTGGAAACACATTGAATGGTTTGAAGAATTCATTGTAGTCAAATAACCAATCGGGACCAACACGAGCATCAGTCTCATTTTCTTCCAGCCAACGAACCTCATAAGACTCTAAAATCTGTTCTTCCCAAAAGAACAGTGGCATTTTGGAGTCACACAACATTGTTCTTGCAGCTTCGATAAGATTTCGGTTTCTTCTTTCAGCCACACCATTTTGTTGAGGAGTTCGTGGGGCGCTGTACTGACGAAGCACCCCCTTTTCTGAGCAGAATTGATTCAAAGTCGCGTTCTTGAACTCTGTTCCATTATCACAGTGGATTCCCTTCACCTTTAAATTCAGTTGATTTTCCATGAGCACAACGAACTTCTTGATAAGATCTGCAGTTTCACTCTTATTTGACAAGAAAAATACAATGTAAAACGTGAGTATCATCAGTAATAACGAGACAATAAGAGCTACGAGACAGACTCAGAACATGAACTGGCCCGAAAAGGTCCATATGAAGTAGTTGGGAAACAGATGAGATAGTATTAACAAATTTTGGCTTGTGAGTTTTTCGATGATGTTTGCCCAAAGCACAAGCCACACATTTTTCAACAGTCACAAAATCCTTGATTGGTAAACCACGCACTAAATTGTTTTTAACAAGACGATTCAGATTTTTTGTATTAGCATGACCAAGCCGACGATGCCAAAGCATCGCGTTATGTTCTGACACTTTTGAAAACAAACATGTTATTTCGTCAGGAACATTTTTGTTCATGTTGATCACATAAGCATTATCTTTTCGTTGTGATTGAACAAGAATCCAGTCTTCTGGTATGATTATACCAGGTTTCAGAATTAAGCACTCCTTTTTAGTAAAATGAGTTGAAAATTCTTTGTCACAAATTTGTGACACGCTCAAAAGACTATGCTTCAATTCTTGAACAAAATTAATATTTTCAAACTTTAAAACACCGTTACTTACAGTACCCTTTCGAGTGATATTTCCTTTCTCTCCTCCCGAAAAAGACACGTACCCACCGTTAAATGTTTGAATGTCGTGTAGCTGGGTAATGTCCTCTGTCATGTGCCTGGAACAGCCACTATCAAGATACCAAGGTCTGATAATATTCCTCCATAGCTGTCCCTGCACAAAGCGTGGGATTAGTTAGTTTTTGGTACCCAGTCCGTACTTACACCGGGTGACCCTGACTCATCTACAGTTGTCACAGACTGCCATGACATATCCTTTTGATCATCAAAAATAGAATGAGTAGATGCTTTCGCCGGAGATTTAGGCAACCACTTATGTCTGTATGATTTGGAATTATAGGTACGAATGGTTGTCATGATCTCCGGTGTTTTAGACGTAGATGGAGATGAAACCGCCTTCTTCTCCTATTTTGGTCTAGTATTAGTGTTTATGTGAGAGTTTGAACTTGGAACACCCTTACTGACCCTTCTTTTGGACATGTTAGGTTTGGTCTGATGAGGACTAAACCTGCCAGATTTGTTTCGATTCCAATCTTCGTCAAAGGAACTAGCTGAATAATTCCTGAACCCTTGAATGTACACATTATGAGGCACATGTGGCATATTCCTTTGATAAAATTCGTAGTAAGGAATGTACGGACGATGTGGAAAATTTCTGGCAATATGACCAGGAGTGCCACAGTTAAAACATGTCTGACGTTTTATGAAAAACTCATTCCGGGTAGATCCTTGTTTGGACTGGTTGTGTGGACCAGTCTGCTTAGATTTTCGAGAATTCATATTCTCATTTTTTAACTTATCACCTTGTTTGTCATTAGAGCATCCCTCCTTAACAAACTTAGGTGCAACATATTTTTCTGATGTTTTGAAATTTTTGAAGTTTTAGTTTTATTAGAAATCACATTATTAGAGTTTAAAGTTTCAACTGAATCAACCACACAAGTATCCTTGCTCTTTAAAACAGTGCCCACACAAACAGTCGGAATAACAGAATTCAAAACAGGAAGTTCTAAAGAAACATTAGAAACAAAATTATTATCAAAATCAAAGCTAGGGTTGTCATCCTCATTAGTCCACTCCTTCATAATTACTTTTTCTGCACATGAAGTAGATACATTAGAATCGTCCATATTTGAGGTGGACAGACCAGCTCTCGCAGAACTGGTCTCACTACCTTTGTTTTGTTTACCATACTTCATATCCTTTATCTTTTCTTCATGTTCCTTGGTGACAGGGGTAGGAACATAATTGTGGTTATACGGTGGGGAAACTTGACTGAATCCTATTCCCTCACCTTCATTTTCTTTCCACCACAGTTGGTTTTCAATCATTGAGTTGACTACTTTACTGGAACCTTCGAATTTTTTAAAATTAAACTCAGCCTTTTCAAACTTGCTAGTTAGATTTAAGATTTCTGACTTGGAGGCTTCCAGTTTAGCAGTTAATTGAGCGATTTCTTGTTTAGCATCAAGATGGTGATAGCTCTTTATACTATAATCATACTTAAGTTTCTTAATATCCTTGTTAAGAGATTCTATTTTGTCAAAAAAAAAACCTTTTTCATTTTTCTTAAGTTTAAAATTCTCTGATTTTATTCTTTCCATATCTCTACTTAGACTGTCATTATGAAGTTTATACATTTCTATTTTCTCACCACAATTTAAAGAACATGGTTGAAAACGTACCTCAGATGAGTCTGGAAAAGTGAACGCCATGTATGCAAACTGGTGCTTCTTGACCTTCTCCTCAGCAGTGTTTTCTTCTTCAGAGTCTTCAACAATTGCGAAATTAGTAGTCTGATTTCCAATGTTTAGTGCAGCCATCTGACCTTCCTAAGAGAACGTTTGAGCAACCATACCTCTTTCACCATTACCCGAACTACCTCCAGCTTCACCTCGTGCACTTCCAACAGGAACCAGTGCTCTTTCCGTATTTCCATCTTTGGCTGGGTTAGTACATTCACGAGCGAAATGAGCCGGATCATGACAGTTGTAGCACTTGAGAGTCTCTTTATTAAAACCCACCTTTTGGCTATTAGGCATGTTCCAATTGTTTCTACCCGTTCGTTTGGCAAACTTCTTTGCACGAAAGACTGCCATGGCAATTTTCCACGAGATGTCCATTTCCTCAACATCATCGGGATGAATCTGATCTAGTTCGGCAGTGACCACAGGTTGAACCAAGTCTCCGGCCAGAAAAGCATGATAACAGTTCATAAATCCCGCCATTAGAGCTATATTCTCATGAGTCTCTTTTGGTATAGTGGGAATCTGGATGAAGTTCTGACTTGGAGTGGTTTTACCAGAATCATTTGTAGACTGACCAGACTTGGTGAAAAATGTTGGGGCTGGATTTGGCGAATTGGATGATGATGATTGACCTAGAGTGGATGAAAACATCTGGAAGTTTCCCTGTGGTGGTTGTTGAGTAGACTTGAACAGTGAGAAGCTATCTTGAGACATAAGAGCACTGTTACAAGCAACGTTATATCCCGCATCATTATAAGAACTAGCGTGATTTATTGCCTGCTGTTTATCATCCATATCACAAGCTTTAATAGTGGCTATCATTTCAGTCATGCTCATCCTGTTAAGATCCTTGGTCTTCTTGATAACCGCAACATTCATGTCCCAATTTTTCGGTAGAGAGTTCACCAACTTGTTATTAATTTCTGAGGGTCGCAGAAAGATTCCTGCAGTTCTCATTTCAGTTACGAGAGATATAAACCTTTGAAGTTGGGATTCCAATGTCTCTCCCAAAACATGATTGAACATATTAAACTTTTGTCGTAACAGATCTTGGCGACTTCTCTTCATATCCTAATTTCCTTCATAAACTTCTATCAGTGCAGCCCACAACTCCTTAGCTGTTTGGAGTTCTCTAAACTGAAGGGCAATCTCGGGTGACAGTGCCATGGTTAGAGTGGAAAGAGCTTTCTAATCTTCTTCAACTTTGGCAAAGTCATCATCATCATATTGAGCAACCGGTTTCACAAGAACCTCGTCTGAACCCTCCCTTTGATAGGTGATCCTTTGAGGTCCCCTCAAAATGCTTCTCCAAATTTTTGAATCTTTCATCTTGGCATAGTGTTCGAAACAGAATTTCCATTCACTGAACCCCTCGTGGGACAATAAACGGGGTATACGAGTAGCAGTGCCCATTATGGAATCAAGTTCTTGGTGAAGTGACGAGTTGATGGAGCTGCTGCCATTAGTTAACTGGGCCATTTTAATTCAAGTCCAAATAAGATTAAGTCCAATTAAAGATTTAAGTCCAAATAAAATTTAGTCCAGTTTAAAAGTCCAAGTCCAAGACAGAGAAGCCCAACATAGTAAACTAGGCTTAGAATATGATGAAATACGTTGACCGAGAACTAGAGTGTTGACCAATTCTTTGACCGAGAACACAGATGTTGACCAAAGCTTGACCGAGAACTCAAGCTGTGATTGAACTTTGACCGAGAACTAATAGGTTTGACCGAACATTGTGCTAACCGAGAACTGATCTTGACCGAACACATGTATTGACCGAGATCACTGAATTTAAGCAAGTTTTACCGAGAACTAAGTATTGCCGAAAACCAAAATCAGCCGAAAACCAAACTTAGCCAATAGCTGATCTTGGCGAAATCCCTAAACCTTCCAGATCTTTGCTGCAACTAACTTTCAAGAATTAAGGAATTTGATTTGTTTCCAAATCAAATCCAATCTAGAACCTAAAATAAAGTTCATGTTCTCCGATTACAACCTCGCCGGAAAAACGAACACAACCACCCAAAATCAATATCTCGAATCTGTTGATATCACAATAATGAGCCTGAATTCGTCCAAGGCTCTGATACCAATTGTAAGTCCCGAATCTGGATCACTACAATTATGATATCAATATAACAAGTATAGGTGCGGAATACCTATACTCGGTGATTCAAGAACACGAAGTTAACACAAAACGAGAACAATATTGCTTCAAAACACACGTATATTATTGAATACGTCAGGTGCTTAAGCACTACAATACTTGATTACCAAATGACTAGGAATGAACAACCAAACCCTATACATCATAACATCTATATATAGGGATATTAACAACTTGGTCGGACCAAACAACCAAAAGCCCACCGAGAACACATAGGTGTTCTCGGCTCACATACAAACCCAAAACCCCAAGCCCAAATCAAGTTAAACTAAATACAAACTAAGCTCAAACCAAAAAACTAGGCCCAACAATGTATTGGGTGTATATGTATAGGGTGTATATGTATATGGCGTATAGGTATAGGACGTATATGTATAGGACGTGTATGTATGTATGCATGCCGTGTATGTATGTACACCGTATACGTATCCATATGTATGTATATATAGCGTGTATATATATACACCGTGTATGTATGTAAGCCATGTATTTATGTATACCGTAGATGTATATGTTGCGTGAATGTAGGTATACCGTATATGTATATATAGCGTGTATATATGTATACCGCGTACGTATGTAAGCAGTGTATGTATATACAAAGTGTATGTATGTATACCGTATATGTATAAATAGCGTGTATACATGTATACCGTATATGTATATATAGCATGTATGTATGTACAACGTGTATGTATGCATGCCGTGTATGTATGTATACCGTATATGCATGTAGGACGTATATGTATAAATAACGTGTATGTACAACGTGTACATGTGTAAGCAAATAATATGGACTTAAACGGTAAATACGCTAAGAACAAGGAACCAATTAATATGAAAGGTAATGTTTAAACTGAGAAAGACATAGAAAGAAGGGTCAAGTGCGAATACGAGCACTAGAGTAGTAGTTAACTTATGTGCCTTATTATAGTTAGTCGTGCACAGATAAGGAAGGAGATTACGATTAACTCTGAACATAACAGAATCCAAGTGAGTTTCTAGCCCCATCTCCTTGTTATGTTTTTGAGGCTGTGTGCATACTCAATGTGATTAGTTAATACACTTACCTTAAGTGGTAAGTGTATTATGTAGGTTTCCAGCCGGATCTACACAGGAGTATCTCGGACACGGAGGGTGCAGAATCCCTTAAGTATACGATTACGAGTGTATTAACGAAGTAACGAAATGAACACGTGAGAAGAAAAAACACGTAAAGCAAACAATTAATCGTTATTAGCTACTCAGAGCTCTTAACCAATAAGCAGAAGACTGCACAAAGTTATGACCCCAAAACCTTACAAAAACACGGCGGAAGTTTGGTTTATATAACCCGCGACAACTTCGCCAAACATGCTTGGCGAAGTTGTCCCTAACTTTGCCGCTGGGCTAACTTTACCCGTTATCAAACCCGAAACATTAAGTTCACCAAAACGTAACAAACAATATACTGATTAAAGAAATGATAAGCTAAAGACTGATGAACTACTGGCACACTGTACCAACAGACTCCCCCTTGGCAGTAGCTTAATCTCTCTTATAGCTTCGTCTTGTCTTGTCTTGTAATCCAAAAAGCCGTACCAACGATCTTCAGGCATGCACACCTTGTCTCACACAAACCGAGACCAGCCTTTGATACTCCTTAGCTTCATCTTTCCAAGAAGGAACATAAAAGATCTTCTTTTCATTTAGTACCTGCAAATCAGCTTAAGACAACTTAACCAGGTGCATAAGATCATACACCCTTAAGATCTCCTGTTCATCTTGATCTTCCATCATAGATTCAGCGGTCTGGCAATCAACATACCACCATTTCAGGTCTTTCAGCATATCCTGAGGCATAATCTTCATCGGAATCTCTGTCAGACATCGAATGGGCTTGTAAATCATAATCATCCACGGTTTTCCATCTTCTCCCATCCCCCTCTCAGTGTCCTCAATCAACTTTCCCTTCCGTGCTTTCAACAACTCGAACTTCTTCTCCTTGACCATTTCATTCCATACCATCTTTCCAATCCAACCAGCATACATATCCCCACTCCTGTTAATCAATTTCAAACGAGCCAAGTCCTTTACCTCACACTCGGGCAACGTGTTGAACGACCTCAGCTTCTTTTCAAAATACTGAATCCCATCGTATCTCTTAGCCACAAACACCTTGAGCTGATCATCATAAAGCCAACAGATGATACCTTTCTTCGATTCATTATACCCTCTGATATTATAACTCCTTTTGAACATCAGAGGCACCTCTGGTTTCTTTGTCTTAATAAACCAATGAACACATTCCTCCTTCCATCTAGGTTGTTTCTTCCCACTCAGAATCACCACTTACCTATCACCTTGACTCACCTGTTCTTGACCACTAGCCGGAATATCATGTTCAACCCCATCTTCCGGTATCTCTCATTCTTCCAAACCACTGTCAATCTCGATCTGTTCACCCAGCTTTTCAGTCTCACTGTATGGTAACACATCTTCAACAATCTCAACATCATCATCCACAACAATAGTCTCAACACCTGTATTACTAGACGGATCAGTAGACTCCCCATGAGATGTGGAAGCCCCAAGAGGTTGTGAATTTCTTGGCAGCTCACCACCTGCACCTTCTGGTTCATTGGGATCATCATCTCTGTCCTCCCTTCTCTTTGATCTCAACTCATCTCCCTTGCAACTACTCTCCCCCCTGAGATGCTAAGTACTTCTTTAAGGCATCAAAAATTTTACCGTGTTCACCCAGGAGAACCGTCTGAAGTTGATTTTCAGCCACCAGATGTTGGATGGCCAGAGTCTGAATAACATTGATCCTTGACTGCTCAGCAACAACACGTTCTATAGCCGCAATCCGCTCGGAATCCGACAAAGTATTATCAAATGCAAATGACATGTGAGAGATATCCTGAGCATATGGTGGTGGAATACCCAAACTTACTGGAATCTCAGATGTAGATGGAATAGTAACTGGGGGTGGAACTGAGACTGAGGACCCAACAGTAGCCACCAATGTGGACTCAACAAACATAGCAACCACCTCAGATGGAGTAACGGATTGAGGCGGTAAAGAGACAATCTCTGGTGCAGACACATCCACCGTAGAAGGCACAATAGACGGTGCTGACAAAGCCACTATGGATACACCAGAAGTCACTGTCAAGGGGGCAGGTGATGATGGTACAAGTGTAGACATACCATATAACTGTGGAGCAAAGTGAACTACACGTGAACTTTCACCACCCCTAGCCTTCTTGGATCTTCGAACTAGAGCATACATCTCTTCCTCATAATCAGGCTCACTTTCATCATCAAAACCTTTCTTTCGTTTTCCCTGTATCTTTTCCTGAGCGGCCAGAACCCTCTGTTACTCAACAACATCATCTGTGGATGAATCATATAAAGTTTCCTTAGAATCCTCAACTGAGGTAATTGATGGACCCACAGAAGTAGCAACCAAAGGAACATGAACCCCAGACATATCAACCAACGAAACTTGAACTTCAGAAGTATCAACCGCATACATATCGAAAAAGCCTTGCCCCCCAAAGGCAACATCAAGATCAACCTCCTCAGCGGCAGACACAATAGGATCATTAACTGGAGCATCCTGAACTGGAACATCTTGAACTGGAGCCTCTTGAACCACAGGAGTTGGTTGTGGAATATCCGCTGGTGCCCAAACAGGATCAGCAAACCCATCATCTGGCGGAGCAACATAAGCAGGATTCAAAAGATAACCAAACAAAGCAGTGTGACTCGGACAACGCTCAACATTGCTTCGTGCGCTCTATGTTCGACACTGAGCAAAAATCCTCTTGTTCACACTGTCCACAAACGAGATATGACGACGTTGTGGAAGATTAGGGGCTACATGATTAAGGATCATTTGTAGAAATCGGGGATACATCAAGAACCGTTCTCTAGCCAATTCCCTCCGTTGACGATCAATCTCAGAAAACACCATCTGACCAAAGCTGAACGGCTTATTGTATGTTAACGCAGTCATTGCAGATTGCATAGTTGCGCCCATACCATTAGAACCAGCTTTACGACCAGACATGCAAACAATCAACACATGCATAAAGAAACGCCATTGATCAAGCAAGAACCCTTTGCAACGTTGAGAGTCTTCCAAGGACCTGAGTAACCAATGCGAAGAAAAGCACCATTTCGAAATGTTGTCGGATACTCAGTAAGACCATCATCTTCTGCAACAGACCCAAACTGCAAGACTGCCCGTATCTGATTAGCTGAAAACTGCACAACTTGCTCATTGACAATAGCACGCATAACCGGAGGTTCTACACGAAAATCGTACTATACGATTCTCCAAAAGTCTTCGATATTCAGCAAGGAAATAGGAAGAGTTGTGGAGATAGAGTGAAAAATCCGTGAGCGCATAAGAAAATGAATGATCTCCACATAGTCCTCAGCTCCACGGGTATCGGGAACTAAGGTAACATACATGTTGTGCGCTGACCACCTGTGCCACCATCACCAGCAACCTCAGCCATTCTGCAGTTCAAACAAATTAAGTTAGAAAAATGGATGACTAAATGGTCAACTTCGCTGATGAGGATAATGGCGAACATAGAGAGTGAACGAAGTTGATCCAAAACCAGGACATTAGGCGAAGTTAATCATCCGGCGAAGTTATTTTAACTTCGTCTTTAACCACAACATCGCCTCAAGAACAATCCAGAAATAAAACATTATTCTGTTGCAAACCAAAAAAATTAGAGGGCCACTGCAGGTTAACCAAGGTCCGACTAAGGTCAACAAACACACGATATCACGAATAGCTTAACAACGAAGTAGTATTAAAGACCTAGAGCCACTGTTCACAAAATCAATAAAAAACCAACTTTAAAAGATGAAACAACAAAAACGGATACAGAATTGTGGATTGCTATGAGAATTCGGACCTTAATAACAGAGAAAATTTTGACAAGGTTGATTCTTAGACAAGTTCGCAGAGGGTTTTAGAAGTGAAGTTGACCTCTTTTGACCTAAGATATGCTTATATACTCTTTGGAAAACCCCAGAGGCGAATTTATGGTAACTTTGCCCTATAGACAACTTCGCCACAGTGAAGTTAATGTGATATAAAACGTTTGAAAAACAAAGAACAATAACGAGTAACCTGTGATTTAAAAGAAAAACTGATTTAAAAGTAAATTAAGGGGGGCGGGATCAAATTTCAGTCTTTGAGAACAACCAATGCGTTTATGAAAAGATCCGAACATGGAATCATATTGATTAAGATGCTGTCACAAAGATTCATGTTCAGCGTTATTATGACATAGAGAAACAGGTTGAAAGCATGTATATGGGACTTAGTATGATTATTATCGCCTCCGTGATACGAGTTAGGTTCAATTTGGCACAAAATTTAGATGGACATCACTTGTGGACCTGTGATGCCTCCTATCTATTCTCAAGGCGTATTTGGCTTCCCCATATCACCCCAGTTTGACTTCAACCCCCTAGCGCTTGATCAAAAGTTTTACAAGGCATTCGGCTTTACATGCCTTTCATTAACTGTGTACAAAACTTATTTAAATGCTCCATCCTTGTAGTATTAAGCTTTTTGAATAGTAAAGGCAGCTACTTCATATTACACACGTTTTTTTTTTGTGAATACAGTATGGGAACTGAATATTTTTGGTGATCAAGACACTAACGGGCTCGTGTATGACTGGGTAATCACTTTTTTGCCTATCATTCGGAGAGATATATGTGGAGACACGCACATTTCTTCAAAATGACTCTCCACAGTAAATCTAGCATATTTAGTTTGTATCACTTCAACTTTTACGCATCATGGAAATCTAGCTTGACAATCAGTGACTGTTCTAAAGTATTTTAAGCTTAATAACTTCACCCGTTAAGCACACAAAATCAAATTATATATCATTTTCCAAAGGTTGAATCAATTTTCAATTTAAAAACCAACTTTGAAGTTTCTTGAAAAGCAATAGATTGAATGATTATATCACTTCCCAGAGAAAACATAAAATCAGTTTAAATTCAATCGCCCCGGTCTCTTCTTAGTTCTTAGGTAATGGTCATCCTATATGACCAGTTGGTTAACAGGACCAAACACATATAAACATGTGTCCATCAAACTTAGAGCTACCGACATAATTTTCAGCGAAGGAATTAAAACAAAACGCATCACACTCACCCCATATTCTTTAAGTTTTTAGGTGAATGGCTATCCTTTGAATCTACAAGTAGATCAGAGGGCAAACATATACAAGTATATATCCTTCAAACTTGAGCAACTGACATAAATCTAAGTGAGAGTGAAGTTTTTTTAAAGCAAAAAAAGGCACGGTTACTCGAAATTGATCATCCCATTTAACTCAATAGGTTTTGAAAACGAGATCGGTCAAAAGCTTTTGTAAAAATATCAGCAAAGTTATCCAAATAATCAACCTTTTAAGCACGATTAATTTCTTCTCAGCACAATCCTGTATAAAATAATGACGAATGTCAATATGTTTAATTTACTATGCTTTGCGGGATTGTTAGTTACTGAGATTGCAGCAGTATTATCAATGCAAATAAGAGTATGACTGAAATTCAGACCATAATCTCGCATTTCTTGTTGTGTCCACAAAACCTGGGAGCAGCAGTATGATGCTGCCATATATTCTGCTTCACAAGTGGATATTGCTACTGAGGTCTGCTTTTTGGATTGCCACGACACCAATCTCCCTCCAAGAAACTGACAACCACCGGCAGTCGACTTCCTATTCTAGTTACGGCCTCCGTAGTCAGAATCGGTGTATGCCACTAAATCCAGTTCACCTCCCTTTGGATACCAGAGACCCAACTTAAGTTTTCCTTTGAGATACCGCAGTATCCTCTTCATGCCTTTCATGTGTGACTCCTTTGGATTAGCCTAAAAACGTGCACAAACACAAACTGCAAACATAAAGTCAGGTCTAAAAGCCGTTTGTGGTTGCGCGATATTGAGTGAGATCCACGTCTTCATCACTATCAGAGTCAGCACCCAGTTTGTGGTTGACACAGATCGGAGTATCATACGGAGTACTTTCTTCCATCTTGAATCTTTTGAGTACGTCGTGAACATATTTAGTTTGATGAATAAACATCCCGTCTTTCTTCTGATCTACCTATAAACCCAGAAAGAAGGTTAGTTCACCCATGGCACTCATCTCAAATCTTTTCTTCATGACCGCTTCGAATTCTTGACACATGGAATTGTTTGAGGCTCCGAAGATAATATCGTCCACATAGACTTGGACAAGAAGAAAGTCCTTTCCACTCCATTTTACAAACAACGTACTGTCAATCTTTCCACTTACAAAACTATTTTCCAGCAGGTAATCAGATAAGGTTTGCATACTAAGCTCGTGGAGCTTGATGTAGACCATATAGTTCCTTGCTGAGTTTATACACATGATCTGGAAAGTCTGGATATGGAAAGCCTGGAGGTTGTTCAACATATACTGATGTATATAAAAATATACATCTTTTTAGCATCAAATAATCTCTAAAAACTGCAACTTCTATCGTATAATATAGTTAAAATAACTACTTATCATGTTAAAATGTATTTTCAGTTGAATCCAAGCCTCAAACGAAGAAACGAATGAAAAGCCAAAGAAAAACCAAAGAAAACAGCAAAACATGGGGCTGTGTTTCAGGAAACATGGGGTTGTGCTTCAGGAAACATGGGGCTGTGCTTTAGGGAAACATGGGGCTGTGCTTTTAGAAACACGGGGCTGTGCTTTTGGAAACACAAGGCTGTGCTTTTGGAAGCACGGGGCCGTGCTTCTGGTCACTTTTCAGAAAAGACAAAAAAATCTACAAGAAAAGACAAATTAGTGAATTGCTGGACACGGGGCCGTGCTTTTGGAAGCACGGGGCCGTGCTTACCTTTCAGAAATGACAAAAAGAATCAGCACATGTCACTAAAAAGCATGGGGGCGTGCCTCAGGAAGTACGGGGCCGTGCTTACCTTTCAGAAACGACAAAACAAATCTGGCACATGTCATAAAAATGCACGAGGGCGTACCTACTAAGCACGGGGCCGTGCTTTTCACTCCATATTGCCTATAAATAGTGGCTCATGTTGCACTCATTTGGTGTGCCTTGAAAAGAATTCTATTCGGCTCTCTCTTATAAAAACACACACTAACACTCACTTTGAAGATCTAGTGAAGAGTTTGAAGGCTTGGAGGTCATCACCATCAACCATCGTCATCAACCATCATCACCATCATTAAGAAGGAAGATTCATCTACAATTGGTTAGATTGTTCCAAGTTTAATCATGTATTTGTTATCATCATTCATCTTAATGTTTATCATCATGCTCATTATGAGCTAAACTCCTTTTACCATCTAAAATCTATGAAGAAGCTTTGTTTTACTTGATAATTAATCAAGACATGTAATGTAGTCTAGTAAAGTACATGGTTAGATTACAATTATCTTTTGATGAGAAATGTTTCACCATCTTAAATCACTAATTCAAAGTTGGTGGTTGTCAATTCTATTGGCAATCGTTCATGATCAATTCATGTTCTTGAAAGATAGAAATACTTTGATACATTAACAAAACATGGATCCTTATATTGTACTTAGAAATGATGAGATATAAGTTATGATGTATTTCTCTAAGTCTTGGTAATCCGAAAATGGCTTTGCTTAGGATATCATTTTAGTTAAAGAAATCATATGTTAATTGAATGTGTAATTATAACCTACATAAATCAACCAAGGGGAGGTTGTGTAACTAAACTACAACCGCCCGAAGTTGTTAGAATTGGTATTTAGAAATTGAAGTCAATCCTAATCTTTCTACTTTACGAAACTACTTGCCAACTTAAATTGACATCATTGAGATGAAATGACATTAGGAAAGGGTGGACTTTAAAATGCGCATGCTATCTCCTTAGTGCCAAAGATGCTCACTTAAGGTTTAAGGAGCTATCTATCATATATTGCTATGGCAAGTTTATCACGTGTCCAAATTTTAATTATAAATGCTAAAATAGAGTGGATTCTTGATCTTAGATGGTAACCTTCGCATAATTGAACAACTCGTTTAGAATCTCTTGTCTTGGTCACCTATATATTATATATATAAGTCTTTATATTTTATAAAAAGTTAAAAATTAACCCCAAAAATGATTAAAACCTCCGATTAAAGCAAAACAACGATTTACTATTAGAAACCTTTGTGTCCACGGATCGATACTTGGTTCTTACCAATACTATTCTACATATACGATAGGTACACTTGCCTATTTTGTGTGTGTTTAGTCTTTGTATAAATCACTTTTATAAATTTAAAACACGATCTTGTGCAAAAGCTAAATATCCAACCCATCATATTTTAAGACGCATGCGCACGCACATCATATACCACTTCGTATACCTTCCCATTCAGAAATACACTTTTTACATCTAACTAAAACACCTTCATTTCTTTCTGAGCGGAAATGCTAAGAAAAGTCAAATTGCCTCCAGCCAGGCTACAGGAGCAAACATCTCATTGTACTCAATTCCTTCATGTTGATTAAATCCCTTAACTACCAGTCTCGCCTTGTTTCGAACGATTACCCCTTTCTCATATCTTTTGCACTTAAACACCCACTTAGTACCGATTGTGTGCACATCGTGTGGCTTTTCAACAAAATTCCATACTTCCATTTTATTAAACTGAGCTAATTCTTCCTGCATGGCTTCGACCCACGAGCTATCCTCCAACGCTATCTGATAATTTTTCGGTTCTATTTGACTGATATAGCATGCATACAAACATTTGTTAATAATACCAGTATCTTTGATGCTCACAATACACAAGTGTTTTCATCCAAGCTTCTTCTGGTTCGCACTCCATCAGACGGATTACTGATCACATTCTCCAGAGGATGATCCTTGTGAATTCTTGTTGTTTGAACATGAGTAATTACCAAGTCTTCTCCCAGATTAGGAGTGAGTTCATTAGAGCTATGGCGATTATGAAACGGATTTATGAACTCTTCTTCATATGAGACAACAGTCCTTTCTTCAGTACTATTCACGGTTTGTCTTTTGTCTTCAGCCTTTGAGTTATGCGTGAAACTCTCTTCTTCATCGATCAACATCTGAGTGGCCATCCTTTCTTCTATATATGCAGATTCATAAAAAGGCAGATTAAAATCCATAAACAGTTTGTCATAATCAAAAACCTCATCTGGTCCCATGCTAGGCTTTAGAGACTTGTAACTGGTATGTTAGTGTTACAGACCACCTCAACCTTGTTTCTCGATAGATTAAAGACTCTTCTATTGGGAGAACCAACCACGTAAACAACGAGAATACCTTCGTCAGCTTTCTCACCAAATTTTGAATTTGTCTTTAATATCGAACAAGGAGAACCAAAAGGTTCGAGACCAGACAGATTAGGCTTTCGACCATGCATTAATTCATAACAAGTTTTGTTTAATCTTGTAACAATTAAAACATGATTAAGGATATAGCAGGCTGTAGCGACAACCTCAGCCCAGAACACCGCTGGAAGCTTAGCATCTGCCAGCATTGTCCTGGCTCCTTTGATTAGCGTTCTATTCTTTCTCTCGGCTACTCCATTCTGTTGTGGAGTGTATGGTGCACTGAACTGATGCTAATCCCTTTCTGCTGATAAAACATCTCCATTTGATAATTCTTGAACTCCGTCCCGTTATCACTTTTGATGAATTTGACTTTTCCTCCAATGACGTTCTCCACCTTGGTAATCAAGTTAATCACCAAATGCACTGTCTCATCCTTAGCTTTCAGAAAATACACCCATGAGTATCGGGAGTAGTCATCGGTTACTATTAAACAATAAGACGTCCCACCCAAACTTCTAACATTTATGGAACCAAATAGATCCATGTGGAGCAGGTCTAGAGGAGTGATAATCGAATTAATTAGCTTGGAGTGATGCGGATTCTTGTGCTGTTTTCCATTCTTGCATGACAGACATTTATCTTCAAAGTTGAAATTCTTCAATGGAACCCCCAGTACCAACCCATTCTTGACAATGTAATTCATTTTACGTAGATGGATGTGTCCCATTCTTCGGTTCCACAACTCAGATTCAGATTCTGTTGCTTTAGAAAAAAGACATGATTCTTTTATTTCTATCTTGGTGGACCTCATGTCCATTACATAGGTATTCTTCTCTCTTGGAGCTTTCATGACAATCCAACTTTCTGGAATCATGAAGCCAGGATAAAGCACTAAGGCTTCGTCCTTTGTAAAGTGCACAGTGTATTCTTTGTCACAAATATGAGAAACACTAAGAAGATTGTCCTTCAATTCTTCCACCAAATTTACTTTTTCCAATCTTATCCTTCCATTCGTAACCGTACCAATGCCTAATCCTTCCTCCACTTTCTCCAGCAAAACTTACTCTACCTCCTTTTACAGCCTTCCAGTCAAGTAACAATTTTTTGTTACCTGTCATGTGTCGGGAACAGCCATTGTCGACAACCCACCTGTTGTTCACAGTTTTTTAGATTGTCCCTGCACATTTTAAGGAAAAAAATTAAAAGCGGGGGACCCAAGACCTTCCGGTCTTGGGGTGATCAAACCTATTAAACAACATCAAAAATACCTGAATTTCAAGTATTAAAACTTTCAGTCGACTCAAAGTTACGGGTTTTATAGTTAATCGGGAAAAAACGAGGTTGATTTCTTTGAAATCTTGGATTGATCCATGGTTTGATGTTAGTGGAATTGACTATAGTTCGAACACCAGTTTTAGGTTTCGTTTTATTCTCAAACAGGTTTGGTCTCATACTCTTAGCTCTCTTTCTTCTCAGGAGACAGGTACTGACGACGTGTCCCTTGTTATGACATCTAAAGCAACTCTTATTCAATATTCCTGTGTTCATCTGAACACCTTTATCAGGAGTAGCTTCAGAAGATGAGGTTGGTTTACTGACATTTTGTTTCACATAGGGGGAACGACAGGGTTTAAAGAAGGTTTCTTTTCGCCAAAGGTGTCATTTGATCCCCTTTTCAGTAAAACAACTTCATCATCCACTCTATTAGTGTTGACAGACTTACTACTAGACTGGGACTCTTGATCGGTAACAGGAGAATTTTTCTGAACCGGTTCGTTAACTGTCTTGTCTACCTCTTCAAGGTTGACTGGATTAACGGAGGTTTTGCTTAACTGAACCTTATCGGGTGCTATGTCCATGTTTATAGTACCCGATATGGTCCGATCAGTCTGAACACAAACAGGTGGCTGATTACTGGGATTATAGGAATAGTTGTTATTATAAGGTGGTGGAACCTCAGAGAATCCAATTCCCCCTTTGTTGATCGGGGAACGTTGATCACTTAGGACATGATTTAGCATCATAGAAGAATTCCTAAACTGTACAAGTTTTCTATTTAGTTCCACCACTTTCACTTGATAATCAGCTATCTGTTTGTCTTTTTCAGCCATAAGTTTGGTCTTTTCTTCCACAACTTCATAACTCAAATCAATTACTTGTATGCATTTCTTCATCGGGAATATTGGTAGTGTAAAATTCCTTGATGAGATTTGCTTCCTCGCGGATTTCATTAGCTTGTTGTGATATTGAAGGTCTTGGTCCATTATAAGGAGGAAAACAAAGATTTTCTTCCTCTGGATCCTCCTTTTCCTCGGGTTCTCCCTCCGATTCATAAGGATTCTTGATTGGTGATTGAACTAATCTCTTTTTGTATGGTAAGATGACCCTCATCTTTGGCTTACAACTTGGTTCTGCAGTGGTAGGTGGAATTTGGTATTGATAGTTCAAAGGTGGTGATCCGAATTGCCATCTCCTTTGATCAGAGTGACAATTCATCCAGCTAGATGATTCGGATTCAGTCTCCTGTTTGATCTTACTCTTTACTTCCTGTTCCTCGGAAGGATGATACGTGGGATTATCAGATGGGTAGTACTGGGGATTATTGTCAGCAGTGTTGTCGGATATTTCGATTGGGCATTGCTGACTTCCTGGGAGATACACAGGTTGGCTCCCATATGGTAACATCGGAATGATCGGTTGATTGTGATTGAAAAAGCTAGTATAATAACTATTACTACTCTCCATATCGGATGGTTCGTAGTTGATTGTCGGTTTTGATCGGATTGCTACTCGGTGTCTATGACCAAGGTAATTAATATAAGACATCTGCATGGAGTTAGATTAGGGATAGGAAGTTTACCAATCCTATCTTATCCCTACGAATAATAATAATAACTTTAAGGTTAAAGCTTAGGTACTAATGTTTAAATACCTAATTTGCTGAAACCGATGGCTCCGATACCAACCTATCACACCCCTACTTAGGGCATAGACGTGTGACCACAAGTTGGTACCTGTTTTGTAAATATATCAGAGTTTTATATGTTAATTTTAGAGGAAGACTTTAGGTTTGAATATAATATTAATTTACATTGAAAATCTACTCGGGAATTAAATACCCGAGTATTAGTTTACAAAAGATACGTTTCTTATTACAAGGATTTAGTTTGTCAAAACGGAGCCATCTTGTACGCGTCTCTATCTTCATTGAGACTTCAATCCTTGTTAATGCTACTTATGCTTAATTACCTGCAATGGGTTGGAAAAATACGTCAGCTATATGCTGGTGAACACGTATGACTCAATAAAACATTTTTGAATGACGATTATAATACAAACATAGTTTTCTTGAGAACTCAGCGGAAGCATTACTACTTCCGGTATATGTACCACTGCCCTACACACATAACGGTATTCTCCGAGCTAAACGGCCCTGAACAGAGAACTGGTCATGACCGTTTAAGCTCACGGCTACCTTGCCTTCGATTGATTGATTGAGCTTTAACAGTTATGTTTGGATCCAGACACATGCGTATTCGGTCTGAGTTGATTTTATTCTCTACTTTGTATTATAACGTTTTAGAGATTTCATGATCTCATGTAGACATTGATTGACTCGTTAAAACAAACACCCGTTCGTCTCATTGAGTATAAATATATTTGACTGATTGAAAAGGTTGACGTATTCACCTGTACCGTCGGTGTTGGAAAACCTTGACTAATTGATTGATTGAGAATGATATTAACCTATACATAATAGGTTTGTATAAATACTTGAATGATGTTTTGATTAAGCTATGATTGTTAAGCTTAACCTTGAAATCGTTAATCTTTGATTGTAATTGAAAACACTTAGTTTTTATGTGACGTTTGATGTAGCATGCTTTGGGTTATAGGTCATAACACGTTGGTAAGTTTCTCCAGGTAAGTAAACGGGTCCCTTGGTTGATTGGGATTTGTACGAATTACTTTTCCTTAGGCAAGAAACTTACTACTAATGATATCACCCTTACAGTTACTACATGCCCGTCAATATATATTTTTGATTAACATTACTTAGTTATGAAGTAACGTTTATGAAAACTTGTTTATGAATGATTTTAGAATGTTTATGAAAACCTTTCAAGGTTAAAGGCCATAGCCTTGATTGATCGTCTAAGCTATAATTCAAATAACTTAAACATAACTCCTACCTTAGATTGGATACTTAGATTAATAATAAGAAAAATGCAGGATCTTGATCTACTCGATTATACGATTGCTAGCTTGATTATAACTTCGTTCCTTGCACGAACTACGAGAAAACGACACGTCGGCTTGGTATGGCAATGGGGCACGCCTTTCGAGGTTAAGTGTGTGTAAATGGAGGTGTGATGGGATGAGGAGAGCTCAATACCCGTCACCCCCTTTTATAGGCTGATTCGGGACCCCATCGCGGTACGCGATGGGTTCCTTTACCCCGTCGCGTACCACGGCGCCGCAATTTAACGCCGCCTTACCAGCTTGTGACACGTGGCCTGTCATATCGTGCCACGTGTCCACTGACTCAGCAAGGCCATCGCGCTACGCGATGGTCTTAAGTATACCCCGTCGCGTATCGCGATGGGTGAAGTTTTCAAAATGTTCATTTTTGGTCCTTATACTTTCTAAGTTAGTATATTTAGGCTTAAATTTAATAGGGTACAAGACGCGGTGTTACAGTTGTAATATGTATTTTGTTTACCTTTAATGAAATTTATTGTTTACTTTTCTATACGTAGTTTGTTTAATGTAAATTTTTTACTCGACTCGTTTCGGTTTAACCCAACCCATTTTGGTTTGACTTGTTTTAGTTTGAATTGACGAGTTCTATGTTGAACTTATTTTTACACTCACTGGCTAAATTTTCTGGATCCGTCACTGTTGTCTATTGAGGAGCATTTTGTGGCACCAAAATCCAATAATAATTATTTATATATATAATTATGCAATGCTTCTTCGTAAAATTTATATTAAAAAGTTATGTTATTATTTTTAAGTTATATTTCTTTTTTTTATTGTAATTATTGTTATGTATAAAAAGTTTATTTGACTATAAATAATTTAAAGAACCCTCTCTCTCCTTCTGCTTTTACTATAAAACACAAAATCGTTGGTCGTGTTATTTTAATTTACTATATACTAAAAAGAGTTTTTAATAATTGATCATCATTCTTTTTTCTTTTATCAATGACAAACTAGTACTTACTTCTAAAAGTCTTGGATAAATAGTATTTTTATCTAAAATTACATTTTTGTTAATAGTAGAAATAATAATAACAAAAACACCATGTGGTGACGACATTTGGGGACTATAACGGTGACTTCTGTCATCGATCGCCACAGGATCATTTTCTTGTAGTCTTTCTTGAAGTTAAAGAAAATAATTAATTTTCTAAAATGTAATTTTGGACACGAATTTTAACAACGATAAGCATATGTAGTTGTGTACTACTATTATAAGTTTGTATTTAACACATGATGATGTGTGATACTATAATATTTCTTTTATCCTTTTTATATAGCATAAAAGCATAATAGGCACATGGAGCATTTAATAAAAACAATTGACTTATAATATTTAAAGAACATTAACTAATAACCGATATCCAAATTTTATAACCATTAAATACCTATATATTCTAATAAAATACTATTATTTTTGTCACTTATTGATGTTATAGTCCTGCTTATCTTTTTTTTTAATCAAATTCAATATATAATAATTATCTTTTAAGTTATTTCAATATATAAATTTAAGTTTATTTTTATTAAATGTAAATACTAACCGATTCATTCATTAACATTAGTGGTGAAATAAAAGAAGGGTAAAGTTAAAATACTAGGGGAGACAAAAATGAGAAATGTAAGAAGGATTTATGACCACACAAAAAACCCTTAAAAATAAATTCAAGAAAATAATAAAAAAATCATAACTCAAAATATAAATAAATAACGTAAAAAATTAAAAAATAAAATGTCTCCGCCATCATTAGCGTTAAAAAAAATACAAAAAAGTTGAAATTATTGATGAAAAGACACAATGTTAATATCAAAAACACAATAACGAAAATTAACAAAAGACACAATTATAACTAAAAAATACACAATAGATCGCAGAATATAACACAATGCCGAACAAAATATAGCACAATGTTGAGTAATATAACACAGTATAAAGAAAAAATACACAATGTCAAATAAAAAAGACAATAAATGATAAAAGAAACACAAAACACAATGATAAACAAAAAGACACAACGACTTTTTCACTTACCATTGTGTTTTTCTTATGAGAATGAGAAAGACGGTGGAAACATTTTTATGTTTTATACTTTTTTTCATTTTTTTATTAAATTTGAGTTATTTTTTTTTTTATTTTTTTTATACTTTTAAGGGTTTTTTTATGTGGCTACAAATCCTTCACATTTTTGTTCCCCTTTGTAGAATAACTTGACCCAAATAAAGAAATATCAAAATTGAAGTTGCGTGTTTGTTAGAATAAAAATTGAAAGTCATAGGTAATTGCAATTAAAAAAAATAAAGATGCATTATTGTTGAAGAATTTGAATTTGTAAGGTAAACTACAAATTGTTTTTAAGCTGGGATTCGAACATTGGTGCATAACTTTTTATATAAGATTAGTTTCTAATTTGGATTTAAATTTTTCTCATATGCATTTAAAGTCAGGAAATATGTATTTTCTTAATTTTCTACAAACATTTTGTATAAATATAACAAACATGAAGAATACCTATTATATATATCATGGTGTATAGCACTAAATCATTGAAGTTGAATATTATAATTATAATTCATATGTATAACGATTTACTATATGAACTATCTGTCATTTATTTATACGACATTTTTGTTTAGTATAAAGGGATTTAGCAATAAGAAGATCAATATTTAGTTTTCAATATTTTCTTCCATAACTCAAATCAAAATGCTTCAGAAACATATGTTTTATAACTTGATTTATATTTTTTTTATTCATTTAACTATATTTAATTTAATATGTCTTATAAGATAAATTACTTAATTAAAAGCATATGATATTTTAGAACAAAAAATTTGTTTCAATCCTATTCCATTATTTTTTTTTTCCAAAAATCATTTAGGATATTGAAACCTAGAATATCGTTTTCATCAGTTAGTTACATAACTCAAATATTATATTAACTTATTAATTTTATTTCTATACAAATACAACGAATTTAGTTTATGCTAATGTTACTTGTTGGTTAGTACATAATTAAAGTGTTTATTATGGTTTATCTAAAATATATTAAACAATAAACAATCAATTCATAATATGTGGAATGAGAACAATCGACTTGGACTAAATCATGATAACGCTAACGGCTAAGGCTTAGCCTTTAATACCTAAAAATATATATTATTTTAAAACTAAAATTTTATTTCGGGTTGACCTGAAACCTAGAATTCGGAACAAAAAACCAACCCGAATAACTTCAGATCAGGTTCGGGTTAGTATTTTCTTGGGTTCGAGTTTCTCAGGTCGGGATAGTTTGAGTTCGGGTACGAGTTTTTTTGGATTGGGTTTCAGGTTACGGGTAAAAGTGGCAGCCCTACTTTCAACTATTACAAATAAGAATCCTTGCCTTCACTTTATGCAACTATAAATTTTTTAATATTCTTCTAACTCGAAATAATCACTATAATTTGAACATGGTTTTAATGTTAGTATGTATTTGTTATTTTCCTGGCAATTATATTCATATGAAATGAAACAAATTATTTTGTTATAGTTTAATTTGCAGTTTTTTTGTTACTTGATTATACAATTTTCAATTGTAAAATATAAAGTCAATTAAAAATTTGTCATACACAGAATATTAATAACAACAAATTTATCATGATCAATCAATTTAAAATTCTAAAGATTATAAGAATAATTATATCATCAAAGTTCAAGTAATATGGTGTTTGAAATAATCATGTTTTTTTTTGGACAAACATGAGCATATGTTCTCAAATGACATCATGAGCTATGATATTTTATATGGATGAATATTTTTTTATTAGTTTCATTATCATGTATCTAGAGTTGATATGTACTTAGAGAACCTTTTTTGTCACATAGACAACTATATGTGGCTAAATCAAGAGTAAGCAGACCTATATGTTACCTTATTAAGAGTTACAAGCAGACATAGACTAAATATTTTGATTTTTGATAAACAATGTATACATACTAAATTACTAATACAATCACAAATGTAGTGCAAAAGAAAGTTTTTACTTATTTGTAACATATTTGTGTAATCTTAGTTATATAATTTCTGTAATTTTAATGTAAATTGTAATTGTATTAACAATATATGATCAATTTGTTTATCTTAATGGTTAAAGTTTAAATTTTTCATCAACTACCCGTGTAATACACGGGCCTCAAACTAGTGTACTTATAAAATAATCTCTCAACTAGGTAGGTATTAATGTTTTTATGTAAGTTACAAATAATAATTCGAGTAAAATGAAAGCGGTTAAATTTAATCATAAGACACGGTTCTTAAAGAGAAAATTACGTTCAACCAATTGTAGTGAATAGTGAAAGCTTAACTTTCTCGTAAACCATTCCAACATTACATATTGTCACTAACATAACTAAACAACTTAAATTGTCTTAAAAATAACTCATAACCAATGATAGTCAATTCGATAGCCTACCAATGCATTTCAAATCATGAATGCCCACACTTAACCTGATGTATATACTAAAAATTAGTCATGTTGCGTGATTTTTAACTTATACATTTATAACAAATCATAACATCAATTAACTTCATATCTTATCATCGCACATCATATAACGTAAACATTTGGCATGTCATACATTAGTTACACATTCCATATGTCGCGTGAGACTATACAACCTCGATGGCGTGACTGCCATCATCATCATTCCATGTCACGCAGGACCATACATCCCCGTCGGGCGATGACCGCTTTCATCATCACTACGTATGTCATCATCTATCCATATGTCTTGTAAGACCAATCACTTAACATAATGTAAACATGTACAAGGTTTATGGGCCTTTCATATGATTTTCATGAACATCATACATATTCATTTCGTAAACATTAATTCACTCGCATAACCATTTTATCAAATTCGTTTCATAAAACGTTATCGTTCATTCATACTTTACACATTCTATCCTTAATAATATGCTATATGTGACATCCATCAATCTTTGAACTCGAACACCTGAAACATTTATCATTATTTTTATTCAGATTTTCATTATTTAATAAAAACAACGAATTATTATTTATTTTATTTGGTTTTGTCTTTATTTCCTTTACGCGTCACTCAAGTTCGTTTATTAGTTAGACGAGATATAAGAACTTTTATATATGTGAAATTATCACCCAATAACTTTGTTTTTACAACTCTTAACCAAACACTCAAACTCTAGGGACCATATTGCAAGTTTTTTTGAACTTTCTTTCTTCTTTTTTTTCCCTCCCACCATCAATACACACACCCCATCTTTTTAATTTCTTGATCCACAATTTAAGACAAGAATCATAGGTTTTGGTCACACCGAGTTGCTAATTTGATTAACACGCTTTCAATCACAGGTTTTATCGAGAAATTTACGGCTAATTTACACCAATTCGACATTATCACAACCCGCGAACCAATCTAACCCCAAAACACTATAAATACCCAACCAATATTCAATCAACCCGTCCCACACCCTCCTCTTGTCGTCACAAACCTAAGCCCTATTTCAGTTGCAACAAAAACGTCGTTCTGTATCGTCTTTGATTCGTTTATTGGAACTGTTGGCACAATTTCCGCGACAGTGTTGCTAGGTAGTGTCGTTGATACGTTGTAGACAATGTCACATAACTCTCATTAGATCTTTAAGGGTCACTTATTTTGATATGTCGCTATTTTGGAGTGTAGATGGGTACAATATGGCACATCGTAATGAGTGTCAACATCTATCAACGACTATTTTTTGATGCTGAAGTGTTTATGTTAGTAGGAGACAGTGTTGTAGAAAGAACATCAACCCATATAGCCCGATTACAACCCAAATTTCTAACTTTTTATGTCCACACCACATTTTTTAGCACCCAAAAGACTAAATCTAAGGCTTTTAATCATAAGACACGTAAATATTGGATCTTTGAGTGAACCCTTAACTTTTTTATATAAAACCCACCATTGTTGATCAAAGATAGATATCTAGAGATTGGTGCTTGCTTGAATCTTTGATCCTTAAAAAGAAACTGAATTTATCAGAGGAATTGGATCTCAAATTTGATAATTCCTTCTCTCTCTACTTTCTCTTTCTCTTTCTCTTTCGATCTCAAATTTCATTTTTGAGGAAATTAGAATTTATAAGAGGAAATGGATTTACAATTGAAACTTTCAAAACAAAATAGGATTAGAATTGGAATCGAAGATAAGATTTTGAATTTGAGAGCGTGTTTGGTTTATGGATTTTTTAAAGAATTAGAATTTATAAAAAAAATAAACCTGAAATTCAAATATTTCAATACGACCACAACCAACAACACGAGTTGATCGGTGTTTGTAACATTCGTTAATTTTCAAACACAAAAACCCGACCCATTTTAAATTTTCGGTTTTGTTTATATATATATATATATCAAGTTTCGTTTCATGTATTATATTCTTGTAATTGTATTCGTTAAACCAACCCGTTTTTGTCGTTTCAATATATTCTCATTTGTCGTTTATCAATAATATATTACTCATGATGATTTAAGTCTATTGTCTACTCGTTTCTATTTTGTTTTGTTCAAATCTCTGAGATTTAAGTATTTGTTTAACCAATTTTCAAACTACCCGGATATAATATAAAAATAACCAAGTTTATAATTGTTTATTACAACTATTAACATATTTTAAAGTCTAAGGATTAAAGTGAAAATATATTTTAAACTTGTTTTAATACAATATAAAACTTGGAGGGCCTAATGTGTAAATTATTCAAATTATAATAATATAATTAAAACAAACCGGCCCATCCTGATTTTTCGGCCAGCCGCCGCCGACAACCGCGAATCAATTTTCGGCGAAATTTAAACATCATTCAAAACGCGTAATAACCAAATTAAATCTCGTAAACTCATTTGACCATAACGGCAATCTTAATAATCGTCCATAACGCGACATAACCACGATTAATGGGTTATCTAAAACTTATAACGGTCGTAACCCACCGAAAATATTTTTAAAACACCAATAAAGATCATTAAACGATATAAGCTCTAATTGGTACTGTAAATATGACGTAAATCATCACCTAAACTTGTCCACAACGTTAATTTACCCTAACATACTCTCTATAACCTCGTAATTGATCTTCAAAGTTTGATTTCGGCCGCACCATCGTTCACCATCGATCTTTAACATATCCAGATAATTAATATATGTTTTCGTTTAGTTTTTAGCCGTAAATCAAAACCCCTAACAAAGATTGAGCAAAAAATGAACGGATTAACATATTTAAGTTCTAGGATTTTTGATTGAAGAAGATGAAGTTATATATATATATATATATATATATATATATATATATATATTTGTTTATAGTATGTCAACAAATTAACTTTCTGGTCTAGTGGTTAGTTCTTGTTATATAGGCAGAAGGACCCGGGTTCTAACCCAGGTCAGACCACATTTTTTTTGGTATTTATTTTTAATCGTTTTTTTTATCTAATATATTAATCAAGTTAAATTATTAAAAAGTATTATAAATCAAATAAAATTATTTTAAGTTAAACAAAAATAAATATAAATTATAGGTTATTATTTTCCACCCAAAATCAACCGTTGTTTTCGTTAAGTTCGTGAAACCCGCTTAATATTATATTATTACTTATCATTTTATTAACTTTACAATATATTTAAGTAATCGTTTCCGAGATAGAAACTTGACCAATAAAATCCATATTCCTCAAATATTTTAAATCTCGTTTTAGTGATAAACTAACAAGTAAATAATATTAAATCGTTAAAATTACGTTAAAGCTTAAAATTAATATTTAATACAAAATGCCATAGAATAATAAAAGATACAATAAAATAATGCATAATCCCTAAAACTAATGTGTTCTAAATTTTATAATCTCGTTAGTAATCTTTAATTATTGTATTTTTTACTTATAGTTCGTGAAGTTCGATTGTTTCAATTTCTTTAACGCGCTTTCGGTTGTTATTTCAAATTTAGTTTCAATTTCAAAGTGAGTTTCTTACACCCCTTTTTAACGCTTTTACACATTTTGGGGATAACATATATTATCTATCAAATCAATTGGTTACTTATTCATTTACAAAACTACAATTCATATCATGGACTTGTGTGCTTACTTGTTACTTGCTCAAAATTATGTGCATGGATTTCTTCGATAAGTATGATCATGCCCCCCTTGCACTCAAGATCATGTTTCGAGTGGAAAAGGGACCTCGATTCGAGTACATTGGTTGATACTAACGGGAAATGACCTTCATTTATTCTTTACTCTCAGGACCTTGATTCGGGTGTAAAGAACCCTTACTTGCGCTATTATTTCACAAGTTTCATGGAATTGTATGGTTTTTACTTATATATATAAAAACTTGTCTGAATTCACTGACTATTTGTTTAGTTGATTTTATTTTATATGTATGCTATAGGTACACTTGTTAGTAGATGAAATGGCAAAGACATTAGAACTTAGGATATTTATAAAATGGACAAGTTGTTTAATTGTTTTTACTTTTCATGTATTTCTGTTTTTTTTAACTTGTGTATTTGAAGATTAAGTCAATCAATGATAATATTGTCACATAATAGTGTCACATTGTTTTGAGCAATTTGAACGACACACTCAGGCGTTTCCACTTTAGTCGGGGTGTTACAGATTGGTATCAGAGTCGTGACTATAAGATAGGACATTAGACGCAGTGTTCTAGTTGGACGTTATAGCTTATTTTAATTATTTAGGATTGCATGATCAGAAATTTTGTGAGTCTTACTTGATTTTCAATGCACATGCTATATTATTATATTATTATTGATTCACCAAAAAGCCACCGAAAATTTTCGCTGGAAAAATTACCTAAAAACAATCACTAGAAAGGTCATCAGAAAACTGTCACCGGAAAAAACACTATGAAAAAAAACACAATTTAAAAAATACAATGGAAAAAACACTATGAAAAAAACACAATGACAAAAACATAATGAAAAAAAAACAGTATACGAAAACATAATTAAGAAAAAACACAACGCCTATAACTTATAACACAATGTATGAAAAACCCACTAAGTTTTTTTAATTTTTTTATAAAAATATGGTACTCGTATTAAAAATAAAAAAACGCTCATTATTAAGGTGATTAAAAAAATGTCGTATAAAAAAGTTATGGACGTTTTAAAACGATGAAGAAATTGACATGTGACTTGAATGTGAGGAGAGAAAGTTAACAATTATATGTAATTCTTTTTTTGTTCTTTCTCTTGTTTTATACTTATTTTTTTCTTAAACTAATTTCAATCCTTCAAATTCAAAATTAATTGTTTAGATTATTTCTTATCTTTTCTACAAAGATCATACTTCTTATCTACAAAGATTATATACTTCTTATTTTAATTTGACCCTTTGAAATTTATTTCTATCAATTTCTTCATACCAAACGTAACAATATAAAGGAATTAAATTCCAATTTCATCGAATTACTTTGAATTCCTCGAACCAGTCAACACCTTGCTATTTATTTTCAGCCAGTAACCCTTGAATTCAAGGCAGTATGATCTTAGAAAGTTTATAGACTTATTCCATAATGTAGTTAAGCGAATGATCATGACAATTTTAAACTCCAATACAAGTATAAAAAAGAAAATTTATTCATTCAGTTTACGATTTCAATGACAAACCATGTACTTAAGAAGATGCAACCCAAACAAGATTATCGACAGGAAGAAAATGGCACACCGGGGAACCAGGCCGTCCTCCGAGCACCCGGAACGCCACGTGGTCCGGATCCCACGTAGACGTGTCCATGTGGCAAGTAGCAACAGCTTCCACTCTCTCACCATTCTCCCCACCTAATGCAATCTTAAATACCTTATTCATATGACCCTTGTAGTGCCCATGGCAGGAGTAGACCAAATAAGGGTAGGCCTTGGCATGACAACCCACCATTTTAGGGGAATACATCTCCACTGGCTTCTCCACAAAAGTATACCACTGGAAAATGGTATGATTGGAACTCAAAATCTTGGTGGTTAACAGTTTGGGTTTGGCCGTACCAAAAATCCCACGAGTCATGTCCAACATGGACTCCAATGACGTGATACAAAACTTGAATTCACCTTCTTTAGGCTTTTGTTCACATAGGTTGAGTGTGGTTTCCATGGCCTTAGCTTGCGGGGAATAGTTAGAGATCGAGAAAAAATTAAGAAGGTATGGGAGTTTTTTCGATGAGAAAGGGATCGAATCGACTTCTTCTCGAGAGACTAGATATGCACGGTTAGGATCGTCGTTTCTAGCAAAATAAATCGGCATCCTTTTGCCGAGGTATAGATCGTTGGTTTTGAAGAAGACACTTAGAGTGGGATCATCATCTCGTTCTTTCGGCTTGACTTCCGAAGCATGGCTTCCGAAGGAGACCTGTTAAACATTCAACAAACAAATTTAATTAATTTTTATTTATTTAAATAAATAAATTGGTATATTTTCTGATAACGGGTTCTGAGGATTAAAGAAAAATAAAAATTCATGGATGAATACCTGAAGAAGAAATACTGCAGACAAGAGGAAAGAGGCAAACACCTGTATCTCCATGAGATTTGATGGTTTTATTTTCTACATCAGTTTATAAATATATAACAAAGGGCTAATTCCCAAATGAATAAGATATCCTCATCATTCCAAATTAAATGACTATCAACAAATGTATAATTCAAAATTTACGTTATTTTAATTTTATGTACTTTTTAGCATTAATTTTTCTGTAACTAGAATAAACTGTAAATGGAATCTTAATAACTATTGATATTTATTTCTGTCATTTTTATTATATACAAAAATAAATATGTACTATTTTATCAAAAAATAACTACGATTTTTTTTTTCTTTCTACCACTTGTGTCAACATTAATACTGAGACTGTGTTTAATTAGAAATTAAAAAAAAATTAGAAACAGGTAACCACTCATCACTCTTTGATCATCTTCTTACACCACGTACATCATATTATTTTTTATAAAAACATGAACAACCTTCAAAAAATGAATATATTATAAAATAAAAAAAAACGCAAAAAATAGAAAAAAAAATATTTTTCTAGCACCCTTTGTTCCAAAAAAATAAAAGAGATTGAATGGATGATCAAGGATTAGTTCCCCACTTTTTAAAAAAAGAATTTTAAACCTACCCATTTATTATATAGTATATATTATATAAGGTAACCATAGTTGTATACTTCTATAAGGCCAATCTTCTAGATTTAAGCCGGTTTTTATAAGAATGGGCATGTCTTGGCACCAGATACATAAAAACATATTTACCGATCATTTGGATTACTAAAAGATCATCTGTCCATTTAATCATCTCTATTTCTTTAATACTGAGACCATCCTCATGCATAATAACTAAAATCATGTAAGAGAATAAAGTAATTTTTATTTTCATATATATCATGAGAAAAAAAAATCATATGCTAGATATTGTTTTTACAGATTATTGTATCATAAGTTTAAATAAATATATACGTGATATAAGATATCTTTTTCACTAATGTATTGAATATACTCAATTAAATGAAAATATTATATTTATTATTTCACTTGAACATTAAATTATTTGCTGTCAATACAACAAATAGTAGATATCACGTTAATGGGAATATCAAGCATTCATTGCTCAAACCAAATTACACCATCTATAAATACGAACACGTCTGGTTGCATCAAAACTCAAACGTTTGGAAACACTGAAACATCATGAGATCTCTATTTGCAATCATGTTTCTCTTCTCCCTTCTCCTGGTAAGTGATTATGCTCATGCTCATGTGGAAATGCATTTCTATTCAACAATCTTGGATTGGTCTAACCTTTTCTAATTGTTCTCTTTTTCATTTTGACGAGTATCTTGCAAGTGTCAATGATGCAAGAACAGGCCCAGAAGAATACTGGAGAAGCGTATTGAAAGACGAGCCCATGCCAAAAGCACTTCAAGATGTTTTGATTCAAGATCCGTCTAATGAAGATAAAGAAAATAAGAAAGATCGATTCATCAGAAACTTTGACACAAAGCCTAACCTCATAATCTATCGGTCTCATGTTATGTACAATCAAAAAGATCACGAGTTAGCATCATCTAAGTTGAACTAGTGTTGTTTAAGCACCGGTTTCCAGTATCTCTTTGGATAATGCAATAAAGTTTGGAAATTGCTTTCCTTAATAATTATAAAACTGATATTGTAATGTTTCAAATCTTTGATTTGCTTTGATGAATTTCGTCACAATTTTATCCGAAAAGCTAGTTTCAGAATATTTCCAACAAAAATATTTCTTGGAAAAAACTCCTTAGGAAGATGATAGCCCGACATTTTTCTACACATTTTCGGTTTTCCTATAAGATTGTGAAAAAAAATATTTTTGATAAACTTTTATAAATTATTATTAAAAATAATGAAAATGTTAATAATAATATTATTATTTATTTATTTTACTTTTATGTTCCAACTATCTATTAATTTTTACTTTATGCGGTTGGTGGCTTTTGTTTAGCGAGCGTTGAGTCATGGGTGTAATCTTTCTCCAATTTATGCATTCTAATTCAAAAACTTAATCTACACACACAAAGGTCAGATTTGGACATGGGTATAATGGCCTAATGGGATAGAGTCTCCTCATCCGACAACCAGTTCATCATCTTCTTTCTCTACTTTATTCGTTTAGACATAAAAGGCGAATATATATAGAAACAAGAAGGAAACTTCATAAATCTCCCTTTAAAGCTTATTTCGAGCGTCTCATCATCGCCATCTTCGACGTTCAAGTTTAGGTTTCAATTTTAGGTATAAATGTAAGAACTTTACGTTGGTTTTCACACGTTAACACTCAGTTTTGTTTGGAGTTATGTTATAGGAAGATTTTAATGTGTTTTGAACTATAAAGTTAGATTCTTGATTAGTTTTCATAAAATTGGAGAACAAGTCACCATTTTTCAAGCTTGCTAGGGTTTCAAGTACGATTCCATGTTTTCACATGAAACTTCACTTATGCGGAAGTGTGGTTGCACAAAAGAATGTTTAGACGAAAACCTTGAACTTTTGAATGATGATATTAATGAAAGGATCACGCGAAAGTCCACTACTTTTGCATGCGTATTTGCATGAAAGTCTATGAATTTTGGATGATAACTTACACAAAAGTACATTGTTTTGGGTCACCATTCTTCTGTAACTACATGAGAACTTTGCCCAATTGAGTGAGATGAGATCACCGAGTCTGCTTACGGTCTAGGACGGCTGCACCAAAATATTGTGCGCCTTTCCCCCCGATGAATTGCCCATCCAAGAACTCACGATTTGGTTTACAGCGGATGATTTTCTCACCTACAAAAAATACTTGTTGGACCTCCTTATAAAGAAGGTGTCGTTCTCTTCTCCAACTGATGTGAGATATTACAATTCCCCCCTCTTTTAAGGAGCCTAACATCCTTGTTAGCTGGCATAGTAATTCACCTCTAGCTCTAATACCATTTATAACAGTTCGGGACGGTCGCAAGATATTGTCTGCTTTGCCTGTTTGGGTCAAAAATTGACAAAGCAACTTTTGATCAAATTAGTGTGTGAGGTGGAGTGCTTGTTAACAATAAGAGTGAACACAATGATATGATTACGAGGGAAATAACCCTTGAGCACAATAATCTTACGTCGGTCAAGAATTAACAACGTAATCTTTGGTCGAATTTCTTCGGTCAAAGATTAAGAACGTAATTTTTGGTCAGATTCGTATATGATTATTGTAATCTCCGGCACAAAAAACCCCCAGACGGTGAAAACTATCACCGTCAATTATATTAATAAAAATGGCGTTTACAAATGGTGGAGCTGATAAGTGATCGTGAGCTAAGTGATACAATGACTACTAGTAGCTAAGCAAGTGAATCGTGTGTGGCCTAACGATATTATCAGCTCATATATATAATAAAAGATTACAACTGCTATCACGAAATAACCGGAAACCCTAGACTATTTCCTTCATAATCCGTTGCTTGCGCACGTTCCATTTGACGAAGTCCAAGCATTAGCCGTTGTAAATCCACGTTCGTTTTAACATATTTAACACGTGATCTTATCTGCAAAACAAATAAAAATAATATAGCACAATTGAATAAGTCAAAGTACCTTTATCAGAATATTAGCATTGACAGGATAGCTCAAAACCCTTGAATCGCAGCTCATCCTGAGGATAGAAAATCTACACCCAACAATTGCCCCCAATTTTTACTGCGTGACAGCTGTAAAAATTTTGAAGTTTAAAATCAATAATATCCCTGTGGTTTGAAGTGACGTGTGTGGGAATCGAGGAGACTCCACAACCGTTTCCTTAGGTTATAATTAAACCATTCCCAATTTTCCAAATCATAATACTCTTCCACCTGTTCATTATCAGGTTAGTTCTTATCTCTTGTCTTCTTAATTTCTTGAAATTTTTCTCTCGATCCAATCGATAATGAGGAAGAGAACCCCTCGAGCGCCCAATCTTTTCTCCTTTGCACTCTCATACGATTTTATTGATCAGGGTCTCATTCCGGCCACCGATGAAGACCAATGTCTCTTTAGAGATCTTGATATCAGATTTCTAAAAGACTCAGGGTTGCTACCCGCCGAAGTCATCATTAGACCCTACGATTCCAAGGCCAAGGCTGACTTTTCCTCCAAAACCTGGGTGTGTTTCTTCTATTATCCTTTTTCGATCGGTCTTTCATACCCTTTTTCCCCGCTTATCAATGAGTTCTTTGACATTACCGGGTTCTCGTACTTGCAAGTCATGCCAATGGTGTGGAGGGTTTTGGCCACGGTAGATCGACTGAACAAAACCCATGGGTTATCCATAGGCGTGCCCGAGATAGCCGCAATTTATAATCTTCGTACTCACGTATCTTTTCGCTACTGTCTTCAATCTAAATCCAGCCGACTTTACATGGTTCCCAAGGTGTCCATTAGCAACCTTGATTGGAAGAAAAAAAATACTTTTTTGTCCGTCGTGACTCTATTCCCGACGGAATGAATTTGCTTATCAAATGGGTTCACA